>NC_091437.1:59297494-59621411 GCF_964237555.1 Oryctolagus cuniculus | reverse complement strand
AAGGGACATTATATTTTGATAAAAGGTTCTATTCAGCAAGAAGACATAACAATCATAAATGTATATGCACCCAACACAAAACCATTCAGATATATACAGCAAATACTATTAGACCTAAAGGGAGAAACGGATTCCAATACAATAATAGTGGGTGACCTCAACATTCCACTCTCATCAATGGGTAGATCATCCAGACAGAAAATCAATAAAGATACAAAAGAATTGAAAGATACTTATGAGCAAATGGACATAACAGACATTTACAAGACATTTCATCCAACAGCCTCAGAATACACATTCTTCTCTTCAGTACATGAAACATTTTCTAGAATAGACCACATATTAGGCCACAAATCAAGTCTCAGCAAATTTTAAAAGACTGAAATCACACCATGTATCTTCTCAGATCATAAAGGAATAAAACTAGAAATCAGCAACAAGAAGAATGATAGAACACACATAAATACTTAGAAACTAAACCACATGCTACTGAATGATCAATGGGTCATTGAGGAAATTAAAAAAGAAATAAAAAACTTTTTTGATATAAATGAAAATGAAAAAACAACATATCAAAACCTGTGAGATAAAGCAAAAGCAGTATTAAGAGATAAGTCTATAACATTAAGTGCCTACATTTAAAAAGAGAAATGTCTCAAATTAAAGATCTAATGATATATCTTGAAGACTTAGAAAAAGAAGAACAAACCAAACCCAAAGTCAGCAGGAGGCAAGAAATAATAAGGATCAGAGCAGAAATAAATGAAATTGAAACTTTTAAAAAAGGGGCCGGTGCTGTGGCATAACAGGTTAGGCTGCCACCTGAAGGGCCGGCATCCCATATGGGCGCCAGTTCAAGTCCTGGCTGCTCCACTTCCAATCCAGCTCTCTGCTATGGTCTGGGAAAGCAGTAGAAGATGGCCGGCCCAAGTCCTTGTGCCCCTGCACCCGTGTGGGAGACCTGCAAGAAGCTCCTGGCTCCTGGCTTCGGATTGGCCCAGCTCCAGCTGTTGCAGCCAATTGGGGAGTAACCAGCATATGGAAGATACACCCCTCAACCCCCGAGTCTCCTTCTCTCTCTGTGTTACTCAGAGTTTCAAATAAATAAATAAATATTTTATAAAAAAAAGAAACTTAAAAAATGCAAAATATCAACAAAAAGGTTAGCTTTTTGAGAAGATAAACAAAACAGACAAACCTCTAGCCAGACTAACAGAGAGAAAAAGTTCAAATAAGTAAAATTAGAAATGAAATAGGAGACATTACAACTGACACCACTGAAATACTAAGGATCATAAGAAATTACTATGAAGAACTATACGCTAATAAACTGGAAAACCTTAAAGAAAATAATAAATTCCTGGATTCATATAAGCTATCATGATTAAATGAAAAATATGCAGATAGCCAAAACAAACCTAAAACAATCAATGACATTGAAGCAGGAATCAAACATTTTCCATCAAGGAAAATTCCAGGACCTGATGGCTTTACTACTGAATGCCACAAAACATTCAAAGAGGAAGTAACTTCCATACTCTTAAAACAATTCCAAAATATTGAACAGGATGGAATTCTGCTAAACTCTTTTTATGAGGCCAGCATTGCTTTGATACCAAAACTAAACAAAGACACGAAACAAAAAGAAAACTACAAATCTATATCCTTAATGAATATAGATGCAGGGGCCGGCGCTATAGCGTAGCGGACAAAGCCGCCACCTACAGAGCCAGCATCCCATATGGGCACTGGTTTGAGTCTCGGCTCTTCCACGATCCAGCTCTCTGCTGTGGCCTGGAAAAGCAGCTGAAGTGGCCCATGTGCTTGGGCCCCTGCACCCACGTGGGAGACCCAGAGGAAGCTCCTGGTTCCTGGCTACGGATTGGCTCAGCTCCGGCTGTTACGGCCATCTGGGGAGTGAACCAGTGGATGGAAGACCTCTCTCTGAGCTCTCTGTCTCTCTTCCCTCTGTGTAACTCTTTCAAAAAAAAAATAAATCTTTTTAAAAAACAATGAATATAGAAGCAAAGATCCTCAAAAAAATACTAGAAAATCAGATCCAAAACTACATCAAAAAGATCATACATCACAATCAAGTGGGATTTATCCCAGAAATGCAAGAGTGGTTCAACATTCACAAATCAATAAATGTCATAAGTCACATTAGTAGAATGAAGAACAAAAACCATATGGTCATCTCAAGATGTAGAGATAATATTTGATAAGATTCAACACTCTCTCATGATAAAAAAAATCCACAAAATGGGTATACAAAATTTCCTCAAAATTATAGAAGCTATATATGACAAAACAACAGCCAATTTATTGAATGAGAAAAAAACTGAAAGCACTTCCCCTCAGATCTGGAACAAGACAAGGAGGTTCACTTTTGCCACTCCTATTCAATATAGTACTGGAAGATTTAGTGAGAGCAATTAGAGAGGAGAAAGAACTAAAGAAGGTCAAAATTGGAAAACAGGAAGTCAAATTATCCATGTTTGCTGATGACACGATATTGAATGTAGAAAAACCTACATATTCCACTAAAAAGCTGTTAGAATTGATGAACCAATTCAGGAAAGTTGCAGATTATAAAATAAACATACGTACAAAAAACAGGTTTTTTGTATGCTAATCATGAACTCAGAGAAAGAGAAATCAAGAAAGAACTCCCATTCCCAATCCACAAAAAGATCAAATATTTAAAAAAATCAAATACTTAGGAGTAAAATTTTTTTTTTTTTAAATTTTTGACAGGCAGAGTGGACAGTGAGAGAGAGACAGAGAGAGAAAGGTCTTCCTTTGCCGTTGGTTCACCCTCCAATGGCCGCCGCTGCAGCCGGCGCACCGCGCTGATCCGATGGCAGGAGCCAGGATCCAGGTGCTTTTTTTTTTTTTTTTTTTTTTTTTTTTTTTTTACTTAGGAGTAAATTTAACCAAAGAAGTGAAAGATCTCTACAACGAAAATTATCAAACACCGATGAAAAAAACATCAAGGAAGCAAAAAAAAAAAAAAAAAATTCCTTGCTTATGCATGAATCAGTATCATTAAAATGTCTATATTACCTAAAGCAATCTATAAATTCAATGAAATCCCTATCAAAATACCAATGACATTCTTTACAGAACTAGAAAAAACAAACCTAAAATTCATATGCTATCACAAAAGACCCCAAATATTCTAAGCAATCCTGGACAAGAAAAATCAAGCTGGAGGCTTCACAATACTTGACTTCAAAGCACACTACAAACCTATATAATGAAAACATCATGGTACTGGCATGAAAACCAATACACAAATCAATGGGACAGAATAAAAAGCCCAGAAATTAATCCAGATACATATAGCCAACTGATTTTTGATAAAAATACTCAGACCATACAGTGGAGTGAGGATAATCTCTTCAATGAATGGTGCTGGAAAAACTGGATTCATATATATATAAGAATGAAATTAGATTCCTACCTTTCACCATATACAAAATCAACTCAAGATGGATCAAAAACCTAAGTTTAATGCCTGAGACTAGAAGAAAATGTAGGGGAAACACTCCAAGACATTGGTACAGGGGATGACTTCTTGTACAACATCCCCAAAGCACAGGCAACAAAATCAAAATTAAACAAATGGGACTATATCAAACTCAGAAGCTTTTGCACAGCCAAGAAAACGATCAACAGAATGAAGAGACATCCAACAGAATAGGAAATAATATTTGGGGGCCGGCCTTGTGGCGCAGGGGGTTAATCCTCTGCCTGTAGTGCTGGCATCACATATGGACAGCAGTTCTAGTCCTTGCTGCTCCTCTTCCAATTCAGCTCTTTGCTACAGCCTGGGAAAGCAGTGGAGGTTGGCCCAATGCTTGGGCCCCCACAACCGTGTGGGAGAACCAGAGGAGGCCCCTGGCTCCTGGCTGCTGACTGGTCCACTTCTGGCCATTGCGGCTATTTGGGTAGTGAACCAGCAGATGGAAGATCTTTCTCTTTGTCTCTCCCTCTCACTGTCTGTAACTCTGCCTCTCAAATAAATAAAATCTTAAAAAAATATTTTTAAACCACCTATCTGATAAAAGATTAATATCACAATATATCAACAACTTAAAAAGCTTAACAATAAAAAGACAAGCAATCCAGCTAAGAAATGGGCAAAGCACTTCAACAGACAGTTCACAAAAGAACAAATACAAATGGCCAACATATATATGAAAAAATGCTCATTACGGAAATGCGAATCAAAACCACAATAAGATATCACCTCACCCCTCTCAGAGTGGCTAAAATCTGAAACACAAGAGAGTTTCAAATGCTGGCAAGAATTTGGACAAAGGGGAACACTTATACACTGTTGGTAGGAATGTAAATTAGTGCAGCCACAGTGGAAAACAGTGTAGAGATTTCTTAAAAATCTAGAAATAGACTTGTCATATGATCCAGCAATCCCACTACTAGTTATATATCCAAAAGACTTGAACACAGTGTATCAAAGAGATACCTGTACCACCATGTTCCTGGCAGCACTGTTAACAGCCAAAATGTGGACTCATCAAGGTGTCCATCATCAGATAATGGATTTAAAAAAAAGGTTATATATACACAATGGAATATTATTCAGCTATAAAACAGAATGAAATTCTACCATTTGCAGCAAAGTGGACACAACTGGAGGACATCATGTTGAGTGAAATAAACCAAACCCAGAAAGACAAATACTCCATGTTATCCGTTATATGTAGGAGCTAAAATTTTAAAAAATAAAAGAAAGAAATGTCTGTGTGTATCAGTGTTGCTGCAAATATAGTTTTATAAAACCTTATTTTATAGCTCTGTGAAACCAATGGTTAAGAATGTTATTCTACTGTAGTTTAAATGATCTTTGATTACTCCAAAATTTACTATATATGGGTGGAACGGTTATTTTTCCATTCAATTACTGTTTACAGTTGTTTATATTCCCACTAGAGTTTTTTTTAACTTGTTAAAATTCTTGTTCTTTTAAAAAAAGTTTAGTAAGGTTTACAAAGCAAATTTTCATTCTGAAGGCTCAATTCTTAGTCTTACAACCATGTAACTTCACGACCCCGAACAGTTATATCCTGTCCACAGAATAGGCTCTATTAAAACTTGGGAGCCAGTCCAGACAGGGACTGAAACTCCATTTTGCACCTTTCCTGGAACTCTGAAGGCTCAAGAACTGTTGTAGTCGTCTGCCAGGAAACAGCATCAAGGGAGCTAGTCATCACAAAAGGGCCTTTGTAAACTGTCTGCTACAAATTATAGCAATCAACCCTCCCTAAAACCAGCACTCTGAAACAAACTACAGCTCCCCTGACTTTTCTGAGTTAAAGAATTTCTTCTTGTTTCTCACAAATAATTCACCTTTACATCCTTGAAGTTATTTGCTTAACTCTTTCTTTCAAGAAAAGGGGAGATTTTCATTAGCGAGGGTGAATGAAGCCCAAATGATACCATAAAATTAACATATGCTGAATAAAATTAAGCATGTTGTTCATTAACATCTGTGGAATTGTTCAAGTAATGCTAACCAGAAGAATTTTATTCAAGTCAACTGGAAGTGAATAAATTAAATGTCATCCAAACATTCAACCGTGTTTGATTAACTAGGTCCAAGAAGAAAACTGTCCCCTGCTGAGTGCCAGCAAATATATAAAGCCATTGTACAGTTGCTTACAAACAGTAAGCTCACAAATAAGGGTTCTTCTATAGAGAACAAGAGAAGAAAATGTGGCATAACAAGACAATACCAATTCTAACACTGGTTCCCCTCCTCATAGTCAACAGCTGATAAAATGGAAATGGGGTCAATTTACCATATGACCTCTCTTTAAGGACATCCTCATCTCTCAACATATTTATTCAAGTGGAATCTAGTCAACAGATCAAAGATGAATTTATAAAATAGAGTTCAAAGTCAAAGAGGTACAGGCAATTGGTTTAGTAGTTAAGATGCTGCTCGGAGGGACTGGTGCTGTGGCACAGTGGGTAAAGCCATGGCCTGTGATACCCAGCATCCCATATCAGAGTGCAGGTTCAAGTCCTAGCTAATATTCTAATCCAGCTCCCTCTAATGTGGCTGGGAAGGCAGCAGATTATGGGACCCTGTCATTCATGTGGAAGACCTGGATGGTTTTCCTGGCTCTTGGCTTCAGTCTGGCCCAGCTTTGGCTGTTGTGTCCATTTGGGGAGTGAACTAGCAGACAGAAGATTCTCTCATTCTCATTCTCTCTCTCCCTCCCTCCCCGTCATTCTACCTTTAAAATAAATAAATTATACACACACACACACACACACACACACATATATGGTGCTGCTTAGATTGCTTGCATCCTATATTGGAGTATGAAGTCCCAGGTTTGCTCCTGATTCCAGCTTCTTGCTAATGCATATCCTGAGAGGCAGTAGATGTTGGTTCAAGTGCTTGTTCCCTGCCACCCATGTGGGAGACCTGGATTTAGTTTTGAGCTCCTGACTTTATCCTATCCCAGCTCTGGCTGATATGAGTATTTGGGCTTGAGGGAACCAGTGAATGAGAGATTTGTGTTTCTCTCTCTTTCTCTCTCTCTCTCTCTCTCTGTGTGTGTGTGTGTGTGTGTGTGTGTCTGCCTTTCAAATAAATGAAATTAAAAAAAAAAAGTCAAAGAAAAGCATGGCCCAAGCTCTAGGATGGTTCCTGTGAATCTGGGGCAGCTCCACAGCCCCAAGCTCCAAGATAGTCCTTGTGAATCCAGATCCCAGACTTCCTGTGTGCTGATCCAGACATCCAGGTGAGCCCACCTGAGGATGCCAGAAGCAAGCCTGTCCATGTATTTCTTCACTTGACCTGCCCACAATCTCCAGATGAGTTGATTAGCGAAGGGCTTTCCATGGCAAAACAAGTCTACAAAGCCTGGAAGATATGTCTATATTTTCAAATACACAGACACCAATGCAAGGCCACAAGGATTATGAATAACCAAGGAAACTGATATCACCAAAGGAACAAAAAAAATACCAGCAACTGGCCCAAAATAAATAGGGCTCTATTAACTGCCTGACAAGGATTGTGAAAGAGAGAGAGAGTTATAGACAGTGAGAGAGAGACAGAGAGAAAGGTCTTCCTTCCGTTGGTTCACTCCCCTAATGGCCACCACGGGCCGGCGTTGAGGCAACCCAAAGCTAGGAGTCAGGTGCTTCCTCCTGGTCTCCCATGCAGGTGCAGGGACCCAAGCACTTGGGCCATCCTCCACTGCAGAGGATTAGCCAAGTGAGCCACGGTCAGACAAAGAATTTTTTAAATCATCTCAAAGAGGCTTGGGAGAGACCTCTCCCAGAGACTCTCCTGGCTCTGGCTCCTGGCTTAGGATTGGTGCAGCTCCAGCCGCTGCGGCCAACTAGGGAGTGAACCAACAGATGGAAGACCTTTCTCTCTCTGCCTCTACTTCTCTCTGTGTGTGACTCTAACTTTCAAATATATAACAAAATAAATCTTAAAAAGAAACAAATATAGTTGTATGTATAAAAAGTAAGGATGACAGCTGCAGGCAGTATGAAGGTTCCCTAAAATATTAAAAACAGAAATCTCAGGCCGGCGCCTTGGCTCACTTGGCTAATCTTCCGCCTGTGGTGCTGGCACCCTGGGTTCTAGTCCCGGTTGGGGTGCTGGGTACAAGTCCTGGTTGCTCCTCTTCCAGTCCAGCTCTCTGCTGTGGCCCAGGAGGGCAGAGGAGGATGGCGCAGTGCTGGCCGTAGAGGCCGTTAGGGGTGTGAACCAACGGAAAGAAGACCTTTCTCTCTGTCTCTCTCTCTCTCACTGTTTATAACTCTCTGTCTCTCTCTCTCTTTCACTGTCTAACTCGGCCTGGCAAAAAAAATTTTTAAAAAATCAAATTTCATATAATCCAGTAATCCCACCTCAGATACAGCCAAAAGAAATGAAATCACTATCTTGAAAAGATATCTGCATTACCATGCTCACTGCAACACTATTCACAACACCCAAGACATGGAACCAAGAGTCCATCAATAAAGAAATTATCACACACACACAATGGAATATTATCCAGTCTTTTAAAAGGCAGATATTTGGGCTGGCATTTTGGCACAGAGAGTTAAGCCATCACTTGCAACATTAGCATCCCATATTGGAGTGCCTAAGGAGCAAGGAGTAGAATGGGGGCTCCCAGGGGCTGGGGGGAAATAGAGCGGTTGTTGGTCAAAAGGTACAAAGCTTCAGTTATGCAAGGTAAGTACATTCTGGAGACCTAATATACAGCACTGTGACTATAGTTGATAATGTTGTACTGCGTACTTAGAAATCTGCTGAGTAAATCTTAAATCTTCTTACAACACATATAGGGTCTTCAAAAAGTCCATTAAATGTGTACAATGAAATTATGCATGGATTTTTAAAATTTCTGAACTGAAATGAACTTATCTTTTAAAATTTTCATTCAGAAGGCTGGCGCCACGGCTCACTAGGCTAATCCTCCGCCTTGCGGCGCCAGCACACCGAGTTCTAGTCCCGGTCGGGGCGCCGGATTCTGTCCCAGTTGCCTCTCTTCCAGGCCAGCTCTCTGCTGTGGCCCGGGAAGGCAGTGGAGGATGGCCCAAGTGCTTGGGCCTTGTACCCCATGGGAGACCAGGAGAAGCACCTGGCTCCTGCCATTGGATCAGCGTGGTGCACCGGCTGCAGCGCGCCAGCCACAGCGGCCATTGGAGGGTGAACCAACGGCAAAAGGAAGGCCTTTCTCTCTGTCTCTCTCTCTCACTGTCCACTCTGCCTGTCAAAAAATTTTAAAAAAAATTTTTTCATTCAGAAAATTTTTCAGAGAGAGAGCATGCACATGGCTCTCATCTGTTGGTTCACCCCCCAAATAAAATATTCATCTGGGGCTGAAGCCAAGAGCTGAGAATTCAATCCAGGTCTTCCAAGTGGGCGGCAAGAGTTCAGTTATTTGAATCATCACTGCTAACTTTTATGGTCTGCACTAGCAAGAAGCTGGAGTCAGGAGCCAAAACCAGAGCTGGATTACGAACCCAGGCACCCCAAGATCGGACACAAGCATCTTAATCAGCACTTAACCGCTAGGCTGATTCCACTTCCCTACAAATTTTTAAGTACCCTCAAATACATTAAACATGTGTTATGAACCTTAGATATACATAAATTTTATTTGCTAAATGCACCTCGAAGTTGGGGTGGAAAGCAGTCAGGAAAAGCAAAACTATAAATACAAGTACAGCCAATGGCATAGTCCTTGCTTGCCTTGGTGAGAGTGGCGTTTACCGATTCCCTCTGATCTATATGCATTTAAGCACCTGCTGGTAAAGGCATTTCCTTCCCCACATTCTTTCCCTCATCTTGTCTCACTTTTGTCCTAACCTAGTGTTTGATGGGAGACTAAAAGCAACCAAATTGATCCGTCAGATTTTAATGGCTTTCATGGATGCATTATGATCTTCCTAGGTGGGGAGCTAAATAAATCACCTCTACATACCAAGACAAATTTCCTTGAAATATCTCAAAAAAATTTTTATTAATTTCCCAAGAGAAAATTTTTCGTGGCAAGCAAAAAAGACAACTGTTCTATTTAGCCTACACAGCATTCTAAAGTAAATAAAAGAAAAAAGCATAAACCTTTTTTACAGTACTCTTGGCTTACTGGAAACTCCCTACAAGTCAAACAACTTGTTTGTATCAAATATATAGATCTAAGCATTTTTGTCATGAAAAGCAATGTCGCTCAGCAATGACAGTACTTCAATGGCTGCAATACAGCTAAAGTGCCTTAAAAATTTTTCATGGATGCAACTGGAAACCATTATACTTACTGAAATAAGCCAATCCCCAAAAGACAGATATTATATGTTTTCCCTAAAATGTAATGTATTGGAGTGAAATGGACATTTTGAAATTCGATGACTGTTTATAGCCCTTATCTCTTCTGTTGAGGAACAGTGTTTTTTTTTTTTTTTTTTTTTTTTCACACTACTTGTTGAACTCTTTTACTTAGTGTAAAGTTAACCTTACAATCATTGAGTAAACTGAAAGTAGATTTCTGTAAAAATTAAGAGTGGGAATGAGAGAGGAAGGAGGAAGAAGGGTTGGAGCGTGAATGGGAGAAAGGGAAGTATCACTATGTTCCTAAAGCTGTATATATGAAATACATGAAACCTGTATAGCTTAAAGCTTAAAAAAGAAAAAAAAAAGTTAGTATTGAAAAAAGCTTCTCAGAAAATTAAATACGAAGACCTTGAAATTCCAGTAATCATGATTATAACAAAAAGGCTCTTTTTGATTATTATAGTTTCTTTATAAATAACTTAGTTTTATGCATAATTACTAGTATCAACACTATTTTTGAAGAAAATAACTTCTGCTTATATTTTAGATCTTCACTATTTCATGTGCATTTTAAGTGTACCAATTAGCAATACCATTTTAATAAACAAATCACACAAGCATGCTGAAGTGAACCAGTTCCCCATAGGTTTCATTTTCTTTGACCCTTTTATTTATTCACATTGCATATAAACAAAGCAGAGTCTCCCTTTCACATTCATCAAATTATAGCATGTATTTTTCTGAAATGAGAAAATACTGTGGAAATAAAAATGAAGCAGGCACAAAGAAAAGGCTCTGCTTGACATTATTCATTAAATAGGCTTTGATGGTTATAGTCATGAGTAATATAAATAAACCATCATTACCCGGCTCAGCATTCTAGCTATACCTAACTTCTAAACTATGATAAAGGGACACATGCAGAAACAGGAATTTCTTTGAATTAATAAACTCTTGGTACCTTTTCACAACCACTCAAAGGAGTGACAAAATCAAGTCACTTAACATAAGATCAATTAAAAATATGCTTTCAAGGAATCAGCATATCAATTACTATATATGCAAAAGTAATCACTTCAGAGAAGTTTGAATAGAAACAACAGTTGTATATCTGGGTCAGTTTACCAAGTCATTTAATCCTCAAACTAAAGAAATCATCTGTACAAAAACTTTTGATTTTAGCAAACTAACAGCAAAGGCAGCTGGCAAGCCTCCAGTCATTATAATACCTGGTTCAGAGAAAGTATCACTAATATCATCATCCTTGTCATCTTCATAATCCTCTTCCTCTTCTTCTTCCTCCTCATTTTCAGACAGTTCATGCTCGCTGCCAAATCCTTCATCATGGTCCTCATCATCAACATCTTCCTCGTCCTCCTCATCTTCTTCAGGACTGCATTTGGTTGGCTGCTCACCCAAGTTGTCGGAGACAAAAAGAGAATAATTGTGCTCTTCTTTTTTCTGGGATGAATTTGAGATGGAAGTGCTGGCAGAAAGGCTGCTACTCTCTCCTGCTGCTACTGACCCAGGACCCTCCTGGGGCAGCGGACTGAGTAAAAGTTCCTGGGTTTCTTTAAAAGGCAAGGCAGGAGTGGCATGACCCTGAAGGGGCTCCACTCCTTTTCTCTCTTGTCTCTTTGCTACTGCACCACAGTAGCATGTGTTCTCCTTTGCTGCATCGGAGTGCACCTGGCTCAACAGGGGCCGACTCTGTTGCACTGGGTTGATCTTTACCTTTGCCTTTTTTACATAGTCTTTACATTCAACATGGAAGTTCACCTTTTCATTATGATACATGTTGGTCTTCACCATGATTTGTGTGCTTGACGTGGGTTTGCTTGCTTTTTGGACACAATCTGACAAAGGAACCTCAGACTGAAGAGTCTTAGAAGAACACACAGGGGCAGCTGCTCTGCTTGTGATCTTTTTACCAGGGAATGAGGAGGGCAAGGGATTTTGTTTGACACTGAAAAGCGAATCTGGATAATAAAGGGAATCAGAAACAGACTGAGAGTCCTCACTATTTAGCTGGGCCAAAGTTGGAGTTTTACTTATGACCTCTTCATCTTGATAAGGGCTAGAAAAGTCATCAAGACCCAAGTAATCCACTTCTTTTGTTCCCCAGATGTCACAGCTGGTTAGTTTGGTGTATTTTGTTAAATCTTCACAGTATGTATCCCACTGTTCCCAGTTTGAGGTTAAGGTGCCCTCGTTATCCAGGACATCTGTGAAAGACTCCAGATTTTCAATGTCTTTGCAGTCCTCCAAAGAAAGGAAGTTGTCTCTAGGATTCTGTTGGTAGTTCATCTCTCTATCCTGAGAAAGGTTTAGAAAAAGAAATCACACACCATATTTTAGGAAGGAAATATTCACCACCAACCTCACTCCCATATACCAAATTGATAATTCACAACGTTAACCTTTATTTTAAGATAAAGACTACTGACATGGCACTTCACCATGCCACAGAATATCATTTCTTTCACCAAGGGAGGGAAAAATACGAGAGACTTAGGAATGGTTCAAATATCAAAAACTCAAGCTTTACCATAAGCATTCTTCCTTATGGTAGGTTTTGGAGCTTTGTCCTTACAAATAAGCTTCAATTAAGAAGCAAATAATCAAGACCTTATCTTTATTACAGAAGAAATTGTCTTCTTAAGGAGCAACTTCAGTAAAGAGACAAAGAGCGATTCAAAGACATTTGAAGGCATCAACAGAATGAGAAAATCTTTTCCAAGACCTTACAACAACTTTTGAACATGGAGAGTAAAATATTACTCATGATTCTAGAGATGTGATTCTGAAATGTCAGTAAGACTGCAGCCATGGAAAAGAATGAAGTTTCACTCTATTGTACTAACACGAAAGGCTGCCCACCACATATTTTTGTCAAAAAGACTAAGTTATAAAACACTGTATCTATAAACATATCATCCAATTCAAAACATAAGCATGCTTACATATAAATATACTCATATGCTCATATAGTCAGTGGAAAAACTGTCAGCAGCAACTACCCCTTGGAAAAAGATTTGGAGGACAGAGGATCAGGAAGGAAATGAGAAAGTTTCCAGTTTTCTAGTTTCTTCTAACTGATTTGATTTTGGGCTGATTTGTTTATTTTGGCTTTTTTGTTTTATTTCAGCTTGTATGTTCATCTTTGTGTGCTTTTAAAGCTTACTGAACTATAGTTTACACATCATAAAACCCACTGACTTTAACTTACAGATTTGTGCCCGTTGTTCAATTATCATATACCTCTAGTGTTTTTTTTTTTTTAAGATTTTATTTATCTTTTGAGAGGTAGAATTACAGAAAGAGAAAGCAAAAGACAAAGAGAAAGGTATTCCATCCTCTGGTTCACTCCCCAAATGGCTTCTATGGCCAGAGCTGAGCTGATCTGAAGCCAAGAGCCAGGAGTTTCCTTCTGGTCTTCCACGTGGGTGCAGGGGCCCAAGCATTTGGACCATCTTCCTCTGTCTTCCTAGGCAATTAGCAGAGAGCTGGATTGAAAGAGGAGTAGCCGGGACACAAACTGGCACCTATATGGGATGCTGGCACCAACAGGTGGAGGCTCAGCCTATCACGCCATAGTACTGGCCCCTATACCTCTTTTTTTTTTATTTACTTCTTAAATTATATGTAACTAGAAATATTTTTAAAAGATTTATTTATTAATTTAAAAGGCAAAGGTAGAGACAGAGATGGATACAGACAGAGACAGAGATCTTCCATCCACTTTCTCACTCCTCAAATGCCTGCAATGGCTGGAGCTGGGTCAGGTTGAAACCAGGAGCCAAGAACTTCATCTGGGTCTCCCACGTGGGTGGCAGAAGCCCAAGCACTTGGGCCATCTTCCACTGCTTTCCCAATGCATTAGCAGGGAGCCAGATCAGAAGTCGAGCAGCCAGAACCTGAACTGGTGTTCACAGGCTATGCTGGGGTTAGAGGCAGTGACTTAACACATGATGCCACAATGCTGACTCCCCAGAATTATCTTTCTTTCTTCCTTTCTTTCTTTTTTTTTTTTTTTTTTTACAGCCAGAGTGGACAGTGAGAGAGAGAGGAGGGAGAGAGAGAGAGAGGAGAGAGAGAGAGGTCTTCCTTTTGCTGTTGGTTCACCCTCCAATGGCCACCACGGCCAGTGCGCTGCGGCCGCGCACCGCGCCTATCCGAAGGCAGGAGTCAGGTGCTTCTCCTGGTCTCCCATGGGGTGCAGGGCCCAAGCACTTGGGCCATCTTCCACTGCACTCCCGGGCCATAGCAGAGAGCTGGACTGGAAGAGGGACAACCAGGACAGAATCCGGTGCCCCGACAGGGACTAGAACCCGGGGTGCTGGCGCCACTAAGCAGAGGATTAGCCTATTGAGCTGTGGCGCCAGCCTCCCCAGAATTATCTTTAAAATATTTTTCTAAGGAATTTTAAGTGTCAATTTACCTCAAGATTAAATAATTTTATTCATGAATTGCTTGGAATTGCTATTGGTCTCACTTTCTCTATGTCATACACCTTATTCAATGTCATCATCCCTTAATTTTCCAGTTGAGAAGCCCTTAAGTAACTAGGCATATTTAAAAAAGACAGCTTCCCAGGCTGATGTTGTTGTGTAGCAGGCTAAGCTGCTGCCTGAGATGCCAGTATGCCTTATGAGCACAGATTTGAGTCCCAGCTGTTCCACTTCCAATCCAGCTCCCTGCTAATGTACCTGGAAAAGCAGGAGAAGATTGCCCCAAGTGCTTGGGCCCTTGCAACCCACATGGGAGACCTGAATGGCGTTCCAGGCTCCTGGCACAGCCTCAGCTGTAGTGGCCATTTGGGAAATGAACCAGTGGACAGAAGATCTAACTCTGCCTTTCAAATAAATAAATAAAAATAAAAAGACAGTTCCCCATGACCCTCATCAAAAACCTTTTCTTGAGCCCAGCACTGTGATGCAGTGGGTTAAGCTGCCACCTGCAGCACTGGCATCCCATACGGACACTGGTTAGAGTCCCAGCTGCTCCACTTCTAATCCAGCTCCCTGTTAATGTGCCTGGGAAAACAGATGAAGGTGGCCCAAGTGTTTGGGCCCCTGCACCAGAAGCTCCTGGCTTCTGGCTTCGGCCTGTCCCAGCCCTGGCTATTGTGGCCATTCAGGGAGCAAACCTACAGATGGAGGACTTCGTATCTCTCTCTCTCTTTCTCTGCCTCTCCCCCTCTCTTTCTGTAACTCTGCATTTCAAATAAATAAATAAATCTTAAAAACAAACAAAAAGAAGAATGAAAGCTGGCCCAAACACATCCATTTTTCTTTTCAGGCATTTATAAGTTAAAAACTCTACCATAACACTTTCACCCCAAACCAAGCAGAAAGCAAGAAAATGCTGCTTACCAGTTCATACATAAAATCTGGATCTGAACTGTTTGCTAAGAGATCTGTGCTCATCAGAGTCTGTTCCGAAAAGGTGTGACTTCGAAAGGCATCCCCGAAAGGCGGATCCATTCCGCTTACACTAGGCTACAACAGAATTTTCAATTTAGAAAGTTAAAAGACTACTTCAAGACAAACGGATTACATGTAAGCCCCACCCCTACCAAGGAACATTTTCAGAAAAATTTATTTTTTCTGCTGTGTATTATATTTAAGAGCTTTTACTTTCATTAAACTGTGGGATTTTGTTAGAAAAATACCTATGATGCACTAAAAACAGCAAAAATTGGAGTAGCATTTGTTAATAATAGCTAACTTCTAAAAATTAGTTTAATTAGCCACCAGAGTCAGCATAAAGTACCTAGTAAGTATTCTGATTTAGCTCTAGGAATATAACAGTTCTTCAAATCTAACAACACACTCTGTTTTAATTACCTGAAATAGAGATTTTCCTATCCATTCTTGGGGTCTGCAAAGGTAGCAAATCAATGTCTACACTGTACTCCTAAGTGAGTCCAACGTCTTCTTTCCCAAAACAATGTGGAAGACAATTTGGGCATCTCTAGTCTAACAAATAGGATCAACAAAACACTCCAAAATCTCCCGTTAAGATCAGTAATTCAGGCATGACCTCTGTAGCCTTACTTCTGATCCCTGAAAAGGATACAGTCCATTCTAAAATTAATAAGAGAAAAGGACTCAACATCCAGAGTTAATGCTCCTTTTTTTCCTTCCTTTCTACATTTCAACATGTATACAAAATTACTCCAGTCAAGTAAGGACTCACACTCCTAAAGTGGTTCAAATAACAGAAAGGCCTCATTTTGAATTTACCTCTAAAGAAGGAAGAGAATGAGTAAGAATACAAATTTTCTCTTTGTCTTTTTATTATTCTGCTAGTTTCAGGAAAATTTAAAAATAATTTTCATTTATTTGTTTAGCCTTTTCTATTCATATACCTTCTGGCTACTATAAGCTGGCCTTTTCACATACCCTTCTCATCCTATTTTTCTTCACTGGTACTTTCTATTACTTTTTTTCCCCCTCTCTCTTATTTTCCTCCATTCTTCCAGGTCTGCAAAGCTTCTCTTCCTAGAAAATTTTAGCCTGAGAAAATAAGTTTTATAGCCTTAAATTCCAGTATTCAATAAATAGCAAACTAAACCTTGAATGGGTGAGAACTCTTGAAGGGGATATGCAGTCTATACGAAGCAGGCATTAGGGTGGAAGTGGGCCTCTGATCCTTTTATTGGTTGGCAAGTCCCCTTTCTTCGCCTCTGCTGCCTTGTCACCAAATAATCCCAGCAAGTTGTTGATTTCCTGTGCTCAAAGGATAAGCTCTATGTAAGAGTTCCTGCCAGATGATTATTTCTACCTTTCTCCCCAGCACTATAACAAGCAGTAAAGAAGATTTAATCCCTGGAAGGGGATGGGAAGAAGTTTGGGTAAGCAGAATGGAGACTAACAGGGCTCCATTTATTGTTTTAGCGATTGCCTCAAACCCAAACTGATGATTTTGAAGTAGCTGCCATAATATAAACAGATATTATCATTCTTTGTAGGAGGTAGAGGAGTATATATGTACATAGCTGAGTTGGGGGAGAGGAGAATTGAGGTCCTTCACCATTTCCATTTTACTTCTGAATTCAACTGTCGTAAATGGAAAGGAAGAGTTGGGGGAAAGGAGGAAGTCACAGGAGACAGAAATGAGATTTCTGTGGCATACTGTCAGGGGTGTTGGTTTAACCCTTACAAAGCCACCAAATCTGTCCACCTTCTAATCTACTTATTGATCATGCTCCCTGTGTCAAGTTCACTAAACGTCAACAGTGTAGCAAAAGAGGAAACAGAAGGCAATGGGAGGAAGGATTTGTACTCAAAACTAGCTGAAGAGAAACAAGATGTCTTAAAAAGACATTAAGTCCATTCAAGACTCAGATGACAGAACCAATGGTATTGACTTTCTGCGGGGAAAATTACAAAATTCTGCATCTACTCCATATGATTTACCTGAGGCATTTCCAAGCCCAGATCCTGTGAGTCCGATTCCAAACTTCTTTTTTTTCTCGTTTGTAAACTCCTTTCCAGCTTTACTTTCAAATTCCAAGAACAAAGATGATTCTCACAATAAATGGTAGGTTTCCCCAGAATGCCTTCAATTCAATTTCTTGGATTACTGCTTTGCCTTTTATTTTTTTTTAAATAATTCTGTGCAATTCTGTCAAACAACAAAAAGTAACTTCACTGAGCTCCATTGAAAACAAGTTGATCTTTTGAAAACATTAACAAAAAATTATTGTACTTTAAATAAGTCTTTTAGTTGCATTATCTAGACTACTCTGAAATTCACCATTCCTTCCTACTTGTTTCTAAAATAGTGCTAATCAATCACCAGTCAGTAACATTAAGAAAAAAATCACTCAAAAGTAACATAGCCCTATGTCTCCTGCCATCTGAAAGATGTACTATACTTTAAGTTAACCTCTCAATCACTTTATAATAAAACATTTCTCAGCATTTAATTCTTCTATTGTATAATCATTATTGCTGAATTAATCTATCTACATTTTATAATTCATAAATCCACAAGAATAATAAATTCAGAACAAGCAGCAATGTAATTTAATATATTCTATACATTAAATAAGATCACATTTGTAGTGGTATATGCTAACATTATTCTTTGGCTCATAAATAAAATCTGCCCTTGAAGAAATAATTATTCCGGCAAATTTTTATCAGGCACACGTTGAGGGAAGAACTGAAAATGAGGACTACCTTGCACAGGGATTTCAAGGGTTAACATAAACAATACTGCAAATTATCTGGCATAGGGTCTTGAAAATATAGACTTAAATGTTAGTTTCCTTGTGCTCATCTGTGAAGACCTTAATCGGGAAGAACTAAACAGTTATACCCACTTAATCTTCTCTTCCTAGATCAGTGGTTCTCAAAGTACAACCCAAGATCAGCAGCATCAACGTAAGAACTGGTTAGAAATGCAGTCTTGGGTCCCAGCCTCAATCTACTAAAATGAAACACTAGCAGTGGGGCCCAGCAATGTGCTTTAATAAGCCCTTCAGGTGATCCTGATCCTCTAAAGTATGAGAACCACTAGCTCTATACTTGTTTTCAGTGTAGACACAGTGTCATTTCTTAAATTGAAACAAAGAGTTGATTGAAACTGAACTGCCACTGCAGTTAGCACATTCTCTGGGCTAGAGGGTTAGAGTGCTATATTATTTCCATTTCAAAGACCTCCTGCTGAACAAATAAGAGTCAATAAAGGACTAAATTCTACCTAATTGGACCAACATATTGACTACAATTTTTATTTCCTTGATCTTTGCTGGGTTCTCTCCCTGGCGGGGTGTCCTTCCAAGCTCACGGGTCTAGCCCAGGAAACACTGTCAAGCGCTCAGCTGCACCTAGAAATAGAGTTAGCCATACTTTTCAAACCAGTGCCACAGACTAAGTGGAGAGCTCTGCTCCTGCCAAAAGCCAGTTCTTGCTCAGCTTCTCCTTATGTAACCCCATGCCTTGGTATGTGATTACAGTCTTAATTCTTCTCTTGATTCCCGCATAACTATTACTTGGACCCCCATAAGATACCTAATTCAAGTAATGCATTCAACAAACTAATTGTGGCATATAACTTAGATACAAGAGAAAAGTTTGATACCCTCTTAAACTTGAAAACTTACCCTTACCAGCATTAAAGGCTCATAAAACAGTTAAGAGACTCAGAAAGAGATTGAGTTCTTTTCAACATATACCTATTGGCATTTACTAAATACACTACCAACAGCTTGGTTTATCAGGGAAACAATGGACAAAAAAGAGCTAAGTTTTAGTCACATTTCTCACTTGCGAACTATACAACACTAGGTAAGACAATCTTTCAAAGCTTCATTTTTCTCATTTCTAGAAAAAATACTACTCTAGCTACTGAATTTTCTAAGCCATAAAACTTCCATCCATATACAAGTGTTTTGTAAAATCTTATTTGAATACATTATAACAAACTTTGATTAGTGCAGTTAGCAAAAACAGCATTTGCGTGAAAACCTTAAGACCTGGTTCTAGTTTTGACTCCATAATTAAAACTAAACAGCCTATGAATTAAAGCAGTTAACATTTATGCCTTAGGCTCCCAGATTTGGTAAATAAAGTCTTTTCACTATGTAACAGGGATGTTATGAGAATCAATGAGATATTACATCAAGATGTAGTAAGAAAATAAATTTTGGAAAGGTAGTTTTTGTCACTAGGAACATTCTGCCAATGCCTCTGTGTCCCACAACTAGTCCAACTTGAAAACATCCCATCGGTGACAGCTGTTGGCAGCAAGTGTTCTAAAGGCAGCAATTTCCAAAGAGAATATGCACCAAGTACAGAGCTGAGTCTGGGCACCCACATGCTGAAAGTTCTAATAGTTTCTCCTAGCCTCCCAAGCAGCAGCAGGTAGGCTGGGGGAGGATCAACTCTATACCAAGCAGTAAGACCCCCCCCATTTCAGTAATAAATGCTTCTTTTATCTAAAACTAATCATCTTCAGCCATAACAACTATCCTTAATACTAACATTTTGCATCCATTTTCCAGAAATGCTTTATACCATTCCAATATCGTAAAACTACCATAAAGAACAAAATTCCCCACCAAAAGTCAAGGGGGAAAAAAAGAACAAAGGCTTTTATAGCAATTATCCATAATGATACACTGCTCAAAAACCTATCCTACACCAGATAGCCATATACCAAAAAAAGGGTACCTTAGTGCTTAGATGGTAGAGTAACACTGAGGAAGGTGTAACAACTTGCTTTGCAGGATGAATTCACTTTTGGGGGCTTAAGAATATCCATATCATACTCAAAGCTTTGATATTAAAATATATCAAGAGCAGACACCAGTGTTGTAGTGCAGCAGGAGTATCCCATATAGGAGTGCTGGTTTGAGTCCTGGTTACTCTGCTTCCAAACCCAGCTTCACGCTATGCACCTGGGAAGGCAGCAGAAGATGGTCCAAGTACTTGGGCCCCAGCCACCCATGTGGAAGACTAGGATGAAGTTTCTGGCCCCTGGCTTTGGCCTGGCTCAGCCCTAGCTGTAGTGGCCATTTGAGGAGTAAACCAGAGGATGGAAGATGGACCTCTCTCTCTCTCTCTCTCTCTCTCTCGCACAGCCTTTCAAATAAACAAAAATAAATGTCATATATATATATATAAAAAAATCAAGGGCATTATTTTCTCAAAGTGTGACCTGAAGAATATCTGTTTGAAGTAATGTTAAATGATTACTCAACAAAAATATTGTGTGGTTTACAAAACACTACATTTAACACGAGCATGCACTGCTTTTACTACAGGACTTCATGGAAACTTCCAGGTACTTATGTGCATTATAAATGATCTGTAGGTGAATATAGTACATACCATTTCCCAAACTTATTTGATAATAAAATCTTCCAGTCTGCCCTCGAGCTTAACTCAAGCCTTGTGTTTCTTCCAAAAAACAAACAACGGAAAGATTGTATCTTCCTGCTTATTTCTTTATATTCATAGCACTATAATTTTTATATATTCATAGCACTAATATTTTCTTGATATTCATAGCACTAACTCATCAGCTCCCAATATAATTTTGGTAGTTTTTCAGAGAGAAAGGACTGTGGTCCATCAGAAATAATATTTACCAATTGATTTCCTGCACCTGAGTTCATTTAAAACTATTCAACAGCAGCTCCTAAGCACAGGAAGATACTTCTGCAACAGAGAACTAGCTCTCTGAAGCAGTAAGGAGGGACAAATAATTGATTTTTGAGCAGCAATGGTACCACTTGAAGACAGTCATAGCTTCAGTTTCCTTTATTGCCCTAACTACCAGGTTCTACCCTAAGTTTTTGTGACTTTTCATCTGAACATAAATAGAGGCTTACTGTGGATATTAAGCAAGGCAAAAAAATAATAGGTAGAGTCAAAGAACTTCTTACAAAGACTGATTCCCTAAGACTGCTCAAAACACTGATCACAACTTTAAAAGCCAAACCTGGGCCGACACCACAGCTCACTTGGTTAATCTCCCACCTGCGGCGCTGGCATCCCATATGGGCGCCGGGTTCTAGTCCCGGTTGCTCCTCTTCCAGTCCAGCTCTCTGCTGTGGCCCTGGAGGGCAGTGGAGGATGGCCCAAGAGCTTGGGTCCCTGCACCCGCATGGGAGACCAGGAGGAAGCACCTGGCTCCTGGCTTCAGATCAGCGCAGCGCCGGCCGTAGCGGCCATTTGGGGGGTGAACCAACAGAAGGAAGACCTTTCTCTCTCTCTTTCTCTCTCCCTCTCTCTCTCTCTCTCTCTCTCTCTCTGTCTAACTCTGTCAAGTAATAAACAAATAAAAAAAAGCCAAACTTGGGGTGGGCATTTGGTGCAACAAGTAAGATGCATATTGGAGTTCCTGGGTGTAAGTCCCAGGTTCTGCTCCCAATTCTAGGTTTCTGCTAATACACACCCTGGAAGGCAGCAGTGGATGGCTCAAACACCTGGGTCTTTGCCAATCATGTGGGAGACCTGGAATGAGTTCTAGGTTCTTGGTTTAGGTTTGGCCCAATCCTCTTTGTTGCAAGCATTTTGGGAGTGACCCAACAGACAAAAGAGCTTTGTCTCTCTGCCTTTCAAATAAAAATCAATAAATACATTTTAAAATTTATAAAATGAATAAATAAAAGCTAAAACCAAGAATTGACTGGTGTGTTCCAGGCAGCATATATACATATCCAAGAGCTCTTAAATTGTGCCTCTTCTGAAATCCGAGGGTTTCAGCTGATCCCTGAGTCCACATATGAAGAAAAAGTTCATATCAAGAAACATTTAAACCTCTCAAGAAACAAAAATATTTGATGAAAAGTAGATACTCTACATGATTGCCAGAATACCTGTAGCTCCTCTTGTGTGTGGCACCAGCTTAGGCCACCGCTCCCTGTTAGTAACTTGAAGAAACTGATTGCACCCAATAGTAAGTAGCCTTCTGAGTCACCCAACATTATCAGAACTGATGTTAAAATTTTTTGACACACCCATTAGGATGACTGTTATCCAAACAATGGAAAGCAACAAACGTTGGCGAAGATGTAGAGTAATTAGAGCCTTTGTGCATTGTTGATAGAAACATAAAATGGTGCAGCCAGGGTGGGAGAAAGCTCAGAATGTCCTCAAAACACTAAACATAGAATCACCAGCAATTCCACCTAAATACACCTAGAAGAACAAAAAACAGGTACTCAAACAGGTATGTGCATACGTGTTCACAGCAGCATTATCCACATTACTAAAAGGTGCAAACCATCCAAGAAGCCATCAACAGTTAATCAATCAATAAAATTTAATATACAAAGAAATATTATTCAGAATAAAAAATAAATGAAATTCTGATTCATTCTACAACAGGAATGAATCTCGGAGACATGCTAAGTAAAACAGACACAAAAAGGACAAATACTATATGATCCCACTTTCATAAAGTGCCTAGAATTAGCAAATTCATAGAGACAAACTGCAATAAAGGTTCCCAGGGGGCTGGGACAGTTATTATTTAATGGTACAGAGTTTCTGTTTGGAATGATGAAAATGTTTTGGAAATAGTACAGATAGTCAACATAACATTATCAATGTACTTAATGCTACAGAATTACATACTGGAAAGTTAGAATGGTTTATCTTACCACAAAAAATTTTTTTGAAGTTTAAATAAGAAATACATTTATGGGGCCAGAGCTGTGGCACAGCAGGTTAAGCCACCACCTGCAGCGCTGGTATCCCATATGGGCACCAGTTTTAGACCCAGAGGCTCTACTTCCAATCCAGCTCCCTGCTAACGTGCCTAGGAAAGCAGCAGAAAATGACCCATTCCTGGGCTCCTGCCACCTACATTGGAGACCAGGATGAAGCTCCTGGCTCCTGGCTTCAGCCTGGCCCAGCCACAGTCGTTGCGGCATCTTGGAATGTGAATTGGAGGATGGAAGATTTCTCTTTCTCTGTCTCTGTCTCTTTCTCCCTCTGTAGCCCTGATTTTCAAATAAATAAATAAATCTTTTTTAAAAAATATATTTATGGGACCAGTGCTGTGGCATAGCGGGTAAAGCCACTGCCTGCAGTGCTGGCATCCTACATGGGCACCACTTTGAGTCCCGGCTGCTCCACTTTCAATCCAGCTCTCTGCTATGGCCTGGGAAAGCAGTGGAAGATGACCCAACTCCTTGGGCCCCTGCACCTGTGTGGGAAACCCAGTAGAAGCTCCTAGCTCCTGGCTTCAGATCGGCTCAGCTCCGGACATTGCAGCTATCTGGCAAGTGAACCAACAGATAAAAGACTCTGACTCTATCTCTCTCTGTGTGTGTGTGTGTGTAACTCTTTCAAATAAATAAATCTTTAAAAACAAATACACTTACACTATTGTGTAATTCATATACTGTGGTTTATTTTTACCATTCCTGATTCTTTCTGATTCATGCTCTTCAGTGTTTCCATGTGGCTAGGGGTCTTGATCCTCTCTCTGTTGTCTTATTCATTTTTATTTGCGAGGCATCGGGAGAGAGCACGCCCGACTGAGACTCACTCTTCAAATGCTAACAAGGGCTGAGCTGGGGATAGGATCATTATCCAGGTCTCCCACATGTGTTGCAGGAAACCAGTTATTTGAGAGCCATTACAGATGGTCTCCCAGGTTCTGCATTAGTAAGAAGCTGGAGTCAGCAGCTGAAGCAGGAAGCGAACCCGGGATACTCTGAACACTACGGGGGCTTCTTAATCACTTAGCTAACTGCTTGCTTCTCTATTGTCTTTAAATTGTACGAGACCTACAATTAAAAGTTGTCCTGGGCCGGCACCGCGGCTCACTAGGCTAATCCTCCGCCTTGTGGCGCCGGCACACTGGGTTCTAGTCCTGGTTGAGGCGCCAGATTCTTTCCCGGTTGCCCCTCTTCCAGGCCAGCTCTCTGCTGTGGCCAGGGAAGGCAGTGGAGGATGGCCCGAGTACTTGGGCCCTGCACCCCATGGGAGACCAGGAGAAGCACCTGGCTCCTGCCATCGGATCAGCGCGGTGCGCTGGCCGCAGCGCGCCGGCTGCGGCGGCCATTGGAGGGTGAACCAACGGCAAAGGAAGACCTTTCTCTCCGTCTCTGTCACTGTCCACTCTGCCTGTCAAAAAAAAAAAAAAAAAAGTTGTCCTGACTCCTAATTTAAATGAATCATTTCTCCTGAGCCTGATCCTCAGCAAAGTTGAAAGAGAAAGAAAGGGAGTAAATAAAGGAATGAAGGGAAGAGAACAAATTATAGGAAGGGAGGTAGGGAAAGGAAAGAAAGGCAGACAAGCAGCCAGGGAGATGACAGGGGAGAAGAGGTGGGCTGGGGGCACGGGGAATGAACCACCACTTGATAATTTAAAAGGTTATGCAGTGTATAAACTCCCTTTTTGGCAAGAAAGTTTATCAGTTTGCCCAAAATATTCCTTAGCAAACCAAGACCCATCTGCCACGCCTCCTACCCATCTTGCTGTAACTCCTATGTCTCACTGGAGAATTCCTCTTCTTTTCAAAACCATTTCACTCCACAAGAGTTAACAAAATATCTCTTTAGATGCTTACTAAATTAAGCCACTACCTGTTTCATAGTATAGCAGAAACCAGAGAGATCCAAATCTCCAAACCATCCAGAAAGCAGAAGCTGCCTAATGCAAGGAATATACTGGGGAAAGGTTGAGTCAGGTTTCCCCTTTATGTAGTACGAATCGTTTAAACACCACTGAAAACAAATCACTGTACCTCACCCTTCAATAGCAGTTCTCTTGACTTCAAAATTCAGAAATAGATAAGTAAGCTTCAAACAAGATGGTTACAGTTTATGTCAGGAATTATTAGCAAAAGACTCTCATTATTCTTCAAATCGTGTGCTTGTTAGGCTTTAAAGACAGATGATAGGGGGAAAAGGAGCATAAAGGAGAAGACTGTCTGTTCCCTGAGACTGGGAGAGAAAGATAATTTTCATAGCCAGAGCAGTACTTACCATCTTATAAGCAGCTGGGAGCCTTCTGCAATACCACCCTGCAAACTTTACCTCTGGTCAATCCAGTTTCCTTTTATCATTCACTCAGAGCATTTTTAAAATATGGGGGTTGAATTAGATTTGTCACAAAAATTTAATTAACTGGAATTATATTTTACTGAGAATCCCAGAGAGCTAAGAGAAGATCCTAAATCTTAAAAGTGATCTCTTTGGGAGGGAGGTGCCTTTCTCTGAAGGGAGGAGAGAACCTCCACTTTGACTATGACCGTGTCTAAACAAGATAAGAGTCGGAGAACTCAAGGGGCTTCCATAGCCTTGGAAACTCATGACTGGTGCATAGGGAGATTACTGATGCCATAAACAGGAGTGTCAATTTGAAAAGTCAACAACAGGAGTCACTGTGCACTTACTCCTCATGTAGGATCTCTGTCCTTAATGTGCTGTACACTGAGGCTTAATGCTATAACGAGTACTCAAACAGTATATTTCACTTTGTGTTTCTATGGGGGTGCAAACGATTGAAATCTTTACTTAATGTACACTAAACTGATCTTCTGTAAAAAAAAAAAAAAAAGAAAAAAGAAATTATCAATTCCCAACTTGACTCTCACTGGGATTAAACATGACAATAGGTCTGATCTGATTTCATCATCATTTAAAAAAAATCATCTATTATTTTTCACTTTATGTTTCTGTGTGGGAGCAAACTGTTGAAATCCTTACTTAAGGTATACTAAGCTGATCTTCTGTATATTAAGATAATCGAAAATGAATCTTGATGTGAATGGAAGGGGAGAGGGAGTGGGAAAGGGGAGGGTTGTGGGTGGGAGGGACGGTATGGGGGGGAAGCCATTGTAACCCATGAGTCGTACTTTGGAAATTTATATTCATTAAATAAAAGATTAAAAAAATAAATTTAAAAAAAAAGAGAAAAAAAAAAGTGATCTCTTTGGGTTAGCACTGTGGCAGAGTGGGTAAAGCCCATGTGGGTGGCTGTTCGAGTCCTGGGTGCTCCACTTCTGATCCAGCTCTTTGCTGTGGCCTGGGAAAGCAGTAGAAAATGGCCCAAGTCCTTGGGCCCCTGCACTCCTGTGGGGCACCTGGAAGAAGCTCCTGACTCCGGATCAACCCAGCTCTGGCCATTGCAGCCATTTGGGGATGAAGGACCTCTTTCTCTCAGCCTCTGCCTCCCTGTAACTCTGCCTTTCAAATAAATAAACAGATATTAAAAAAAAAAAAGTGATCTCTCCTTGGAATGTAGTCTTGGAAAAAGACATCTTTCAGAATTTTGTTCCTTTCCAAAGGCTTCTACTCTAATTTTTGGGCCACAGAGACAATATGTAAGAACTAGGTAAAGGCCTTTTAGGAACCAATTAATAAAGACCATTAAAGTAGGTCTCTGGATCAATCTGAGCCGAATGGAAAGGGCTACTTTTTATTTCTGGAAACTATCAAGTACAAGATACTGGAGGCTTTCAACAGCCTTGAAAACTAGCAATTAAGTTGCTCAGAGAACAAGAATAAGAGCATGGATCAGTTTTAGACAAAATCAGAGAATGCATTCCTATCCCTAACCACCCTTGGTTACCACTGGGGACAAAATAGTCATCATTTTTGTTTATGTAACTGTTTACAGATTACAATGCACACTGCTATACTATGTCATTTGATAAAACTTGGCAAAGTAAGCCAGTATTTAAATAAAATATCTCAGTGAAGTAATCAAAATAAATATTAGAATCATCACCTTCTGTCCAACCATTTTTTACATATTAATTAATAAAAGTTCAGCAAGAATAACAGATTTGTCCAAGGTCATTCAGTAAACTCATGTCTCCCTGCAAACCCATCATCACAGGGACTATCTATTCTAAGTGCCTCAAAGATAATGTTAAAATACTCCCAAATCTACATCTTTAGCCTAAACTGACATGATTCCATCTGAGAAGGGAATATCTTCATGTTCTCGTCCTCTCCTCTCAGACACAACATGCAATCCCCCCACCCAAACGTTTCTGTTCTGTCAATAGTACCATCACTCTGACATTCAGGTGAAAAGAGCTGATCTCAGCCCTGACTCATTTCTTCTTCCTCCCCACTCACCCTGTTAGATCATGCTGAAATTCAGATACCACTTACCTTGTACTGAGCACAAACTCAGGTTTTCACTTTGCTCTTTGCATTTTCTCAACCCTTCCTTGGCCCTCATTATCACATATCTATCATTCCAACATGTACTCTATAGCTTTCCTGTCTCCAGCCTCTTCCTCTCTCTAGTTCTGATGTTGCACTTTAAAATCATTCTTCCTAACCCACATTATGTGAGCACTGTACTCAAGTCTTCAGTAACTCCCAAACATTTTTTTGGATAATTTTCACAATGCCCAGATAAAATGAAATTATCTTTCCAGCCCCACCTTTCACTACTCTTCTATAAATAAAAACTAGGGGTCAGTACTGTGCTGTAGTGGGTTAAGTCTCAGCCTGCGGCGCCAGCATCCCATATGTGCACTGATTCTGGTTCCAGTTGCTCCTCTTCCTATCCAGCTCTCTGCTAAGGCCTAGGAAAGCAGTGGAAGATGGCCCAAGTCCTTGGGCCCCTGCACCCATGTGGGAGACCCAGAAGAAACTCCTGACTCCTGGCTTCACATGGGCCCAGCTCCAGTCGTTGTAGCCACTTTGGGAGTGAACCAGCAGATGGAAAACCTTTCTCTCTGTCTCCCTCTCTCTGTCTGTAATTCTGCCTCATAAATAAATAAATAGCCTCTAAAAAATAAAAATAAACACTAATATCAGACTGAGCTTACCATTTACTTAAACCCCTGAGGTACTGGAAAGCCCATTTCACTCCACTAAGTATCTCCAACCATGAGACTCTGATCTTCATGTCTGTGCTCACGTTTCCTCTTCCTCCTTCCCAACTCCGTGTTTTTACTATCAGATTGTAAAACTGTTGAAAAGGACTATCTTACCTGTGTCTGTTTTACTGTCATGCTAAAAGGAATGGATTGCCCAGCACAAGCATCCAGAGATAGGTGACACAATGAATACAGAGATATCCTAAGACCACCAGGACTTCTGGACAAGGAGTCAGAGGTTTGACGCTGATAATACATAATGAGGATATTACAAACAAGTCTGTCACTCAGCATATATTTATTGAGAATCTTTAATGCGCTCTGAAATATCTTATAGTAACTTGTAAACTTAAGTCTTGAACTTTGCAGTATCATATAGTGAAAATATTAAAAGTTATACTTCTCAATTTAATTGCCAGGAAGAGTGGTTTGAATTTTAGTTGATTTTAAAGACCTGAGATAGGCCGGCGCTGCGGCTCACTAGGCCAATTCTCCGCCTGCAGCGCCGGCACACCAGGTTCTAGTCCCAGTTGGGGCACCGGATTCTGTCCCAGTTGCTCCTCTTCCAGTCCAGCTCTCTGCTGTGGCCCGGGAGGGCAGTGGAGGATGGCCCGAGTGCTTGGGCCCTGCATCTGCATGGGAGCCCAGAAGGAAGCACCTGGCTCCTGGCTTCGGATCAGCGCAGTGCACCGGCCATAGTGGCCATTTGGGGGTGAACCAACGGAAGAAAGACCTTTCTCTCTGTCTCTCTCTAACTCTGCCTGTCAAAAAAAAAAAAAAAAAAAAAAAAAAAGACCTGAGATAAATCTTGCCTAGGAACAAAAGGGCAGAGAAAGAAGTAGGATTAAAATTTATTAAAGGATGAGGGCCAGAGCTGTGGTACAGTGGGTTAAAGCCATGACCTTAAGCACTGGCATCCCATTTGGGTGCTGGTTCTAGTCCCGGCTGCTCTTCTTCCGATCCAGCTCTCTGCTATGGCCTGGAATAGCAGTAGAAGATGGTCCAAGTCCTTGGGCCCCTGCACCCATGCAAGAGACCTAGAAGAAGTTCCTGGCTCCTGGCTTTGGATCAGCGCAGCTCTGGCTGCTGTGGCCATCTGGGGAGTGATCCAGCAGATGAAGACCTCTCTATGTCTCTACCTCTCTCTGTAACTCTTTCAAATAAATAAAATAAATCTTTTAAAAAATTTATTAAAGGGGCTGGCACTGTGGCAGAGTAGGTTAAGCCTCTGCTTGTGGTGCCGGCATCCCATATGGTTGCCGGTTCATGTCTTGGCTGCTCCTATTCCTATCCAGTTGTCTGTTAATGGCCTGGGAAAGCAGTAGAAGAAGGCCCAAGGCTTCAGGCCTCTGTAACCATGTAGGAGACCTGGAAGATGCTCTTGGCTCCTGGTTTCTGGCTTCAGATTGGCCCAGCTCTGGCTGTTGCAACCATTTGGGGAGTGAATCAGCAGATGGAAAATCTCTTCTCTGTCTCTCCCTCCCTCTATCTATAACTCTCTCAAATAAATATTTTTTTGAAAAAAATGTAACTTCCAGGACTTAACTTGGAAATTTCATGTAAAATTTTGTTTCCTGATTATCAAATATCACTTTCTTGGGGGGAAAAAAATTCCCTAGCTAGCTAAGAGATTCTGCATTAAAATTATTAGTATTCTGTTCCAGATTCTACCTGCCATCTTTTCTGTACAGATTCAAGAATTCTGTCTCTAACTGTGTGAAGATACTGTGATTCTTGATAATACGTAAAGTGGAGCTGGTGCTGTTGGGCAGTGGGTAAAGCCGCTGCCTGTAATGCCAGCATCCCATATGGTGCCAGTTTGAGTCCCAGCTGCTCCACTTTCCATCCAGCTCCCTACTAATGGCCTGGGAAAGCAGCAGAAGATGGCCCAAGTGTTTGGGCCCCTGCACCCACATGGGAGACCCAGAAGAAGCTCCTGGCTCCTGGCTTTGGCCCTAGCTGTTGCAGTCATTTGGAGAGTAAACCAGCAGATGGAAGATATTCTCTCTCTCTCTCTCTCCCTCTGCCTTTCAAACAAATAAAATAAATCTTAAAATAAAATAAAAATGTTTTAAAAACTGATAATATGCAAAGTGTCTAGCCCTAGCACAAAATGGACAATAAATAGTGGCTATTTTCATTCTCAGATCCCTTCCTAGGTATATGATATTCCTGGGATGCTCCTGCTATGAAGGTATAAACACAAGTTCAACTCAAAATCCTAAATTGCATAAGTTCCACATATAATTACCACAAAAACCCTCAGCTGCCTGCAACTAGGGTGATAAGGGATATTCAGGCAACACAGTTCATATAACACCTTTGCCCTCAGCTTTACGAGGGTGAGTGTCAATTATGCTGGTTTAATCAGCAAAAGAATCTTTGGATCCACAAAGTAATGTGTAAAGTTGCAAACTAGTCATTTCTGTGCAAAATAAAGAATTGGCAGATAAATTACACGGGGAAAGGGTCTTTTCAGAGAGATTACTGCTCTTAATCGTTCAAACAATTATATATGATTTATCACATTTTATAATTAGTTATACTGATTCACCACAGAGTCTAGGAAACCTGAGGAAATGAACTCACATAAAATTACCTTATATCCATAATACCATAGTTTCTAATAATCCAACACAGAGTTTAATCTATACTTTACTTGTCCGAAGCAAAGGATTCAGAATAAACCAAACAAGAAAGGCAGACTATTCCAACTGCTGAGAAACAGCGTTGTTAAATCAGTACCTATCAGAGAAGTACAAGAACTTGCCCCTCACACAGCCCGAGGCACTCAGTATTCCTAGCAGCCCTCCGATCAGAGGGAAGAATAAAATTCATTTATAGTATTCCTTAGTTTTTACCTTGGAAGTTTATACAACCTGCAAGTTATTATGCTAAGCTATAAAAACAAAGGAAACAGGGACCTAACAAGTGCACTCTGCTAAGAGTCTGCACATTTAAAAAAAATAAGACAGTGAACTGACAAAGTCTCAAACTGGATTGCAACCAAAAATCAATACCTGCAGGCTGGTTTTGTTCAGCTCACACATTAGGGTCTTTAAAATTTTTAATTTTATTTGCCAGGACTTAACTAGGAGATTGCATGTAAATTTTTTTTTCTGATTAACAAACAACACTTTCTTGGGGGAAACAAATCCGACCTGACAACACGAGCATGCACGTCCAGGAAGATCATCACCTGAAGTGAGTTATCCCCTTTAAACTGGTGTATGCTCTCCAGCTTGCTCCAATCTCTACCCCTTCCCACTTTACAGATGGGGGAATCTAAGCTGAGAGATGCTCCAAACCACAGAGCTGGCAACAAAAAACACCACCTGTTTGTAAAGGAAGCTAGCACCAAGTCTGCAACTGGACCTCCAAATAAAGTCAACATTAAAAGAGATAGATGAATATTGATAGTAGCTTTATTCATAATGGCCTAAAAATCGGAAGCAACCCAAAAGTCCCTCAACTGGTATATGGGTAAACCAATTGTGGTATATTCATACAATAACAAAGATTTAGCTAATACTCAAGACAATATGAATATCTCAAAAGCATTCTGTTAACTACAAAAAGTCAGATTCACAAGCCAACAAATTCTGTGACTGCATTTATACATAATTCTAGAGAAGACAATACTATAGTGATACAAAGCAAATCACTGATTGGGGCCACGGGTGAGGGACTGACCACAAACAGAAGCCACAAAGCTTTCTGCAGTGGAGCTGACACTGTGGTGTAGTGGGCAAGGCCTCTGCCTGCGGTTCCTGCATCCCATACAGGCGCCAGCTCATGTTCCTGCTAATCCACTTCTGATACAGCTCTCTGCCATGGCCTAGGAAAGCAGTGGAAGACAGCCCTAGTGCTTGGGACCCTGCACCAGAAGAAGCTCTTGGATCCTGGCTTCAGATCGCCCTAGCACTGGCCTTTGAGGCCATTTGGGGAGTGAACCAGTGGATGAAAGACTTATCTCTCTCTGCCTCTCTCTCTGACTCTGCCTCTCAAATAAATAAATATTAAAAAAAAAAAAACTTGGGGCTGGCACTGTGGCGTAGTGGGTTAAGCCACCACCTGCAGTGCCAGCATCCCATATGGGCACCAGTTTGAGTCCTGGCTACTCCACTTCCAATCCAGCTCTCTGCTATGGCCTGGGAAAGCAGTGGAGGATGGCCCAAATCCTTGGACCCCTGCACCTACTTGGGAGACCCGAAGGAAGCTCGTGGCTCCTGGCATCAGATTGGCACAGCTACGGCTGTTGCAGCCACTTGGGAAGTGAATCAGTGATAGAAGACCTCTCTTTCTCTGCGCCGCTCCTCTCTCTGTGTAACTGATTTGCAAATAAATAAATAAATCTTTTTTTAAAAAAAGATATTGCAGGCATCGAAATCATTTCTTAAATAAAAGTTCTGTGGTGATGAAACTGTTCTAGGTATGACTACAGTGGTGACACAGGACAGCATGTATTTATCAAAATTCAAAACAAATTCTTCTTTTATATAAATTATACCTCTAATAAAGCTTATCTTTAAAAAGAAGTATTTAGAAAAGATAAAAGAGCTACAGAGAAAAATGACAAACTCTACCTGGAAAAGTTTGGAAAAACTTCAGGAAAAAGGTTGAAATATGGAGCCAGTGCTGTGGTGTAGCAGGTTAAGCCTCCACCTGGAGCACTGACATCCCATATGGGTGCAGTTTTGGATACTAGCCTCTCCACTTCCGATCAACTCCCTGCTAACGGTCTGGGAGAACAGCAGAAAATGGCCCAAGCCCTTGGGCCCCTGCACCTGTGTGGGAAGACCCAGAAGAAGCTCCTGGATCCTGGCTTCAGATCAGCCCAGCCCCAGCAGTTAATGGCCATATGGGAAGTGAATCAGCAGATGGAAGACCTCTCCCCCCAACCCCGTAATTCTATCTCTCAAATCAAAAAATATTTTTTTTCAAGTTTTATTTTATTTATTTGAAAGAGTTACAGAGAGAGGTCTTCCATCTGCTGGTTCACTCCCCAGATGGCCGCAACGGCCGGAGTTGTGCCGATCGGAAGCCAGGAGCCAGAAGCCTCCTCCAGGTCTCCCACGTGGGTGTAAGGGCCCAAGGACTTGGGCCATCTTCTACTGCTTTCCCAGGCCATAGCAGAGAGCTGCATCAGAAGTGGAGCAGCTGGGACTAGAACTGGTGCCCATATGGGATGCTGGTGCCTCAGCCAGGCTGTAACCCGCTGCACCATAGCGCTGGCCCCAATAAATCTTTTAAAAAGTAATTTTAAGGTGCATAGAAAGTAAAATCCATGGCACATTAGTAGTCATTTGTGTTGTACATTCTGTCCTATAGGCCTATGAGGAGTGGTGTCTTTAAATACAAAGAAAAATGTTTCATAAAAAAAATTCTTAGAGATGGATAATAAGTACTTGAATAGGTATCAAAGACTAACTGAGGGAACAGGCATTTAGCTTAAAGTTTAAATAAATGCCCATATCCCACAGCAGAATAGGTTCAATTCCCAGCTCTGGCTCCTGGTTTGAGCTTCCCCCCAGTGCAGACCCTAGGAGGCAGTAGTGATGGCTCAAGTGGGTGGGTCCTGAAACCCATATGAGAGACTTGGATTCAGTTCCTGGATTCTGCTCCAGTCCCACTCCAGCTGTGGTCATTTGGAAGTAAACCAGTCAGTGAGAGCTCTGGCACTCTGTGTCTCAAGTAAGTCTTAAAAACAGAAAAAGACTAGTTGATCTTGCAAGATTTCCAAAAGGAATGAAACCATAGATATGTACATTTCCATCCATATGCAAAATAAATAACTTTTTTAAGTTCTTTTTTTTCTTTTTTTGTTTGTTATAGTTTTTTTTAATTTAATAAATGTGAATTTACAAAGTGCAACTTTTGTATTGTTGTGGCTTCCCCCCCATACAACCTCCCTCCCTCCCGTGGCCCTCCCCTCTCCCACTCCCTCTCCCATCCCGCACTTCATCCAGTTTCATTTTCAATTACCTTCATATATATATACTTTAGTATATACTAAGCAAGGATTTCAACAGGCTGCACTCACACAACCACACAAGGTATAGGGTATTGTTCGACTAGTAGTGTTGTTTTTAAGTATCATAGTAAAACACATTAAGGACAGAGATCCTACGTGGGGAGCCTGTACCCAGTGACTCCCGTTGTTGATTTAACAATTGGCACTCTTAATAAATAACTGTTAAACAATTCATTTTTAAAAGATGTATTAATTTATTTGAATGGCAGAGTTACAGAGAGAGCGCGAAGTATTCTACCCATTGGTTCACTCCCCAAATGGTCGGAGCTGGGCTGATCTGAAGCCAGGAGCCAGGAGCCAGAAGCTTCTTCTGGGTGCCCTATGAGGGTGCAGGGGCCCAAGGACTTGGGCCATCCTCTACTGCCTTCCCAGGTGCATTAGCAGAGAGCTAGATCAGAAGTGGAGTAGCCAGGACTCCAACAGGAACCCACATAGGATGCCGGCACTAGCCACCACGCCAACCCCACAATTCACTTTAAAAAAAACCACTCCTGGGCCGGCGCCGCAGCTCACTAGGCTAATCCTCGGCCTGCGGCACCGGCACACTGGGTTCTAGTCCCAGTCGGGGCGCCGGATTCTGTCCCGGTTGCCCCTCTTCCAGGCCAGCTCTCTGCTGTGGCCAGGGAATGCAGTGGAGGATGGCCCAAGTGCTTGGGCCCTGCACCCCATGGAAGACCAGGAGAAGCACCTGGCTCCTGCCATTGGATCCAGCGCAGCGCGCCGGCCGCAGCAGCCATTGGAGGGTGAACCAACAGCAAAGGAAAACCTTTCTCTCTCTCTCTCTCACTGTCCACTCTGCCTGTCAAAAAAAAAAAAAAAAAAAAAAACCTCCTGGGTGTTTTTTTTAAGATTTATTTATTTACTATTTAGTTGAAAGGTAGTTACAGAGAGAGAGGGAATGAGTATCTTCCATCTGCTGGTTCACCCCGCAAACGGTCACAGCAGTCAGGGCTGGGCCAAGATGAAGTCAGGAGCCAAGAACTCCCTCCAGTTCTCCCATGTGGGTGCAGAGGCCCAAGTGCTTGGGCCATCTTCCAACTGCTTTCTCAGGTGCATTGGTAGGGAGATGAATTGGCATTGCCATGAGATGTCAGTCACATGTGTCAGCTTAGCCCGCTGTGCCACAATGCCTGCCCCAACAATTCTTTTTTTTTTTTTTTTTTTTTTTTTTGGGTCAGGCTGCAGCCAGAGGCTAGAAACTCAGTCCAGGTATCCCACATGGGTGGCAGGGACACAAATACTTGATCCATCATCTGCTGCCTCCCAAGGTATGCATTAGCAGGAAACTGGAATGGATAGCAGAATTAGGACTCCAACCCAGGCACTTGGATAGAGAATACAGGCATCCTAAGCAGCAACTTAATTGCTGTGCCAAATGCCCACCTGTTTTGTTTTTCAATGAAGAATAATGAAAAGGGGATGGATCAAGGAAACCAAAAAAGAAAAAGGAAATGGAGTTATGGAGTGAAATAAAAGCAAGGGACACCTTGGTCAGATACCAACAGATCAGAAAAGAAATAAGTATGTCAAACCCTGACTAGGAATTAAAGGAAAAGCCAAAAACTAGGGGAAAAGACCAACCAACTAAAATCAGATCTACAGAGAAGAGAGACCAGAGACCCAAAAATACAGAAGAGGCTCAGGAGAATGAAAGGACAAGGTGAAGGTTAAGAGTTCTTTCCTAGGGGCCGGCACTGTGGCATCAGGGGTAAAGCCGGCGTCTGCAGTGCCGGAATCCCATATGGGCACTGGTTCAAGACCCAATTCTGATCCAGCTCTCTGCTGTGGCCTGTGTGCTTGGGGCCCTGCACCTGCATGGAAGACCCAGAAGAAGCTTTTGGCTCCTGGTTTCAGTTCGGTGTAGCCCCGGCCATTGTGGCCATCTGGGGAGTGAACCAGCAGATGGAAGACCTCTCTCTCTGCCTCTCCTTCTGCCTCCGTGTAATTCTGACTTTCAAATTAAAAAAAAAAAAAAAAAAAAAAAAAAAAAAAACTTTAAAAAAAAAAAAAGTTCTAGGCCAGCGCCGCGGCTCACTTGGCTAATCCTCTGCCTGCAGCGCTGGCACCTGGGGTTCTAGTCCCAATTGGGGCACCGGATTCTGTCCCGGTTGCTCCTCTTCCAGTCCAGCTCTCTGCTGTGGCCCAGAAGGGCCGTGGAGGATGGCCCAACAGCTTGGGCCCTGCACCCTCATAGGAGACCAGGAGGAAGCACCTGGCTCCTGGCTTCAGATCGGCACAGTGCGCCGGCCGTAGCGCCCACTTTGGGGGTGAACCAACGGAAGGACGACCTTTCTCTCTCTAACTCTGCCTGTCAAAAAAAAACAAAAAAAACAAAAAAAAACAAAAAAAAAAAACTTTCCTCCTAAACCCTACAAATCAGTTTCCTCATCTTCTATACCACCTTCCCTCACCAACCTCTGCCTTAACTCAAGCCTTTTATCTGCATCTGCATGCCTGTAAAGCCTTTTTTTTTTTTTCTGCCTGTTAAGCCTTGTCAACTGGACTAGAATGCTTCCTTTACTTTTCTTCAAAACCCAGTTCCAATGTCATCTTTTCTGTGAAGCTTCTCCAACCTTCCCAGGCAGAGTTAGCAGTCCTTCTTCCATACTTTGAGAACATCTTGTTCTGAAATACTATCATGGCCGGCGCCGCGGCTCACTTGGCTACTCCTTCACCTGCGATGCCAGCACACCAGGTTCTAGTCCCAGTTGCGGCGCTGGATTCTGTCCTGGGTGCTCCTCTTCCAGTCCAGCTCTTTGCTGTGGCCCAGGAAGGCAATGGAGGATGGCCCAAGTGCTTGGGCCCTGCACCCGCATGGGAGACCAGAAGGAAGCACCTGGCTCCTGGCTTCAGAATGGCGCAGTGCGTAGGGGCCATTTTGGGGGTGAACCAACAGAAGGAAGACCTTTCTCTCTGTCTCACTGCTGTGGCCCGGGAGTGCAGTGGAGGATGGCCCAAGTGCTTGGGCCCTGCACCCCATGGGAGACCAGGAAAAGCACCTGGCTCCTGGCTTCGGATCAGCGCGGTGCGCTGGCAGCAGCGTGCTGGCCGCGGCGGCCATTGGAGGGTGAACCAATGGCAAAGGAAGACCTTTCTCTCTGTCTCTCTCTCTCACTGTCCACTCTGCCTGTCAAAAAAAAAAAAAAAAAAGAAAGAAATACTATGATAACATTGTACTGCAATGCCTGTCTCCTCTCTTAGTCTACTGGCAACTTTAGAAGATTCAATAGAAAGGATGGAAACTGGAAACCTTACTAAAAAACAAAAAATCAAAAAACTGGACATGCTCAATTCACTTTACGCAACATAAGTAGGATGCTAGAAGGCTTCCTTTTTTAAGGTAAATAATTTGAAAGTACACCCATCCTACTTCTAATTGTTCTTCATAAGGACTTTCTAAAAGTTTTACTTTGGGAGCCGGCGCCGTGGCTCAATAGGCTAATCCTCCACCTTGCGGCGCCGGCACACCGGGTTCTAGTCCCGGTTGGGGCGCCGGATTCTGTCCCGGTTGCCCCTCTTCCAGGCCAGCTCTCTGCTATGGCCAGGGAGTGCAGTGGAGGATGGCCCAGGTGCTTGGGCCCTGCACCCCATGGGAGACCAGGAAAAGCACCTGGCTCCTGGCTCCTGCCAGGATCAGCGCGGTGCGCCGGCTGCAGCGGCGGCCACTGGAGGGTGAACCAGCGGCAAAGGAAGACCTTTCTCTCTCTCTGTCTCTCTCTCTCACTGTCCACTCTGCCTGTCAAAAAAAAAAAAAAAAAAATAAAAGTTTTACTTTGGGAGCTGGCATTGTGACATAGCAAGTTAAGCTGCCACTTGCAAAGCCTGTTTGCCCTGTGAGTGACAGTTCAAGACCCAGCTTTTCCACTTCCAATCCAACTCCCTGTTAATGTGCCTGGGAAAGAAGCGGAAGATGGCCCAAGAGCTTGGGCCCCTGCACCCACAAGAGAAACATGGAAGAACCTCCAGACTCCTGGCTTTGAATGGGCACAGCCCCAGCCATTGTGGCCATGTGGGGGGTGAACCAGTGGAAGGAAAAGCTCTCTCTCCCTGTCTCTCCCTCTCTCTGTCTGTAACTCTGCCTTTCAAATAAATAAAAAAAAATTTAAATTAAGTTTTATTTTTTAATGCTTTCTTGGTGAGTGACACACCTTAAAGAAGGCAGTAATTCCATCAGGAATGGTATGTATCCATCAAAGAAGGAAATTCCACTACAGAATAAAGCAGCTCCTTAAACCCACAAAGACTAAACAGTGTACTGAAAAAAATAAGTGTACAATAATCTAAAGGGGCTGGTGTTGTGGCCTAGCAGGTTTTAAAGCTGCCGCCTGTGATGCCAGCATCTCTTATGGGCACCAGTTTGTGCTCCAGCTACTCGTACACTTTCAATCCAGCTCCCTGCTAGTATGCCTGGGAAAGCAGCAGAGGATGGCTCAAGTGTTTGGGCTCCTGCCACTCATGTGGGAGACTCCTGACTTTGTCTGACCCAGTGTTGGCTGTTGCGGCCATCTGGAGAGTGATCCAGTAGATAGAAAATTTCTCGGCTTCTGTGGGGAGCAACTGGGAGCAACTCGGACTAGACTAAGTTACTGGAATTAAGACTTATTCTATGCATCTGCTTTCCCACAATATGGCGCTGGGAAGGGAAACAGCTTCTACACAGCTGCCTCCAGTTCAACCAATAAACTGTGGGACCTGCTCCTGATTGGAGGAGAGCAGCATACTCGGCGTGTGGGTAGCAGAGTTGGGATTGGTGGAAGAGGACTATAAAGGAGGAGAGAGACGGCTTGCACCAGGAACATCTAAGGGGAACACCTGTGCAGCCCCCGAGAGAGCCGGCCGGCGGTGTGCCGCTCCCCCGCGGAAGTGGGGAATGTGGCAGGGGGAACCGCCCTTCCACGGAGGTGGAAGGGATGGTAGCCAACCCGGGAAGGACCAGCAGCCAACCCGGGAAGGGTCGGTAGCCAACCCGGGAAGAACCAGCAGCAAACCCGGGGAGGGCCGAGCAGACAGAAGAACAGAGCAGGGTCCTGTGTCGTTCCTCCACGAAGATGGGGAGCGACAGGCTTCTCTCCTTATCTTCCTCTTTCAAATAAATAAATAAATCTTTTTTTTTAATTTGAAGAAAACTGGAGGAAAAACTATAAGCAAGCTCATGAAGTTTTCACCAGAAATCATCATAGACAACAATATCCAAAGATAAACAGTGAAAATAAAACTTTGCAACAAAGTGTATAAGTGGTTTTGGTGTTCAAAGAACAGAATGAGACAATTAGTATTGCCTGGAATTAATAAGAGAGTAAACAGTAGTTCAGAAAGCTGTTCAGGAAAAGACTTTCCATGCAGATTTTGGAAGAAAGGTTATGAATTGGTCAAAAAGCATACATGACTTGGTTGACGATGGAATGGAACAGCACAGTGGTTGCAAAGTACCATTGTAGTCCCAAGCACTAAACTTTCTGCAAAGCTAGCCTACTCCAAAGCGAACTAGCCATATTTTTTAAAAAAGATTTATTTTATTTATTTGAAAAGGTTAACAGAGAGAGAGAGAGAGGAAGGGAAGGAGGAAGGGAGGGAGGGAGAGAGAGGGGTCTTCCATCCACTGGTTCACTCCCCAAATGACCACAGTGCCCAGAGCTGAGCCAAAGCCAGGAGATTCTTCCAGGTCTCCCATACGGACTTGGGCCATCTTTTTACTGCTTTCTCGGGCCACAGCAGAGACCTGGATCAGAAGGGGAGCAGCAAGGACTCGAACCAGCGCCCATATGGGATGCCCAGAGCTGCAGACCAGAGCTTTAACCTACTGCACCACAGCAGCAGCCCCTGAACTAGCCTTATTAACAAAAGGATTTTATAGTACTCACCCCAAAAAGGAATCCAGCTATACAAATGAACAATTATCCTAAACCTGTAAAAATGTAGGTTTCATTCACATCTGTCAAATATTCAGAAACCAAGTGTGCCAAGAGCTAATGACAAGAGCAAAGAACAAAGCATAACTTTTGTGCTTAGAAAGAATATTAATCAAGTCTAACTGATGAAGTTTATCAGAAAACAAATTATCAAAAGGGGATTTTTAAACAACATTATAATAGCTTCTTTATGTTTCTTAAAAGAGCCATCTTTTGAATTAAGGCTTTTTCTTTGAACAGATGGTGATTAATTCCTCCACTCCAAAAGCCCAACATCTCAACTAACAGTAAACTTTATTACTTTCCAGATAAGTAGTTCTTAGTAATGCACTATTTAAACAGTTCCAGAGTACTCAGAGGTTTTAAGCACAGTGTGAAGCAGTGAGTACACAGAAACAAAATGTAGATTTTAACCTCAAGGACTTTACAGGTTAATGCTAATAAACAGAGAGGGCAGTGATGCCAAGAGAAAGAAAATTAAATCCAGATAAGAGAGGTAGTTCCAAGTAGCTTGAAATATTAGCATATTCAAACTACAAGATTTTGAGAACACAATAACTAAAAATTTTCCAATATCCTCTATGACATGGAAAACATCATTAACTGAAGTCATTATAAATTAATAAACAGAGATTACCCATCGTCATCCAGCCAAACAATAGAATAGATAGAACTAGAAATAAGATTACAAGACACATGATGCTTTTCAGTTCAAAAAAGGTCAAAATATCTTTTTAACTTTTATGTTTCCCCTTTTAATCCAGTTTTAGCCAACAAAAACAGCAAAATATTATCTAAAAACATGGCAAAAGCTATTGATGAAAAAATTAAGTACCTGCCTTGTGTGCTATTTTTAGATCATAACATCTCTGCTTCACAGGCAGTTAGCACCATGTGACATCGTCTACAGAAGGGAGGCTACCTGGATTTTGGGGGGCCTTGAAAAAGCATCCTACCCTATTCATGTAATTCTACAAACACATCAGGCAATCGTACAATGTAGCTTCTAAACCAACTATATACTTGAATAAAGCACTGCAAGTATTGACGATTCACTTGAGCAACATCTCTTGAAGCAGCTGTACAGAATTTTGTTAGGAATGATATGCTAAATGCACTTTTAAACCAAATAGGACCATTTCTGAATGTAGTAAAGTTCTTGGGTATCCTATCTTAAAGCCAAAATTTTTCAATTAGACTGCAACTCTAAATAAATAGGACTTATATCAATATTTGCTTTAAAAAGCTTTTCAGGAAAGCATCTATATGTAAATGAAGTAAAAATATAGAAAACAATATGGTCACATGCTCTTCTACTAACAATCTTTCAAGGAAGGACATATGTACATTCTGTATGTGCTGAAATTTACCTATGGTGTTGTTTACATATCCTGCAATACCCCTTCATATCTAAGCACTTAAAATCTGATGTCTTACAATGGGAGTCAACAAATCACAGCCATGGGGTTAAATGGAAGCACTGCCTGTTCTTGTAATTAAAGTTTTATTGGAATGCAAGTCAAACATATATTTTGTGGCTGTTTTCATGCTGAGTATTAGAGATTACATAGCCCACAAAACCTAAATATTTACAATTGGGCTGGATATGGGAAAAAGCACATCAATCAATCTTAGAATAATCAGAACAATTTGACAAATGTATGTCTATCGATAATTTAAGAGCTTATGTGCTCTATAATGAACTATGGAATACATTCAAAGAACTGAACTCTTCCCCCAAACATCAAAGAATAAACTCACATAGAAACCAAACAAGCCTCTGCTACTTCATTTCAAAATCACATCATTGCCAATCCTAAAAATTAAACTTTAAAACCAACTGCTGGAGGTGTAGTGGGTAAAGCCTCCACCTGCTGATACCAGCATCCCATATGGGTACCAGTTCAAGTCTCAGCTGCTCCACTTCCAATTCAGCTCCCTGCTAATGTGCCTGGGAAAGCAGCAGAAGATGGCTCAAGTCCTTGGGCCCCTGCACCCATGTGGGATAACTGGAGGAAGCTCCTCACTCCTGGCTTTGGCCTGGCCCATTGCAGCCATTTGGGGGTGAACCTGCACATGGAAGATCTCTCTCTCCCTTTCTGTGTGTAACTTTGCCTTCCAAATCAATAAATATTTAAAAAAAAAAAAGTAACTAAAGGAGGATGGCGTAGTGGTGCAGTGGGTAAAGCCGCTGCCTCTGACAAGGCATCCCAAATGAGTCCCAGTTCAGTACCAGTAGCTCCACTTCCAATCCAGCTCCCTGCTAATGCACCTGGGAAAGTAGTAGAAAGATAATCTTTAAAAAGAAAGAGGGGCTGGCACTGTGGTACAGTGGGTTGATGCCCTGGCCTGAAGCACCAGCATCCTATATGGGCACTGGTTCTAGTCCCAGCTGCTCCTCTTCCGATCCAGCTCTCTGCTGTGGTCTGGTAAGGCAGTAGAAGATGGCCCAACTCCTTGGGCCCCTGCACCCACATTGGAGACCCAGAAGAAGCTCCTGGCTCCTAGCTCTTTGCTTCGGATTGGTGCAGCTCCAGCTGTTGTGGCCATTTGGGGAGTGAGCCAGAGGATGGAAGACCTCTCTCTCTCTATGTCTCTCTCTGTAACTCTTTAAAATAAATAAAATAAGTCTTTAAAAAAAAAAGAAACAACCAATGAATTTAGTTGTGTTAATATTTTAAAAACTGCTATGAAGTGGGCATTGTGGTACACCAGGTTAAGCCTCCACTTGGGATGCCCACATCTGATATCAAAGTGCCAGTTTCAGGCCTGGCTATTCTGTGCTTCTGATCCAGCTTCCTGCTAATGGCACGGGAGGCAAGGGATGATGGCCCAACTTCTCGGGTTCCTGCCACGAATGTGGAAGACCAGGATGGAGTTCCTGACTCTTAGCTTCAGCCTGGCCAAGACCTAGCTGTTGCAGGCATTTGGAGAGTGAAGCAGCAGATGGAAGATCCCTCTCTCTCTCTCTCTGCCTGTCAAGTGAATAAATAAATAAATAAATCTAAAAAAAAAAAAAACCATTGTGCTACAACAATAGAATCAACATACAAACTCATCCTTTCTTGCATTTCATACATATTTAGCTAATCCCACCAATAATCATAGTAGCTACTCTCTTACTTTTTTAAAGATTTATTTATTTATTTGAAAGGCAGCATTACAGAGAGAGAGATCTTCCATCCGCTGGTTCATTCCCAAAACAGCTACAACAGCAGGAGCTGGACCAATCTGAAGCCAGGAGCTTCTTCCAGGTCTCCCACGTGAGTGCAGGGGCCCAAGGACTCCTTACGTTGGTGTCCGAGGGCCCACACACATCCAACCAGTAAACTAAATAGGATGCTATCTTTGTAACAGTTTGTCTTCGTGCTGGTACGTGGCACAACAGGATAAGCCACTGTCTGTGACACCAGATCCCATATTGAAGTGCCAGTTTGAGTCCTGGCTGCTCTGCTTCCAATCCAGTTCCCTGCTAATGTGACTGGGAAGGCAGAAGATGGCCCACGTACTTGGACCCCTGCCTGCCACACGCGAGACACAGATGGAGTTCCTGCCTCCTGGCTTCAGCCTGGCCCAGCCCCAACCATCTGGGCCATCTGGGGAATGTACCTGTGGGTCGAAGATCTCTGTGTCTCTCCCACTCTCTTTCAAATAAATAAAATAAATCTTGAAAAAAAAGAGTTTTCCTCTGCCATGACATATAGAGAATGAGAAGGCAGCAGAGTCTCCAAAATATCTTCTGGGCATATTCAGTCCCTTGTAGGTGAAAAACCAGTCTAAAAACACTAGTCTAAAAATCTCAAAGTTGGGACCAGTGTTGTGACACAATGGATTAATCTGCCTCTTGTAACACCAGTGTTCCATATCAGAATACCAGTTCAAGCCCTGACTGCTTAGCTTCCAATCCAGTTCCCTGCTAATGCTCCTCAGAAAGCAGAAGAAAATGGTACCCATACTTGGGTCTCCTGATACCTACAAGGGAGACCCAGATGTAGTTCTGGGCTCCTGGCTTTGGTCTGATCCAGCCCCAGCTATTGCGGCCTTTTGGGAAACAAACCAGCTGATGGAAAAACTCTGTCTCTCCCCCGTCACTCTGTTTTTCAAATAAATAAGTCTTGAAAATCATTTTTTAAATTTATTTATTTGAAAGGCAGAAAGAGAGAGGTCCTCCATCCCCAAATGGCTGCAATGGCCAGAGCTGGGTAGATCCGGAGCCAGGAACTTCTTCTGGGTCTCCCATGTGGCTGCAGCAGCCCAAGGACACAGGCCATCTTCTACTGCTTTCCCAGGCCATAGCAGAGAGCAGGATCAGAAGTGGAGCAGCCAAGATTCAAACAGGTGCCCACATGGGATGCTGGCACTGCAGGCAGCAGCTTTACCCACTATGCCACAGTGCCAGCCCTGAAAAACAATTTTTTAAAGTAAAATAAAAACCCAAAAGCTGCTCTACCATTCATAGTAAAAAACAAAAATATCAAAGTTCTGCCAAGTAAGAATGGTATCTGCCATTCTTGGTATAAAATATCAAATATGGGGCTGGTGCTATGACATAGAAAGTTAATGCCAGCATCACATATGGGTGCTGGTTGGAGTTCTGGTTGCTCCACTTCCGATCCAGCTCTCTGCTGATGTACCTGGGAAAGCAGAGGAAGATGGCCCAAGTATTTGAGCCCTTGCACCAACATGAGATACCAGGAAGAAGCTCCTAGCTTCAGCCTGGCCTAGCCCCAGCAATTACAGCCATTTGGGGAGTGAACCAGTGGATTAACTGATCATCTCTCTCTCTCTCTCTCTCTCTCTCTCTCTCTCTCTCTCTTTCTCCTCCTATTTCTGCCTTTCAAATAATCTTTTTTAAAAATTAAATAAACAATGTAAATTGACTATTAACCAACAACAAAAACTGCTTGGAATATATATCCTAGATATCAATGAAACAGTTGTTTTAATTTTAGCTATATTTCTCTTTCATACTTATGGATCTTGTGAAGGGCCTGGGTTTGGAAAGCAACACAATACTGATAAGAACTAGAAAAAGATAAGCTAATACTCATTTTATTTACTGCAGAAATTATACTTTAGAACCAGAAAGGCTAGCAAATAACCACAAGTTATATTTTTACATATCATTCTTAACAGAACTGAGTCATGCACGAAAAAATTAATAGAAAAATCAATGTCATTTATTAATTTTTTTCTTCTGGTTAACAGGAGATTTTGCCAGTTCTCAAATATTGCCAACTCTTGAACAATTCCTGCAAGATAAAGATGTTCCTATGCCTAAGTGCTTAACTAAAGAAGCACCAAAAGCCTGGTACCCTTGAAATACCACTGCAGTCATAGGTTATAGGCTGTTGTTAGCAAAAGTCTAGGCAGTTAACAAGGGAAACCCGATGCCAAAATGATCACAATACAATTAAAGTCAAGTGATTTTCCAATAAGGTACTCATACCACTTTCCCATTCGCCTTTGGTGTATCTCCTAGCTAGTCTGGATTTAAAGAAAAGGAGACAAAGCTTTAAAACCCAATCAAGTAACAACCAGTTTACCATAGATCACACGATTTACATGAAAGTCTTACTTTCTGCTTTTTATTAAGTCAGTCTGTAATCTTCTTTCTCACCTGCAAGGGTATTCGCAAGACAAAGTCCGAAAGAACCTAAAAACCTAACTAATTTTCTCACGGTTCAGTTTTCCCATAAAGTTGATTTATGTGAGCTACCATTTATGTAAATTACTTAGATTCAGCACGCAGCCTGATGAGAAAATGAAAGCCCCGCCCAGCCCTCAACTTTCTCGGTTTTTCTAGTCCGGGTTTCGCTCTGCAATAACCAGAAAAGCGGAACTTCCCCCTCAATGCTTGCCTCCTTCTGAGGCCTGGAAAAGAAATGCAAACCGCTAGTTCTCCAAGTACCTCCTTAAGGCAGTCTTAAGGCTCAAGCCCGCTCAGAAACAGCTGACAGGTTTGCTTTCTCGGGTTAAGAGGGTTTGGCTGCCGGGTCTGTCAGGAAGCGTAGGGCCAAGAAAGAGGGAAAATCCAGAGACCGAGCTCCATCGAGTCCCAGGAACCACCCCCGGGGGAGGTTTGACAGCCCACGGTACTTTCCTGCCGCTCCTGCTCGAGTGAGGAGAGCGGCAGGTCGGGGCCAGGCTCCCCTGAGCTACTTCCCGACCCGAAAGGACTGGCCCTGAGACGCCGAGTCGCCCCCGGCCCCGATCCCTCGCCCTTTGCCCTGTCTCCTCCCCTCTCAGTGACCCACCATCACTGGTCCCCTCCCATCCAACATGGCCGCCCCGCCCGGCCCACCCCCGACACAACCTAACAAATTGGGGGGGAACCCCCCCCGCGACACCGCCTCCCCTGCGCCCATTGGTGTCCCAGCCCCCGTCTGCCTGCTCCATTGGACGGCATCATCTGCCACTCCACTCCCAGGGCTCCGCCCCCAAGCCGCTTCAGGCTGCTTTGAGAAGACATATAAACAAATCCCGGGAGGGAGGCCCCTCTCGCCAGCCGCCCCTGGGGCGGGGACGGAAGGGGGAGCGGCCGCCCCCGAGGCACCCCTGCAGGACGCCCCCCCATCCCTAGCCCGCGCCTCCCTGTCTCTTGCCGCCAGCCCGACTCTAACCTCCGCGGCCCTGGCCCTTTCCTCACACGCCCCTCTCTCTCCTCCCCCGCCAGCCTCGCCTCCCTTCCCCTCCTGGGCCCCTCCCACCCGCTCGCTGCTCTGACAGGCCGGTTGCCGGCTCCCGCAGCCCCGGGGCTTGGAGGCAGCCGCGAGGGCCGGGCGGCCTGGCAGGGGCGGACGACCCGCGCTGCCCACCCCCGGCCTAGCCTGCTGCCCGGCCGCCGGTCCCATCTACCGCCGCCCCGCGCTTTTATGTAACCGTCCCAGGCCGGGGGTGGGGGAGGGGAGCGGAGCCCCCGTGCCCGGCAGGCGGCGGCCCGCGCTCCGCGCGCCTCCAGACTCGGCCCCTGTCCGAGCCCCCGCCCCGCGCCGGCCCGGCCCAGAGAGCCGGCGCTACTGCCACCTAGGCCAGCGGCCCTCCTCCGCCCCGCGCCTGGATGGTCCCCTGGCCCGGGCCCCTGCAGGTCCCGGGCAGCGGGCAGCGTCGCTCACCTGTAGGTGTGGCGACGACTCAGGGGCTGGGTCCGGTTCCGCTGCAGGGGCCGCGGCCCCTCTCCATGCTGCCTCGGGTTTGTTTTGTTTATGTCCTTCCTGACGGGTTCCCGGAAATCGCGTGACTCGCCCCCCTCACGTGGGCCGCGGCGAGGAGGAGGAGGGAGGCGGGGGCCCGCCGGCCTCGAGCCAATCGCGAGGCGCTCTGCAGCTCGGCCAATCAGAGGCTCGACCTGGCAGGGCACCCCTGTCACATGACAGCGGAGGGGCGGGTTGCCGGGGAAAACCAGGAAGAGAGGGCGGAGCTGGGGTTCAGCGCCTGCCACTGCAGCGTGGGCGTGGGCTGGCTTTGGTAGCCAGCAGCGCTCTCACGTTTGTAGAGGGTGTTGAGTTAACCTGGGTTTTCATATACAGCGTTTTATCTGGTCTCAGAAGGTTTGTGAGGCCTGAAGTGTCCGTGTGCCAGTTTTACGGCTTCAGTTCACTGCAATTTGAAGGGACTGAGGGCGCATCAATCAGAGGGTTGTACCGGCGTTCTGTTTTATGCGCTGCCTCCCCGCTCACTGATAAACTGACTTGGCTTTCGGTTGTTCGTTTGTTTTACGGTTCAGTTAACATTTATGGAGCCTGAATCCTCCAGACACAGGGATCAGTTAGACTGCGTGCACCTTTAAGAAAGTGAAGACCTGTATGCTTACGGTACACACCAACTTTTCCTAGAAGCGCCTAGAGAAGCCTTCAAAACACTCGGCAACAGTAACGTGCTGTGTGATGGGCACATCATCGGAATTCGTTCTCCCTGCAAGCACATGCAGTAACAATATACCCATTTTTCAGCTGGGGAAGGGAAGGCTCAGAGGGTTATGTTACTTACCCAAGGTCAGGCGGCTAGTAAATGACCTCGCTGGGACTGGAACATGGTCTCTGCTTCCAGAATGCTCTTCAGACTTCTTAAGGACACAGACCTTGTGTCATCTGATCACAGCACATAAGTTTTCAGTAAGCAAGCACCAGAATAGGAGATCGGGATACTTAGCTAGATTTCTTCAAAATGCTACTTTTCTCTTAAGAGTAATTGTCTTTGAAAAACAGATTTTTGGACAGATCTAGGGAAACAGTGTCAAAACCAGGGACTGGAGAATCAAAAGACTGCAGTAGTCTATAATATTCAAGAGGGAAGGGAGTAACTGTGTTGTTTATCCTCTGCCTTCCATGCCTGGCACTGGGGCAGTCATTGCATACTGACTGCTGGATGGACAACTTGCATTTGAGTCTTTATGCTACCGCTTGTGAACCAGCTAAATTACCTGACCTCTGTGAGGCTCAATGCCCTCCTCTGTGAGTAACTTCTGGGGTTGATGTGAGCATTAAGTGAAATAACTCGTATAAAGCACATACTATAGTGTCTGGTATAAAGTACACACTTAATGAGTGGTTCTGTTATGAGATTCTTTCAAGGCGGCATTTGGAAAGTCTCCCATAGACTAAAATTCAAATAAGGAGGACTCTACACTTCAGTAGTTTAACAGTCACTAAAATACTAGTTGTGCACACAGAATTAATAGGTATTTTAAATGTTTATGTAGGACTGGACCAAGAGAAAGTAAGAGTAAATCCTCTGTATCCCTCATAGCCCCCTCAATGTAAGGCACACAGTAGGGCTTCAACATCCAGTGAAGGAGTCTGTTTTCTCTAAAGCACAAGAAATGGCACAATAATAATTGCTTTCGTTGTCAAGTTGAATACATACAACATTCTCATTCTCCATGCCAACTGGGGTTTAAAATAAAAACCTGAATAGAAAACTAGCTTGGGAACATCCAGCCAGGTGCCCCCAGCTCATTTACATGACACCCGTGCAGTACCTCTCCATGGGATGCACCACGGACTGGCCTCTCTGGTAGCACTGTATTTGGTAGAGCTCCAGCCCGTGGTCAGCTCTGCTACACCTCCCGCTAGACACTGGCAGTTTCACCTCCTCTGCTGGGCAAGTTTCCTGAGCTCCGGGAACCTCCAGGTTTATCTCCTCCGTGGTAAAGTACACTGGATTCCCGCTCTTGCATCTTCTGTTGTCTTGGAAAGGAGAGAATTTTGGCTAACAGACCTTTCCATCAAGAACTGTGAATGACTGGGTCCTGTTCTGAAGTGAATGGAGTTCCTGGCTCCTAATTGATCTGTGTTTCTCTGGGTTTAATCCTGCCAGATTCCTCCTTGGTCCAAGTTGGCAGGAAGCTGAGGCTCCGGAATAGCATTGGCTGCATGCTCAAAAGGCTCCTCTTGTTCCAGCCACAAAGCACTCACCAACTGGCACCGGAGTAATCGGCATATTGCAGTCGTCCGAGTCAGAAAAGCGTGTTTTGCACAAATGTGAGAAGAAAGGGAAACAAAGCACTAGGCTGAAACCTAGATGATCGGGGTGGGTACCTGGCTCAGCAGTTAGGACAGAAACACCCCATGCTGGAGCGCCCGAGCTTGGTACCTGACTCCTGACTCTGCTCCCTGCTAATGCAGGTCCTCGCAGGCAGCGGCGATGCCTCAGGTAGCTGAGTGCCTGACACCTGCGTGCAAGACCTGCCTTGAGTTCCTCTCTCCCAGCTTCCGTCCCCAAGCCACTGCAGGCATCTGGAGAGTGAACCAGTGATGGGAGCACGTGTTTTCCCCTCTCTGTCTCTCTCTCTCAAATAAATAAAAGAATTAAAATAAATCCTTTATTTTTGGTTAGGCAACATGCACAAAATTCAAAAGATTCCAAAAGGTCATCGCTGAGGAGTAACTCCCCCTCCTGCCCCTGTTTCCCAGGCGCTCATTTCCCTTCTCAGAGGCATCTACAGCTACCCAGGGCTGCGAGTCCTTCCAGAGCGGCGCCGTTTCACGCACTTTAAACTCTGGTGTGTTTGGAACACTGTTCTCGGATCCAAGACCCCAGTTTGAGCTCTGTCACTTATTATGAGATCTAGGGCAATCGGCCTGGGTTCTGGTTCCTTCACCATGCAGAATTTGGACTACATCTGGGGGTTCTCCGTGATCCTGCTAAATTTAACGTTGAGCCCACATCCTGAAAAAATTTAAATGGTTGCTAGGCATGCAAAGCAGCCCCAGAGGCTTCAAAGAATCTGGGTAAAGCCACTAGCAGGAACTGAAAACACTAGTGTCACAATTAATTAAAAAATCTAAACAAGAAAGACAAAAAAAAAAAAAAAAAACAAGTTGCCAGAGGGGCTCATTTTCCTTAACAACCTGAAATTCGCACTGTTGTAAGCCTACCTCGGAGCAGGCTGGGCTCTGCCTGCCGACTGTGTACGCATTTGTTAAGTGTTATCCTTTTGAGTGTAAGTGTTGTCTTTCCAGACCCCTTGGGACCTGAGTGATATATTAAGATTTCACAGCTTCAAAAGTGAGATTAATTAACTCAAAACTGGAAGGTCTCCAGGAAAAGCTGTGTCCTCTGACACTGAAAACTGATTTTCTTCCTGAAAAGACTCGAGTGTTGCTGAGAGTGAATCTAAAAGAGATAAAATTCATGGTTGACAATCGGTACCCATTCTTCATTCATCTTGCCTTAAAAAAAAAATTCTTCTAAAGGAAACTTTTAGGGACTAGAGTTGTGGTGTAGCTGTTTAAGCCACCACCTGCAATGCCAGCATCCCATATGAATGTAGGTTCACATTCTAGCTGCGAGGCTGGCGCTGTGGGTAAGGCAGCTGCCTGCAGTGCCGGCATCCCATATGGGTGCTGGTTCGAGTCCCAGCTGCTCCACTTCTGATCCAGCTCTCTGCTATGGCCTGGGAAAGCAGTAGAAGATGGACCAAGGACCCATGTGGGAGACCTGGAGGAAGCTCCTGGCTCCTGGCTTTGGATCCGCATAGCTACCGCTGTTGCGGCCAATTGGGGAGTGAACCAGTGGATGGGAGACCTCTCTCTCTCTCTCTCTCTCTCTCTATATATATATATATATATATATGCCTCTCCTGTCTCTGTGTAATGTAACTCTGACTTTCAAATAAATAAAAAAATCTTTAAAAAAACACTTCCGATTCAGCACCTCACTAATGTGCCTGGGAAATCAGCAGAAGAGAGCCCAAGTTCTTGGGCCCTTGCCACCCACCTAGGAGTCCTAGGTGGAATTCCAGGCTCCTGGCTTCAACTTGGCCCAGCACTAGCCATTGTGGTTATTTGGGGAGTGAACCAGCAGATGGAAGATCACTCTCTGTCTCTACCCCCACCCCATAACTCCACCTTTCAAATAAATAAATGAATCTTGAAAAAAAAAAAATGGCCAGGGAGTTAGGAATGTATTCCAGGTCTCCAAGTTGAGTGGTAGGAATCCAGTCACTTCCACCATCACCACTTTCCCCAGGGTTTACATTAATAGGAAGCTGAAGTTAGAAGCCAGAACTGGGCACCCAACCCAGGCACTTGAATGTGGGATGTGGGTGTCTTAACCCCTAGGCTAAACATTTGCCTCTAAACAGTATTAGAAAAGTCAGAATAAGAAAAGTCAGTTCTTCCCACTGTCTGATCTCTTAATAGGGTACAGTGTTGTTTTGAGTCCCAGTTTCCATTTCTCCCAGAAATCACCTGGTGTGGTCCCAAATATCCTTCCTTAGCCCATCATTTATGTGTTTACCCTGATTCTTTACCCCACCCAATTCCTCTCACCCATCATGAGGCCTGCCACAGGATAAGAGTCTGGTATGGTCTAACGTCCTGACCCTATTCCTCCCCGCAGGACTCCACATCTCCTCCTTCATGGACTATTTCTGACGTGTCCATTTCTCATCCTACATCTCCTTTCCTCTACTGCCCAATGGGGCACCAACTGTCCTTAGCGTTTTGCATTATTCCAATCAGATGTGTCAATATTATGTCTCCAATGAAACCAAATGGCCTGAACATTGACATATCCTTGAACTTTGGAGAATGCAAAGCTCTTCCTTAGACCTCATTACCAAGTCTGCCTTCGTTGATGAGTGGAGGAAGGAGAGGGAGAAACATAAACTGACATGTGTTGAGTGGCTAATGCTAGAGCAAAGACTTGGTCCTGGCCCTGCAGGAACTCAAAAGAGACTGAAGGAGACCAACCCGGGAGGCAGAAAACCAAAAAACAGGGCTCCTGAAATGGGCCTTCTGATGCGGCTATTAAGAGCAGGACAAGGGGCCGGCTGGCACTGTGGCGCAGCAAGTTAACACCCTGGCCTGAAGCACCAGCATCCCATATGGACGCCGGTTCAAGTCCCGGCTGCTCCACTTCCGATCCAGCTCTCTGCTATGGCCTGGGAAAGCAGTAGAGGATGGCCCAAGTCCTTGGGCCCCTGTACCCATGTGGGAGACCTGGAGGAAGCTCCTGGCTCCTGGCTTTGGATCGGCACAGCTCTGGCCATTGTGGCCAATTGGGGAGTGAACCCTCGGATGGAAGACTCTCTCTGCCTCTCTTCTCTCTCTGTGTAACTCTTTCAAGTAAATAAATAAAATAAAAAAAAAAGAGAGAGAGAGAGCAGAAAAATGGGGCCAGCATTGTGGCACAGCAGGTTAAGCTGCTGCCAGCAATGTTGCATCCCGTTTGGGCACTGGTTGGAGTCCAGGCTGTTCTGCTTCCCATTCAGCTCCCTGCTAGCACACCTGGGAAAGCAAAAGAACTTGGCCCAAGTACTTGGGGCCCTGCCACCCACGTGGGAGACCTGGATGGCCCTTGTGTTCATTTGGGAAGTGAATTAGCAGATGGAAGATATCTCTCTCTCTCTCTCTCTCCCTCTCTGTAATTCTGCCTTTCAAATAAATAAATAGATCTTGGGGGAAAAATGGATACAGAAGTGTTTCAGTGCCACTTTCTTGCTGGCCTCCTTGGGAAAGTTACTAACCTGTCTTCCTCAATTCCTGTTGTAAGTTGATTCTAAGGATCAAATGCAGGGCCTGATATCAAATACAGAGCGGGCGCCCCTCCCCCACCTTCCTGGGGGGAATGTCGCTGGGAGCCACGTGGCCAAGAGCAGCAGGGAACAACACAGCTTGTGTTATGATTCCATTATCTTCCCATGCAGCCTTCCCGTTCCCGTCAAAATTGTTTTGTCTGTTTCATGAAGACTGAAAACTTCCAATAGTTGCTGTGGCTTTTGGTCTTTCGAGTTTTGTTTTGGTCTTTTGTCAGTGCAGAACTGAACAAACGGCTGTTAGGATCAGCCTTTCTGACTGATAGTAAACCAGGAAGCAAGGGAGCCAAAACAATCCAGCATTTGTTGTAGGTAAGATTCCGAAGTCCAGGTACAATAAGACATTCTGTTGGTGAGGCCACAAGTAGGGCGATAAAAACAGAAAGTAGAGGAACAGACTGATAAGAAGCAGGAACAGAGACCTGTCCTGCGATAACAGTTTGTTGAACTACAAATAGAGGCACGCTCCCAAGGAACCAATCTGTTCTAACACCATGAAAACGGATTCCCAGACGCAGGGAGTCAACGGCTCAGAGTGTTCCTAAGGAAAAGAAATAAGGAGTAAGAAGCTCAGGGATGTGAGAGTGAATTTAGGTGGTCCTGTGCACCCAGAGTTGTTTTTTGACCTGCAAATTCACCAAGTTGTGAATGTCCCTCAGGCTACAGCAAAATACAGTGCATCGTGATTATACAGGTCCCAAGGCTGCAACATGAGTCAAGATAAAATAGGCGAGCACAAGATTCTGCAAGCAACAGTGGGCTGTGAAGTGCATGACAGACGAGAGCGCCAGCTGCAGGTTTTGGGCGAGAGGGCCAAGTCCCCTTCCCATAACTCAGTACCTACCTAGGTGCCTGCAGGGCTGTCTGCCTTTCCATACAGACCCTGAGGGCACACAACCCTGGGCGGCCTGGGAGTGCATCCCATCCTCAGGCTAAAGCTGGAGGAGGATTTTGGCTGCAGGAGTCTTGGCGGGCTGGCCACAGCTCTTCCCCTGTGCCCTTACAACCAGTCGGCCCAACACAATGGGTCCTCCTATCCGATTGCCTAATAATCTCTTTTCCAGTTTGGCCAAAGGGGAAGCCACATTTGGGAAAATTGTGAGTAGTGTTGGGAACTGGAGTGGGGATTAGGATGAAGTAGAGGGTGGGTCTCTCCTCCTCCTCACAATGCCAGTAATGCCATAGGGGTAGGTTCCTGCAAACACCATGAGAGAAGCGAAGACTCCACAGGTGGAGAACAGAGGAGTTGGCAATAGAAAGGCAACAAGTGTGCACTGGTGGTTTCTGCCTTGCCTTGACCCAATTAACAATCCGGTGAAGCATAAAGTAACATAAATCATGTCCTCAGAGCCTGGAGTGTGGTAAACCCTAGGTAAAGGTTAGCCAATGTTATTACTACTAATAACAATGGTTCTGAACTTGTCTGGGATCTGAGGAAAACCAGACTTGCTTTCTCAAAAAACAGAAGTACACATGCACCTGATGCTGCAGCTGCTTCTGGGTGTTCGCTGATGTTTGCAGACCTCAAGGCCCTCTGAGGTTGGATGGACACACTGCAGTATGCAGGACCTGCTCCATAATATTCAGGGCCAAGTGCAGAAGGGAGATGCAAGGATCCTTGTCCAAAAATCAAGAATTTCAGTACAAGAGCAGCCACTCAAACTAAGCGCTGCCCCTTCTAAGTGATGGGCCCTATGCGACTGCCCTTGGATCTGAGCTGCTAAGATCTTAACACTCTAGGTCAGACTGTTGCACACTTGTTTTAAGAAACTGAATCCTGAAGCCAGCGCTGTGGCATAGTGCATAGAGCTGCCACCTGCCGTGCCGCCATCCCAAATGTGTACCAGTTCAAGTCCTGGCTGCCTGGCTTCTGATCCAGCTCTCTGCTAATGTGCCTGGGAAAGCAGCAGAGATGAGTCCCTGTACCCATGTGGGAGACTCGGAGGAAGTTCTTGGCTTCTGGCTTCAGATCAGCCCAGCTCTGGCTGTTGTGGCCATTTGGGGAGTGAATCAGCAGGTGGAAGATCTCTCTCTCTCTCTCTCTCTCTCTCTCTCTCTCTCGTTCTCTCTCTCTCTCTCCCTCTCTGTAACTCTGCCTTCCAAATAAATAAATAACCCTAAAAAGAAGAAAGAAATAAACTGAATACCTGGAGACTAGGATTTACAAAATTTGAAAGCTGATCACCCACAGAATTCAGACTTTTCCAAGCCGATTCTTCAATGAATGAACATTTATCAAGCAACAACTTTGTGTCAGATTATAATGAAGAAACCATGGCTCCCATCCAGCACAGCCTGGGCAGCCCTTGGAAGACTTGAGAATTATACCACTGTGATGACAGAAAGAAGCTAAGGCTGCTGGGAGAACACAGAGGGGCCACACGTGGAAAGGAGGTAGGTGGAACTGTGCCTCCAAGGCCTGACCCTGCCTGTCCCCAAATGTTTCAGGCCTTGTTTTTGGGACTCCACTGGCTTCTCAATGGAAAACCTTCAAAACTGAAGAACAGGGTAACTCTTTTGGGCTAGGACTAAGTGCAGGCCCTGAGAGGTCGAAAGCGTTGGGAAGAGTCAGATGGCGCAAGACGACAGGTGGTAAATGGAGGAATTTCATCTTTGGAAAAATGCAATGGAGACTTGGCGATGGCCCTGGACCCCAGATCAGAATCCCCTGGGGGGAGACCCCATTTACTCTTCTTAATAGCTTTGTGTCTTTGTACCTCAATTTCCTCCTCTATAAAGTGGAGACATTAAGCATTTACCTCCTGGTAGGGTTGCTGTGGGGATTAAACAAGTTAACGTGAAATCTCTGCATATGGAACTCTATGTGTTACCTTTTAGTAAAAGCCACAGGACTGAGAACAGCCAAGAAAAAACAAATGGTAAAAAACAGCTATAAAAGGGGGTGAGTGAGGAAGGGCCAGCTGGAGGCCCTGCAACCGTACCTCATACCTCGTAAGCAGGCTGCAAAACCCCTGGCATGAGAGGGAAACTGACAAATTGTTGTTTCAACCATGGAAGAGGAAGAATGTGTCCCACTTGCATCATAGGACAGTGTCTGTAAAAATATTTAGTGAGGGGCTGGCGCTGTGGTGCAACAGGTAAACCTGCCGTTGGCAGTGCCAGCATCCTATATGGGCACCCGTTCAAGACTCGGCTGCTCCACTTTCAATCCAGCTTCCTGCTAATGTGCCTGGGAAAGCAGCAGAAGATGGTCCAAGTCTTTGGGCCCCTGCACCCATGTGGGAGACCCGGAAGAAGCTCCTGGCTCCAGGCTTCCGCCTGGCCCTGCCCTGGCCATTGTGGCCATTTGGAGAGTGAACCATTGGATGTAAGACCCTCTCTCTGTCTCTCTTCTCGCTCTTTCAAATAAATAAATAAATTTTTATTAAGAAAAAAAAAACTTAGCAAGCTGGAGGGAAGGTGAGTGGTGACAGCTCTCCTAGCTGTGTGGCTGGTCCTCCCTTACTATCCTCTTCCTCTGCTCTCCCCTGAAGAGTAGGTGTTCCTTGTGGCCGGCGCTGCGGTGTAGTAGGTGAACCTGCTGCCTGTAGAGCTGGCATCCCATATGGGCGCCAATCCAACTCCCAGCTGCTCTATTTCCAATCCAGCTCTCTGCTATGGCCTGGGAAAGCAGTAGAAGATGGCTCAAGTCCTTGGGCCCCTGCACCCACGTGGGAGACCCGGAAGAAGCTCCTGGCTCCTGGCTTTAGATCGGCACAGCTCCAGCTGTTGTGACCATTTAGGGAGTGAACCAGCCAGTGGAAGACCTCTCTCTCTTTTTCTCTCTTTCTCTCTCCATCTCTGTAACTCTTTCAAACAAATAAATAAATCCATATATATATATATATATATATATATATATATAAAAGTGGCTGTTTCTCAGGTCGCCAGTCTAGACTGTTGCTCTTCTCACTCTACACACACTGGTCCTGGCCCTATCACCCCCACGCGCGCACACACACACACACACACACAGCTTCCGGTATCCGGGTTGGTGCCCTGCACTCCCAGCTCCAGCCTCCAGAGCCGTATAACCAGGCCCACCAGGTGCTTCCACACCGACACCTCCGGTCCCTGCGGGGCTCCAGCTGCCCAGGACTGAAACCACCTTTGTGTCCCCAGGTTCTTTTGCCTCAGTGACAGGGTCCACCTCCCACCGAACCAGGAACTCCTCCCTGTCCCTCATACCCCACCCCATCTGCTCACTCACTGAAGGTTGGCTGTGGGAGCTGACACCCATGCCTACAAAGTAACTACTTCTCTGACTTCCTTTCTGTGGACCTAACTGTGCCGCAACTGTCTCCACAGCTCCTCTGTGCCAGCATCCTCCACTTCCTTTTGGTCTGGGCTAAAGGTCATTTCCTTCAACAACCCTTCCTCGCACCATGAGGCCAGCCACTCCGGTGCTCCCGCCTAGCAACCTGTAATTCCCCCAAGATAAAGCACCTTGCTCCTGTGGCTCCAACCACCAGGAGCGCAAGCAACACAGCTGGGAGCTTGCTAGAAACGCAGAATCATTACCCCACCCTGATTCAAGCAGCGCCTCCTGTCTCCCAGTCTCGGCGTGGGGGAATCTGCACGCAGACACGAGAAGCTCTGGGATGGCATAAAGCCTTCTCCGTCGTCACTGTCTCTCCTGCCAGATCCTGCCCTTGTTTCAGGCAGCTAACATCTGGACCAAGACGGGGAGCTGCAAGGAACCGCTGGGTGCCGAGAAGCACCTGCGGCTCAGAAACAGCGGTCACACTCAGCTGCCTCCGTCATGTTGCTCAGATACGAGCCGATTTTCACCAAGCATGCGCTCTGCTCGCCCCGCTCTGGGGTGGCAACCCACAGTCGCACCGCGCTTGGGTCCGTGTAAGGCAGCTATGGAAACCCTGGATCAATCCTGACAGCAGTTTAAACAGAGCCCCGCCTGGGTTCGCGTGGGTGGCAGTGGCGGTTTGGGCATCCTCGTTGTGGAGCTGGCCTGGGGGGTGGGGCGGAAGCGGGAGTTGGGAAGAAAGGGCTAATACAGTTCCTGGGACACAGCCTGAATTTAAGACCTGCTGCCGGCACTGCAGTGGAAGAACAGCGGGGCTTTTACTAACCCACAGGGATCCCACAAGTGAACGCCCCCGGCTTCCACTCGCCTGTGTGGGCAGAATCGCCTCTCCCTTTTCATTTCCCCCACGCCGCCATGAGCACCTCCAGAAAAGGAGGCTGTGGCTTCATAAGCCGAGGGGCCTGCGCTCTGTCGTGGGCAGCTCAGACAGCCCACCACCGTCTCCGGGCGAACGCATTGATTCAGAGTAGCTTCAGAGCATCGGTCAGTCTGAGGCTGGTCCCCAGACCTTGTCGACCTGGACTGGGGGTCGGGGGAGGGAATGTGCCGTGGACAAAAGCCGAAGGGAGTTCCAGCACTGCTGTAACAACGGTCCCCCAAAACACACCCCCTTTTTTATTTTCTGATTAGAAAACTAATATATAGGGGCCGGTGCTGTGGCACAGCGGGTTAAAGCCCTGGCCTGAAGCGCCGGCATCCCATATGGGCGCCGGTTCTAGTCCCGGCTGCTCCTCTTCCGATCCAGCTCTCTGCTGTGGCCTGGGATAGCAGTAGAAGATGGCCCAAGTCCTTGGGCCCCTGCACCCATGTGGGAGATCTGGAAGAAGCTCTTGGCTCCTGGCTTCAGATCGGCGCAGCTCCAGCCGTTGCGGCCAATTGGGGAGTGAACCATCAGATGGAAGACCTCTCTCTGCCTCTCCTCTCTCTGTGTGTAATTCTGACTTTCAAATAAAAAAAAAATAAATCTTTAAAAAAAAACTAATATATAGTCTTCGTAGAAAATATGCAAAATTATAACACACAAACAGTTTAAACATCTTGCTCTGTTTCTTAACAGGCTTTTTTCTAGGTACAGAAGTTTAAAATCCTGGCTTTTTCTCTTCCAACATAACATTCTATTACTCTTTTGTTATTTTAAAAGAAGATTTATTTATTTGAAAGGCAGAGTTACAGAAAGGCAGAGGCAGAGGCAGAGGCAGAGGCAGAGAGAGAGAGAGAGAGAGAGAGATCTTCCATCTACTGGCTAACTCCCTAAATGGCCGCAATGGTTGGAGCTGAGCAGATCCTAAGCCAGGAACCAGGTGCTTCTTCCAGGTCTCCCACGCTGGTGCAAGGGCCCAAGGAATTGGGCCATCTTCTACTGCTTTCCCGGGCCACAGCAGAGAGCTGGATTGGGAATGGAGCAGCTGGGACTCGAACCTGTGCCCATATGGGATGCCGGCGCTGCAGACAGTGGCTCTATCCTCTACACAACACCAGCTCCGAGCAGTTGTCTATAATTTATCCACTGAACTGCTGAAAGAAACCCGAAATAAAGGGGCAGGGGAAAGTAATAACTTTTGCGTAAGTCTCTATCTCCATTTTAAATACATTTGTTCTTGCAAACAGAAGAGAGCTTTTGTATAGAAGGATGGGGTGATGAAAGCATTCTGAAATGCCTAGATCTTTACTTAAAAATATAACATAAAGGAGCACTTGACTATTTACAATTCTGGAAGATGAAATCCAGGGCCAATTTTTCTACAAATCTGAGCCACAATTTAAAATAATTCCTCAGAGTCGGCACTGTGGTATTGTGGATAGAGTTGCTGCCTGCAGTGCCGGCATCCCATATGGGTGCTGGTTCCAGTCTCAGCTGTTCCACTTCAGATCCAGCTCCCTGCTATGGCCTGGGAAAGCAGTAGAAGATGGCAAAAGTCCTTGGACCCCTGCACCCGTGTGAGAGACCCAGAAGCTCCTGGCTCCTGGCTTCGGATCGGCGCAGCTCTGGCCATTGTGGCCAATTGGGGAGTGAATTAGTGGATGGAAGACCTCTCTCTCTCTCTCTCTCTCTTTCTCTTTCTCTCTCTCTCTCTCGCCGCCTCTCCTTATCTCTGTGTGTGTAACTTTCAAATAAATAAATCTTTTAAAAAATAATTCCTCAATTCTACATTTGCCTCAAGGTCTGGTGTTTGACTTTTGGTTAAGCCGCATTCCGTATCCAAAAGCCTAGGCTTGAGATCTGGGTCCACTCCCAAGTTCAGCTTCCACTAAGGCATACACTGAGAGGCAGCAGGTACTTGGGTCCCTGCCACCCACGTGAGAGACCTGCAATGAGTTCCAGGCTCTGGGTTCCAGCCTGGCCCTGCCTAGGGTATTGTGGGCATTTTGGGAGTGAACCAGTGGATGGGGGATCTCTCTCTCTCTCTCACACACACACATACATAAATAAAATCAAAATAATTACATTTGCCTCAGCGTGGCCAAATGCCTTCAAACAAATGGGTACTGCTTGTGAAGCAACATAAAAAAAAAAAAAGGATGTAAAATTCTAAGTTAGGTCAGTGACGGGGTATAGACATCAAGATGCATTTAAAGAAAACCATCACAAAATGCTAAAAAGAGGGGCTGGCATTGTGGCATAGAGAGTAAAGCTGCTGCCTACAGTGCCGGCATCCCATATGCCCACATGGGTGATGGTTCGAGTCCTGGCTGCTCCACTTCCCATCCAGTTCTCTGCTATGGCCTGGGAAAGCAGTACAAGATGGTCCAAAGGGCCCCTGCACCCGCGTGGGAGACCCAGAAGAAGCTCCTGGCTCCTGGCTTTGGATTGGCGCAGCTCTGGCCATTGTGGCCAGCTGGGGAGTGAACCAGTGGATGGAAGACCTCTCTCCCTCTGCCTCTCCTTCTCTCTCTGTGTAACTCTTTCAAATAAATAAATAAATACATATTTTTAAAAAATGCTAAAAAGAGACCACCGATTCCCAGATTCCATCTTCAAAAGCACTTCCACTCTGGTTTAAGAGCTGTAGAATCTGGCTGGCACCGCGGCTCACTAGGTTAATCCTCTGCCTGCGGCACCAGCACACCGGGTTCTAGTCCGGTTGGGGTGCTGGTTCTGTCCCAGTTGCTCCTCTTCCAGTCCAGCTCTCTGCTGTGGCCCAGGAAGGCAGTGGAGGATGGCCCAAGTGCTTGGGCCCTGCACCCGCATGGGAGACCAAGAGGAAGCACCTGGCCTCTGGCTTCGGATCGGCGCAGCGCACCAGCCGTAGCGGTCACTTGGGGGGTGAACCAACAGAAGGAAGACCTTTCTCTCTGTCTCTCTCACTGGCTAACTCTGCCTGTCCAGGAAAAAAAAAAAAGAGCTGTAGAACCTGGAAGGGCAGGAAGGGTGTGGCCCTACCACAGGCACTGTGACTTACTGCCCTGCTCAAAGCTTAGGCCTGGGTGCCTGGTGCAGGTGCCTTTAATTTTTCAGTAACCTTCCTAGTACAAGTGACTAATAAAAAAAAATCATTTGTAGCAGGGTAGGGGGTGGGAGTGAATCAGCTGGGTGTTTCTCTGCATACTATCTTATCAGAAAAATATTACCAGTGTGCCCTGGGGATTTGGTCATTTCTTTGGAAAATACCCTATAATTTACAAGCCATCATCACCACCAAGATTTCATTTTGGTAACAACTTCATGTGGTAGAAATAGTAGGTATAGTGCCCCAGCATGGTGGTGAAGTGGGTTAAGCCGCTTGCGACACCTGCATCCTATATGGGTGCTGGTTCAAATCCTGGATACTCCACTTCTAATCCAGCTCCCTGCTAATGCACCTGGGAAAGCACTGGGGATAGCCCAGTGCATGGGCCCCTGCCACCCATGTAGGAGACCTGGATGGAGTTTCAAGCTCTTGCCTCTGGTGTGCCAGCCCTGGGTGCTGTGGCCATTTGGGGAGTGAACCAAGAGATGGAAAATTTCATGGTCTCTGTCTCTCTAACTCTGCCTTTAAAATTAATAAATATTTTTTTAAAAAGAAATAAAATGACTTGTTCATTGTGACACAGCAAGTCATGGAAGAAGACTGCAGGGGCTGGCACTGTGGCATAGCAGGTAAAGCTGCTGCCTGTGGCATCAGCATCCCCTGTGGGCACCAGTTCAAGTCCTGGTCACTCCTTTTCCCGTCCAGCTCTCTGCTATGGCCTGGGAAAGCAGTAGAAGATGGCCCAAATGCTTGAGCCCCTGCACCCACTTGGGAGATCCAGAAAAAGCTCCTGGCTCCTGGCTTCAGATCTGCTCAGCTCCAGCCATTGTAGCCATTTGGGGAGTGAACCAGTGGATGGAAGACCTCTCTCTCGCTCTCTCTCTCTCTCTCTAACTCTGCCTTTCAAACACATAGAAAGAAGGTTGCAAACCTAAGACTTCTAGGTTAAGGAGTGTCCACATGCCACACTGTATCTCCTTGTAAAGGCCTTGGCGGAGAGGGACATTCTCAGTACCCTTTGAAAGGGCTGAGTGGAGCTCCTTCTAGTCTGGGTTCTGGCAGATAACAGAGCCAGGGAACTGTTCAAGGAAACAGAATTCACAAACATGTATCTCAGACACCAACTCTGGCTGTAGAAAAATGGTTCCATTTTTGGGACCAGTGTTGTAGCGCTGCAGATTAAGCCGCTGCCTGTGATGCCAGCATCCCATGAGTCCTGGTTCAAGTCCTAGCTGCCCCACTTCTGATCCAGCTCCCTGCTAATGTGCCTGAAAGGCACAGGAAGAAGGCTCAAGTACTTGGACCCCTGCTACCTACATGGGAGATCAACGTGGAGTTCCTGGCTCCTGGCTATGGCAGCCACTTGGGGAGTGAACCAGCAGATGGCTAGATCTCTCTCTGTCTCTCCCTTTCTCTCAATGAACTCTGCCTTTCAAATAAATAAGTAAATCTTTAAAAAAAAATAATTGCGGGGCTGGTGTGGTTGTGGCTTAGCAGGTGAAGTTGTCTCCTGGGATGCTAGCATCCCATATGGGCGCAAGTTTGTGCCCTGGCTGCCGCTCCATATCCAATCCAGCTCTCTGCTAATGACCTGGGAAAAGCAGCAGAAGATGGCCCAGGTATGTGGGCTTCTGCCACCTATGAGGGAGACCTGGAAGAAGCTCCTGGCTCCTGGTTCCAGATTGGCTTAGCTCCAGCTGTTGCAGCCGTCTGGGGAGTAAACCAGCTGATGGAAAACCTCTCTCTGTCTCTCCCTCTCTCTGTGTAGCTCTGCCTTTCAAATAAATAAATAAATCTTTTAAAAAAAAGTTTACATTAAAATATTTTTTTCCATTATTAAGGGTGAGGTGAGAACATATGGCTGGGTTCTCACACGAACGGCACTTAATCTCAAGAATTTCATAAACGAGGGAACTGGGACACAGGTGCAAAGTGATTTTTCCGGGCAAAGGGAACTCAGGAAGCTTCCCCAGATGGAATCTGAGCTGATCTCACATTTCAGCCGCAGGGAAACGGGTGGCGAGGTGGTGCTGCAGCCGGTGCCTGGCCTCCAGGAGCTGCTGCCGCCTTTGCAGGAGGTCTCTGATCTCCAGTTTGGCTGGAAAATGACCTCCTTTCCTCCTGCTTTATGCTGAAGCCACCGGGGCCTCAGGGAGCCACAGCAGGGTCTGGAGAGAAGGCCATTAAGCTCAGGACGGAGCCACTGCCTGGCCGGGGCCTTCGCTTTCCTAGAAGGCTGACTGAGCACAACGTTCTGGGGATGATCCAAAGCTGGCTGGCACCGCCTCAGGGCCTCATGCCCCGTCTTCTGTGTTTCCTAGGAGTTAAGTGCAGTTGGCACACTCAGGTTCCATACTCCCATCTACGGCGATGCAGCGCCACCATGGCAAGGAAGCTGGAGAGCAAACCAGTAAGCACTGAGGCCCAGTTTGCTTCCTAAGGTCTCATTTAAGTCACTTAGAGCAGTCGAGAAAAATATAAACAGATCATTGCTGAGTGAAAGATGGAGGCACAATCCAGGGACTTGCAGCAGCCAGGGTCATGAGCCAGCAGTGCCTTCAACTGCGCCAATAAATAGGAAATGTGCCGAACTGCGGTCATGGGGAAGAAAGAGCCCTCCCTCCCCCAACACACGCTGCCCCTCGGCTCCTGCTGCAAGGCTGCCTCAGCTCAGGTCTGCTTGCTGAGTCCAGGTGGGCTCCCGGCCAGCAAATGCTGGGTGCTGACCTCAGCACAGGCAAGAGCCACACCCTATGGAGGGAGGTGCCACTACCCTGAGGTCCCCACAAAGCACAGTCTGCTGTTGGGGGCGGAGGTTGGGAAGGATTCCGGCTGACCCTACTGACAACGGGTTGCAAGAGCCTGGCTTGGAGAACCAAGGAACACAGCTGCATCAGAGTTACACTTCTACCATACACATATGGTCGGGTTATGTCCCACGGTCACCACCTCCATTGGGCTCTCTCTCCTTGCAAACGGCAAGGAATGGTCATGGAAGCTGTTGCAGAGGGAGCCAGCTTGGTTGTCTACAATGGCAGAATTCTTCCCTCCCACCAGAGTTCCAGAGCTGGCTCCAGGCCGTGCCATGTCTGAGAGGCAGGGCGGCCCGTGGAGAGTGCTCCACAGTGGAAATCAGAAAGGTGGGTCCAGCTCTCTGTCCACCTCTGCCGAGCGGCATGAAAGGAAGCAGTCGATTCTGCTGGGCTGTTCCCTCCATCTGGGCTGATTCCTTATCTGTAAAATGACAGTTAGTCTGTACTACCATGGCCCCCTCGACTTCCCATCTTCCAGTGTTTTTTAGACTCCATGAAATTAGCTTCAGGGGCCCTACTGCTGGAAACGTAAACTACAGAGCTGCCGAACTCTCAGAACAACTTCAGGTTCAAAATGAAAGAATGAAAAGAAAGAAAAGAAACTCTCTTTGGGTGAACCAGTGGATGGAAGGCCTTTCTCTCTCTGCCTCTGCCTCTCCATAACTCTGCCTTTCAAATAGTAAATAAATAAATCTTTTTAAAAAAATAAAACTTTCTTTGGTAGCAGAATAGCAAAGTAATGAGTTCAGACACTTTGGGAGGAATAGAAGAGTACACACTGCAAAACAGGAAATCCATTCTTGGCTGGCTGCCAACATGCCCGAGCTGCTCAAAAGTCAGGCCCTGCTCAATTTTGGGTTTCTTAAAACTAACAAAGCCTAATTATTTAGACTCATTAGACTCAAAATCACTGTCCCCCACCCCCGAGTTTTCTTGAACGCTAAGATCTCTAGTTCTGCCTCTGAGGCCGCGATGGCTCCACCCTGGGCACGAGGCTGGAAGCCCCCTGGAACCTGCTCACCACCATCAGCACTGTTAAGGATGACAAGTCACATGAGGCCTCGTTTTGAGCTCTGTCTATACTGACCTCTCCTCCCAACAGCATATCACCCTCAAACTTGCCAGGAACCCAATTTAAAGTCTGACTCCTCCAGAGCCTTGGCTACAAGGGCACTGAGATGGTTGCTGAATGGTGAGGAAAAGTCCTCACCAGCCTCCTCAGACATCTCCAAACTACACGGCAGGGTTTCTATAATCCCACCTAGGTTCAGACTGCAAACTCAATTTTTAAAAAGGCATTCAATAGGGAGAGCAAAGCTTACAAAAATGAGCTTTAGAAACAGCAAACTCGGATTTCCATAGAAAGCAGAAAAATAATTTATTCCAAAAAGATGGCAGAAACCAATTCAGCCTGAAAACACAGTGTGGTGTCAAAACGCTGGGGCGGTCTTCCCTCGGAGCTCGCTCTGCTCCTGTCGGCCCCACTTGAGTCTGTTTGTCTTGCAGTAGCGTCAAGCACTTGGCGGGTTCCAGGCGGCGAGCTGGCAGGCCCAGCCTCAAACCCGCGGATTCCAAGGCGAGAGTAACAGATTTCTCAGGAGAACAGCAGCTCCCATCTCAGAGGAGGAGGGGAGCCTCTTGTGGAGGTGGCACGGTCTAGGCTGAGCAGGCACATAATTCATCAAAGTGTGAAAGCAGGTGGAGGACAAAACGCTGTCAGAGAAGAAGACACTCGGAGGTGATATGGATGTTAAGGCGGCTGACGCCCAGGACAGGCGAGTAAGGCGGCGGTCTGGGTCCAGAGGTGATTCTGCATCTACAGCAAGTTCTCTGTGTGACCTGCAAAAACCAAAGCAGTCTGGTAACTGGGCCGCACGCCTGTGCGTGGGGTGGGGTGGGATGGGGTGGGGTGGGGGACGCAGAGTAACATCCAGAATGTCAGTTACAGCAATCCTTTACCAGAGGTAGGTGCTCATCGAACACCGGATGGGAAAGCGGGCTCAATCAGTAGGCAAGTCCGGGTGGCCCCCGCGGGGCTGTGGCAGGAGGCTCACTTACAAGGACTTGACTGAACTGAGACCCAGTGGAAAGCAGGAAAGATGGCGCTAAGACTCATGGTACTGGAGTAATTTTCCCTTCCCCCTTGCACAGCACGGGAGAGGGCTGGCTCCTGAAGAGCGGGCTTCCTGTCTGTCCTCAGGCTGCCCTCCAGTTAGCCCCGTGTTCTTGCTACCACGAAGTGCGGGTGACAAGTGACAATTTCCGGTTTAAAGCTGCAGCACCCCCCTTGCAAAGGTAGCAAACATTTAAAACAGTATCTTCACACATTAAGCTGCTAACAGGACCACATAACCTCCTTTATATAAAATTTATGGTATAATATCCACCTAAATAAAGCCATACATGCCATATGCTACTTTTGAAATTAGAAACCGAATTGTGAGGAAATAAAAGTTAAAGATTTTCTTTCATAGGCAATTTCCACACAAGACTTCAGTTGGCTGATAAGAAATCAAGCCGAGGGACAGGTGTTTGGCTCAGCAGTTAAGATACTGCTTAGGGGGTTAAGCCGCTGCCTGCCATGCCAACATCCCATAAGCGTGCAGGTTCAAGTCCTGGCTGCTCCACTTCTGATCCAGCTCCCTGCTGATGGCCTGGGAAAGCAGCAGAGGATGGCCCAAGTGCTTAGGCCCATGCACCCACGTGGGAGACACTTGCATCAGATATCAGAGCTCCTCTTCTGATCCAGCTTTCCCTAGTGGGCATTCTGGGCAGAAGCAGGGATGGCTCAAGTACTTGGCGCTGCCACCAAGTGGGAGACCTGAACTGAGTTCCTGAATCCTGGCTTCAGCCTGGCCCAGCCCTGGCTATTGCACATTTGGGGGAGTAAACCAGTGGATGGAAGATCTCCAAAAACAATAAATTAGTTAATTAACTAATTTTTAAAAATTCAGGTGTGACAGGGTTTTTCTGATTGAAGGTCAAATAGCCGTACCTCCATGTAATTTTCCAAATCAACAGGCATGACCAACAGATCAGCGGGTAGAAACCAGGTTTCCCGGGCCCCCGGTCTCAGAGTAGCCAGAAATGCACAAGAGTCTGCTGCTTAGTCGTACAGGTGCGAGCCGGGGCAGTCCACGTGCCCTCAGAGCACAAAGCGCCGGGCTGCTGGGGTCCCACCGTGGCAGGACACCACAAAAGGCACTCAACTCAGGAGTCAGGACTGTTTTTCACAATGTGCTAGGAAAATAACATCAAACCAACATGTGGCAATTACCAGGGCCACTTGTTTTCATGAGCTAAAAGCCTAAGAAAGCCTCTTATTCCAGTCTACCACCACCATTTTCTGTCTCCCTCCCCAGGCCAGCAGCACAGCCCTTCTGTGTAAGCCTCGGGTGCAAGCACCTTGGACTTGTTGCCTGAGAATACTAAACCAGTGAACACAGACGTCTGTGTGCTCATTTTCCATGAACAGCATACTGGTTAGACTTCTTCCTCGTTTTTTCAACAAAAAAAAAAAGGGGGGGGGGGAATAGGCCTTCGTTCTTTAAAAGCCATACACCCAGAGGGTAATTTTCACTGAAGTTCAATGACACCAGTTTACAATAAACGGGAGTGGGGCTGGTGCTGTGGCATAGCAGGTAAAGACATCACTTGCAGGGCAAACATTCCTATGGGTGCTGGTTTGAGTCCCGGCTGCTCTACTTCCTATTCAGCTCCCTGCTAATGTGCCTGAGAAAGCAGCAGAAGATGGCCCAAGTCCTTGGGCCTCTGTGCCCCTGTGGAAGACCTGGGTGAAGCTCCTGGCTCAACCTGGCCGAGTCCTAGCCATTGAGGCCATTTGGTGAGTGAACCAGTGGGTGGAAGAGTTTTCTTTCTCTTTCTACCTCTGTAACTATGCCTTTCAAATAAACAAATAAATCTCAGGAAAAAAATGGGAGTAACATGGGTGTTGAGGTATGGTGGTTAAACCGCTAGGACACTCACAATCCCCTTCTCAGAGTGCTTAGGTTCCAGTCCTGGCTCCTCCACTCCTGATTCTAGGTTCCTACTAACATGCACCCTAGAAGTACTTGAGTCCCTGCCATCGTTGCAAGAAAGCTGGCTGGAATTCCAGGTCCTGGCTTTGGTCTAGCCCAGCTCCAGCTGTTGCAGGCATTCAGGAAGTGAACCAGTAGAAGGAAGAGTGGAAGATATTTCTCTCTCTCGCCTGCTCTATCTTTCAAATAAATAAATAAACTTAAAAAATAAAATAGAGTGAATATTATGGTAAAGGGCATTGCTTTTTTTTTTGACAGGCAGAGTTAGTGAGAGAGAGAGACAGAGAGAAAGGTCTTCCTTCCATTGGTTCACACCCCAAATGGCTGCTACGGCCAGCGCGCTGCGCCGATCCAAAGCCAGGAGCCAGGTGCTTCCTCTTGGTCTCCCATGCGGTGCAGGGCCCAAGCACTTGGGCCATCCTCCACTGCCTTCCCGGGCCACAGCAGAGAGCTGGACTGGAAGAGGAGCAACCGAGACAGAACCGCACCCCAACCGGGACTAGAACCCAGGGTGCCGGTGCCACAGGCAGAGGATTAGCCAAGTGAGCCGCGGCACCTGCCAAGAGCATTGCTTTAAGGCTTGATTTTAAACTACATTAAGGAAGCATGCAATCATCTCTCTCTCTCTCTCTTTTTTTTTAATAAGAAGCTTTCTTCCACCTCTAAATTATGATTTTTCTGTTATTCTCAGGTGATATTTTTAAGACTTTTTTTAATTTAAAAAAATTTTTATTTATTTATTTATTTTTGACAGGCAGAGTGGACACTGAGAGAGAGAGAGACAGAGAGAGAGAGAGAGAGAAAGGTCTTCCTTTGCCATTGGTTCACCCTCCAATGGCCGCCACGGCTGACGCATCACGCTGATCCAAAGCCAGGAGCCAGGTGCTTCTCCTGGTCTCCCATGGGGTGCAGGGCCCAAGGACTTGGGCCATCCTCCACTGCACTCCCGGGCCACAGCAGAGAGCTGGCCTGGAAGAGGGGCAACCGGGACAGAATCCAGCGCCCCGACCCGGACTAGAACCCAGTGTGCCAGCGCCGCTAGGTGGAGGATTAGCCTAGTGAGCTGCAGCGCCGGCCGTAATCATCTCTCTAATATGAAATTACATGTTTGGGAGTGGGGGCCTGGGCAACTCAATCAAAGGGTGAGTTCTCACTTTGTGAAATAAAGAAATCATTAAGATACAATCAGATAAAAGTGAGAATGAAGATAGTAGAAAGACAGTAGATAGTAGAAGATAGTAGAAAAACCTGCTCAGGGAAAGGTAAGCAAATGTATTTCTTAAAGGATCTGCATGTGTGGTTTAATTTTACCCTTGTTTTTCTCACTTCAGATATATTTGCCGAAAAGTTCCTTCTTTACTACACAATGAAAGATTGATAGTGTAAGAGATTAACTTCCAGAAGTAGGTGAGTCAGCTGAAGATCTATATATTTAAAAGATCTATACCTTTAAAAGATCAGGGCAGGGCCGGCATTGTGGCATAGTGGGTAAAGCCACCAACTGCAGTGCTGCCATCCCTTATAGATGCCAATTCAAGACCCGGCTGCTCCACTTCCAATCCAGCTCTCTGCTATGGCCTGGGAAAGCAGTAGAAGACGGCCCAAGTTCTTGGGGCCCTGCACCCACATGGGAGACCCGGAAGAAACTTCAGATTGGTGCAGCTCTAGCCACTGCAGCTATCTGGGGAGTGAATCAGCGGATGGAAGACCCAGCCCTGCCCTCTGCCTCTGCCTCTGCCTCTCTGTACCTCTGCCTTTCAAATAAGATTTATTTATTTATTTGAAAGGCAGAGTTACACAGAAAGAAGGAGAAGCAGAGAGAGAGATAGAGGCAGACAGACAGACAGAGAGAGGTCTTCCATCCGCTGGTTCACTCCCCAGGTGGCCGCAATGACTGGAGCTGTGCCGATCCGAAGCCAGGAGCCAGGAGCTTCTTCATGGGTCTCCCATGTGGGTGCAGAGGCCCAAGGACTTGGGTCATCTTCTACTGCTTTCCCAGGCCATAGCAGGGAGCTGGATTGAAAGTGGAGCAGCTGGGATTCGAACCAGCACCCATGTGGTATGCTGGCACTGGAGGCGGTGGCTTTATCTGTTGTGCCACAGCGCCTGCCCCATAAATAAATCTTAACAAAAATAAAAATAAATAAATTTCAACTCATGAATTTAAAATAAAATATCAGGGTAACATGCCAAATAAACTGCAAAAACTGAAGACCCACACATAAAGGTACTTCAAAAAGTTGATAGAAAAATCAAATTAAATGATAAGTTTATTTTGTGTGAAAAACTTTGAAAACCATGCACGGTTTTCATAAAATGTAATTTCTACAAATTTTTTGAAGACTTTGGTTATATTTAGGGATGGAAGAAATCACTCTGAAACAAGGTGGTCAAGAAGGAAGTGCCAGCTTATACACTGGGCATCGAGAGAGACAATGTAGGAGTTAGAAGGGGCCGGTGCTGCGGGATAGGGGGTAAAGCTGCTGCCTGCAAAGCCGGCATGCTGTATGGGCGTGGGTTCGAGTCTGGGCTGCTCCACTTCCAATCCAGTTCCTGCTAATGTGCCTGGAAGAGCAGTGGAGGATGGCCCAAGTGCTTGGGCCCCTGTACTCACGTGGGAAACACAGATAGAGTTTTCCAGGCTCCTGGCTTTTGCCTGGCCTAGCTCCTGGGGTTGTTTAGGGAGTGAACCAGCAATTGGAAGATCTCTCTCTGCCTCTGTGTCTGCAAGTCTGCCTTTCAAGTGAATAAAATAAATCTTTAAAAAAAAAAAAGAAAGAAAATTAAGAGAGAATGGATGAGCTGAGGCAAGAAAGCAAAAGAATGATTACAGGACAGTATTGACTAATCTGCTTTTGAAATTGGCAAGTGTGGTAGGGTGTGAGAGGCAGGAAAAGCTAAGTAAAGCTAATTAGGTCAAGAACACGAGACAATGGGGCTGGAAGCACTAGGTCACAGAGGCAAGCAGAGAGAAGAAAGGCTGTGGGCGGGCACCATGTGGGCAGCCACGTTAGATGAGTGGTTCTCACCTTTTGGCTCCTGGGACCTTCGGTGACTCTGGCAAAAGCTGGGTGCTTACATTTTACACAGCCTTTCAAGGGAGAGGGAGCCACTAAAATCAGGGACCATGGGTTGAACACAAAAATAATACAAAGCAAGACCCCTCCTGTAGCCCATGTGGAGCTACTGGAGTGTCTGGGGTGCAGGGGATGTTTCCAGAAGCGCTACACCAGGAAGATAAACAGATGTGGCATTCTGCAGGTGCAGGACACCCGATGAGGCGAGGAGTCACTCTCATCAGTCACAGCTGCTGTGATCTGGGTCAGAAACTAGGCAAGCAGGGGCAGGCGTGAGAGATGTCACAGCAACGACTGCATCTTAGGGAGTGGGGACAGAGCTTCTGCGAGAGTTTCTTTCTTTTTTTTTTTTTTTTTTTTTTGACAGGCAGAGTGGACAGTGAGAGAGACAGAGAGAAAGGTCTTCCTTTGCCGTTGGTTCACCCTCCAATGGCTGCCGCGGCCAGCGCACTGCGGCCAGCGCACCGCGCTGATCCGATGGCAGGAGCCAGGAGCCAGGTGCTTCTCCTGGTCTCCCATGGGGTGCAGGGCCCAAGCACCTGGGCCATCCTCCACTGCACTCCCTGGCCACAGCAGAGGGCTGGCCTGGAAAAGGGGCAACCGGGACAGAATCCAGTGCCCCAACCGGGACTAGAACCCGGTGTGCCGGCGCCGCTAGGCGGAGGATTAGCCTAGTGAGCCGCAGCGCCGGCCTGCGAGAGGTTCTGATCCCAGGGAGCAAGGAAAATGAGCGGACTGGGGACTGAAGCAGACACGTGGCGAAGTCTAAAATGGCAGCAACACATCCAGCCAGGGAGGCCAGAGTTTCGAAAAGATGCACTCTTTCATTACCAAACACATTGCACTGATTAAACGTTCCCCAAATCTGGCTTAAGTTCCGCCTCCCAGCAGGTCACAACCCCCTGTGGAGCTCACAGTGTTCCCAGAAACCCCTACTTGGTACTGTGCACCTCTCTTGAGCCCACAAATATTTTTGGAATGCACAGAAAAACAGCTCCACAGGGCTGAGGTCTCATTACCGATACTCTCCATTCCTGTCCTGTCCCATGCTTTATAATAAAATGGAATTTTTGCCCTTTAGGATTGTGGTCAACCATACAAGCTCATCTACCACACAACAACTGTGTGGTTAACCACCTGACTTCTGGGATGCTGGATCTGCAGCCACATCCACCCCCTGAGATTCCACACTAGCCTCAGACCCCCCAAGGCTGCAGGAAAATGAACACCCGCGATGCACAAAGGGCGGCCTTGATGTCAGAGCCCTGTGTACTTCTTAAAGTCATGTGCAGGAATCTTAGGGAAGCGGGCGAGGGTGGCAGGGCTGCAAGTAGTGCTGCAGACCAGCCGGTAAATGTTAGGAATCTGTCAATCAGGTTAACAGAGACATTAGACTGAAAAGGTCGGCAAGATGAAGCCTCTTCAGATCCGCCCGCCCACTGTTACTGTCAAAGGACCTGACTCTCTTACTATAAGGAAAGGAAAAGAAGTTCCAAGAGGTGAGAGGCAAGCTGGAACTACACCCAGCGGAGACCTGAAGTTCTCAGCTTTTCTTTAAAAACAACAACAACAAAAGATTTGTTCTGTTTGTTTTTGAAAGGCAGAATGACAGAGAGAGGGAGAAAGAATCTTCTATTCACTGGTTTGCTCCCCAAATCACCACAAAACAGCCGAGTCTGGGCCAGGGTGAAGTCTCTCTCCTGGGTGACAGGGGTCCAAGCACTCAGGCTATCTTTTGCTGTCTTCCTAGGCACATAAGCAGGAAACTGCATCAGAAGCAGTACAGCTGGGACTTGAATCAGCACTCTGGTACAGCGTGTCAGCTTAACCCACTGTACAACAGTGGCCCTAAGTTCTCAGCTTTAAACCCCAAAAAACAGCCTTACCTAACATCAACTATGGTTGAAAGCAAGTATAGAAAACAGGAGAACTTGATGAAAAAAGTGACTAAAAATAATATCAAATAAAAAGTTATATAGAATAGAAATCAAAACCTCCGTGAACAAAGACAAAAGCCTAAGAGGACAAAAGGCTATTTGCCTATCAGACTGGCAAAATCCAGGCTATGGGGAAACAAACACACACTCTCTCTCTCTTTTTAAAATATTTATTTTATTAGGGGCAGTGCTGTGGTATAGCAGATAAATCTGCCACTTGTGGCGCCCATATGGGATATGGGTGCCAGTTCAAATTCTGGCTGCTCCACTTCTGATCTAGTTCCCTGCTAATAGCCCGAGAAAGCAACAGAAGATGGCCCAAGTGTGTGGGCCCCTGCACCCATATGGGAGACCAAAGAAGTTCCTGGCTCCTGGCTTCGGATAGGTCCAGCTCCAACCATTGTGGCCATTTGGGAAGTAAACCAGCAAATGGAAGATCTCTCTGTAACTTTCAAGTAAGTGAATAAGTCTTAAAATTATTTTATTTATTTGAAAGGTACAGTTACAGAGAGAGAGAGAGACAGAGACAGAAACAGAGTCTACCACCTGCTGGTTCACTTTCTAAATGGCTGCAATAACCAGGGCTGGGCCAGGCTGGAGCTAGGAGGTTCTTCTGGGTCTCCCACATGGGTGGGAGGGGTCCACTGCTTTAAAAGATTTATTTGTATTTATGGGGCACTGGCATTGCAGGTGGTGGGTTTATCAATAATAGCAAAAGTTGGAAAACAAAAATTATCAATGGCAACAAAAAGAGATGAGGAATATCTGAATATGCAGCAATCCTAACAACACAGAATAGTATAAATGATATAATCTTTTCTGTAACAGCAGCGTGTGTGTGTGTGTGTGCACCAACGAATATATGTATTTGCTTAATGTTTGCACAGTGAAACACTAAGGACAGACTTTTCTGAATACATACTGTTTGTAATTTTGACCTTGGGAATACACTTTATGTATTCAAAAAATAGTAGCAAATAAAAAAAATTACCATAAATTGAACACAGAGTAAAACAACTTAATCTAACTGATTATCAAATTGGTGACATAAGCATCAGGGGAAATAATTACTTCAAATAGCCTCAGAAAATAGCATTTTGGTCTTTATTGTGTTATAAGGACAAAAAAAAGCAGCAAAGAAATACAGAACTGCACTTGAAAAACTTACAGCTATTAGTTATACTGCTATCATTCTGAAAGTCCTCAGATTTTTATACATTGTAGGATAATTAAGGTATTTAAGTTACTGCTATCAAGAACAAGATTTTTCAGCGTCTCTGCATGGATTTCAAGTATAAAACCAAAGAAGTAAAAATGCTGTAATGTTAAATTTGACAAAGAAACTTTAATGTGAACTAACAACGGGTTAAGCCGCAGCTTGGGACATCCTCATCCCACGAGGAGTGACTGGTTTGCATCCCAGCTACTTCATTTCTGACCCAGCTTCCTGCTAATGCATCCGGGGAGGCAGCCGATGACGGTCCGAGTACCTAGATCCCACAGGGGAGCACCCACATGGGAGAGCTGGAGGGAGTTCTGGGCTCCTGGCTTGGTCTGGCCCAGTCCCAGTTGTTGCAGCTAGCTGGAGAATGGACCAGTGATGGAAGAGATCTCTCACACCGTCTCTCCCTTTCTGTCATTCTGCCTTTTGAATGAATATATAAATCTCTCTCTCTTTTTACGATAAAGGTTATTTTGGTGTGAGAAATTTTGGAATCCACACACACATGAGGTGACTTCAAAAAGTTCTTGGAAATTCATATTATGAAAAACTGCACGGATCTCAAAAAAATTGGCACCAAAATAAACTTATTCCTTAAATCGACTTTCCATGAACTATTTGAAGTACTTCATGGAAGAGGGGTCTGAGGCATCCTGAGGTCACCAGAAAGTGAACAGGACCTCAGAAACAAACCAAAGGACATAAAAAGCCAGCCCAGACAGGTCCAAAGGCCACGGGAAGAATAACTCAACACGAAAGGGATAAACAACATAGTTAACGAAAACTAACAAGAACATTTCATTGGCTATCTCAGAAGTAACTGGGTACCAACACCTTACTCTGAATAAAAAGGAAATGAAAAGTGCGGGAAAGTTTATCTTTACAGAAGTTATTTCAGCTAATCAACTGTGGACATAATGACAGGACTAGAAAATCATCATTCTGCTGTTTCAAGTGAAATAACTGATTCAGGTTACGATCATCAATGGATAAGAGACTGAAAGAGAACTTTCCCACTGGAGGGACCGGGGTGTGGGCACCTGCACCCAGGGACCAGCACAGTATCAGCACAAAGAGGCAAGTCAGGCATTGTGTGTCTCCTGAGGCAAGGCATCAAGCAGCTCACAGCGTCACCGGAGAAGCACCCTGGCCCTCAAAGCTGGCCCTGAATCTCGTCAAACATTTAGAACTAACTTCCATTTAACAAAATAGCAGATAGAGGAACAAATTCAATGACAGATTTCCAGATTTTCAGCCAATGAATACATCTTTCCACAGTACCACCACGTATCTCAGAACCAAATAAAAGCTACAATCTTAAGACCACCAGTTGTCAAAGGCACCCATGGCTTTCCATCCAAAGCATTCAGAAGCGTTATTTTAAATCTGCCAGCTGCTTCTTAAGGTCACTGGGTCTTGCACTCCAAGTATACACTTGTTTGATCTGTGCCTGAAAGGCTGCATGTAAGCTTCATTTGGTAACTGTATTTATTTGAAAAGGCTGGGTACGGCTGGCGCCGCGGCTCACTAGGCTAATCCGCACAACCGGGTTCTAGTCCCGGTCAGAGCGCCGGATTCTGTCCCGGTTGCCCCTCTTCCAGGCCAGCTCTCTGCTGTGGCCCAGGAAGGCAGTGGAGGATGGCCCAAGTGCTTGGGCCCTGCACCCCATGGGAGACCAGGAGAAGCACCTGGCTCCTGCCATCGGATCAGTGCGTTGCGCCGGCCGCAGCACGCTGGCCGCGGCAGCCATTGGAGGGTGAACCAACGGCAAAGGAAGAACTTTCTCTCTGTCTCTCTCTCTCACTGTTCACTCTGCCTGTCAAAAAAAAAAAAAAAAGGCTGGGTCATGGTAGAATTTAAATCCTTAAGATTTAGGTAAGGTGAGTGGCCTAAATTCCAAATGTATTTCTGTTCTTCAGATGAACTGGCTTTCTGCAGCCAGCCCTGCCATATGTTAAACTGGCCATAAAATTCGTAGCAGAAGTCAAGGAAGGGAAACTCTAGCTGACGGATGGAGAGCCATGGTGTGAAAGGTCAGGGGAGTGTGCTCACCTCCATGACAGAGCACTGTGGAGCATGTCTTCATGTCTTCTTCTCAGGGCCAGTGATACTTCAGATACCAGATGGTTTCATTTTTCAACTGTGGTCCAAAAAGAGGGTTGAGTTGGGCCAGAATTGCAATCAGCCAACTGGAAGAATGAATGAGAGGGGAGTGGTGAAATCACACTGGAGCATGACCATACTCATGTAGGGCAGAAAGGGATGTTAGCAAAACTTAACTCTACTCCATCTGGACCAAACTTTCAGTGCACACTGTGCTGAGGAGAGCCTGTTTCATAACCAGACATCTCCCAGGAGACACGACCTGCCTTCACTCTGAGACGGGCACAGAGCAGTGAGGCCTCTGCACAGGACCTCTCTGCCTTTTTTCTCATCACCTGATGACCTTTCCAAGTGTCTGAGGTTTCCTGAACGCATGGCACCTTTACCTCAAAGTATTACCGATGCTCACTTTCCAGGCTCAGGTCTTTTTTTACACTTTCTCCACAACCTACATGACATACCCTCGTGGAGTACCATGGTCAAGGTTTGAGTTCAGTTAATCTTCCAAGCAAACCAGGGGTGGGGGACCTTTTTTCCTGCCAAGGGACATGTTGGATATTTATAACGTCATCCGCAGGCCATAGAAAATGATCAACTTAAAAATCAGCCTGCTATAGATCTACTGAATTTCAAGTCTCACCTGGGGTTGTCTTGGCAGGGCCAGAACAAATGATTCTTTCTGCAGGACGTTCCCCACCCCTGACAGACTGTCACACAATCTCCCTTTCTCTAGTCACCATCACCGCTCAAACATCTGTGGGCCCCACTGTAGCTGAACCCCACAGGCATTTCACTGTTCCTGCCTCCTTCGGAATCTGGATAACAAGATGTTCCTCTGTATTACAGACTAATAACAAAGCTGCCACAGCTCACCTCAGGGTTAGAAGCGAAAAACAGCACAAAGTCACCTTTAAAATTTTATTACTTTGCTTACAGAATTCTGAATACATATTTTTATACCTGATGGAATCATTTATATGCCCAATGAAGTTTGAGACTGAGTTAAGACTAAAGCAAAGAACAAAAGGAAAGAAAAGGCATGATGCCAATGTCTGGCTATTCAAACCAGTCCCTGTTTTACTTACCCAACAAATACTTAAGGCGCACCTACTAGGTTCCAGCCCCAGGCACACAATGGAGAAGATGAAATGTCACTATCCTCTTAAGGCTTACGGGACAGAATGCCAGAAAATAGGTGCTAGGAAGGAAATAAAGCAGAGAGAAGGAATAGAAAATGGTTGGTCAGGGATTAGTACTTGGACAGGATGGTCAGGGAAGGGGGAGCGCTTCAGTGAACACCAGAATGCAGCAGAGCACTCCTATTTGAAATAAATACATGATTTGATTAGAACGTCTCTCCTGGGGCAGAGGTGTGTGTGGTGTGGGTGGCGGGAAAGGCTATGGTAAACAAACAAGGCCAAGCTCCATCCTCCATCTGCCCAGGGAGAACAAGCCTGACACAGCCATCCCCTCTGCAGGGGCCAGGGAAGGGCATTCTAGAGAGATGCCTCACTAGCAGTCTCAAACTTTCAGGCCCCCACACTCCCATCACAGAGCAATCAGCCAAACCCCACCAGGCCTTATCTCACCGGATCTCTTCCCTTCTATTTGTCGTGTTGGGAATGCTTCCAATCAGAGGCTCAAAAGGCTGCCTCTGGGGATGGGTTTTAGGTGTAGCAGTTAGGACGAAGCTTGGGAGGCCCACGTGCACTGGGCGGGGGGGGGGCGAGGGGTCGACGGCAGCAAACTGGTTGAGTCTCTGTCACCCATGTGGGAGACCCAGATGGAGCTCCGTGCTTATGGCTTCAGCCTGGCCCAGTCCAGGCTGTTGAAGTGGATGGGAGATCGCTGTCTGTCCGTCTATCTCTGGCTTTCACTGTGATCAGAGCAGTGAAGAGACTGCTTGCGAGTAAGCCAACACAACATCAGAAGTTTGTGCCTACAGGAATGCACCGACCCCCCCCCCCACACACACACACCACAAAAGGTGGTTTTGTGGCAGGAAACACGACACCTGAGGAAATCAGGCCAACACAGATACCTCAAGCTGGCTGACTTTATAAACAAACAGTGAATTCAGATGAGTCTCTGATACCTCCTCAGAACTGGGTATTAAACATAAACACGAAACAAACACTTAGAGTTGAAGTTTAATAACCACCTGGTATAAGCAGAAAAGAAAGAGGAGGACAGCACAGGCAGACACACTGAGAAGCTCTGTGACCACAGTCAACACTCCCGGCGCAGGGCTGAGAGGCCTGGAAAATTCCACACAAACCCAGGATTTCCCCAATCCCAGCGGGCAACACAGGCGGCCAGCAAAAACAGATGCCCATACTTTTGTAGTAGGCTGAGATGACTGGCTAGTGCTCAGAAATATGAACTAAAAACCTAACCTAGTCCCTGTCTCCTTTCATCACCAAGAATGAAATGTTTATTTCACTCTGTAGGATGCTGTGGAGGAGTGGTTCTCGGCCCCTGCCGCACGTCACAATTACCCAGGAGCTTCTGAAAAACACCCGTGCTACACCTCGCACACACACCTCTCTATGAACTCCTGTGCCAAACAGTTAAGGAAACTGAGGCAGGGAGGGGCCATGTGATTTGTCTATAGTCACAATACTAATTAGGTAATAGCAGAAACCAGGTCAGCTTAATGCTCCCCCTGTAAAAAGTGACCTTTTAAATAGTGCAGCTGAGAACGTTTCAGAAGGCACTAATCTGGTTAACTTGAAACAGCCTGGGGATGAAGGAAATGAGGACCCATCTGCTGAATATCGAGTCCTGGGAGCCGCAGTGAAGAAAATCCAGAGGCAAAAATGAAGGCCGCTCTGCTTGTCGGCGCAGCATTCAGAAACTTTCTGAATTCCATTTTGCGCACTATTTTTAATGTTTCATATGAAGTGCAAAAAAAAATCACTTTAGAAAAATCCCAACAAACCACAGTTCAAGAAAATAACCTGGGACACAGTCCAGGCAGGCTCACTGAAGTTTCACAGAGGAATTTTCCCCCTCTGACCAGCTGAGCTCTGTGCCTGCCCTTCTGAGTACCTCCTGACTTAAAATTTCCCTTTAACGCTGATAAACATGCAGAGAATTGGAAGGAGAAAAAAAAATCCAGTCTGAATTGATGGAAGTGGGTGGAGGAAGAGATCATATTGCAGTGAATCTATGACTTCATGTGTACAAGAAGAGGAACTAAGTGTACCCTTCAGATTTGCCCAAACGGTTCCACATGTCTTCACGGCCTGAGGGGCAGCCTGGGAACCAACCATGTGAGAGCACTCAATTCAGCCAGCAGCCGCAAGGCAGCGGCATCTTTAAGAGAACTGCAGGGCTGGAATGGACCTGAGGTCAAGTCCATGTGCTTTGTTATAAAGAAGAGGATACTAGGTCCCCGTGAGCTTCATATTCCACAGCGAAGCAGTGATGGGGCTGGAGGGGGAATCCCAGGACTCCTGAGTCCCACAACACCAGCCTGCTTCTACGGGGTGCAGCCTAGGGGTTCCCCACACATTCCACAATCATTTACCAGCGCAGTGTTCTACATCAGGCTTTGATGATGCATAGAGGAGCCAGTTGAGGGCCCAACTCCAGGGGACTGAGGAGCCAGGAGAGGTCAACCAAAGACGGCGGCGGTAGGGCGAGTGAGCTTTGGGAGGGCAGGCGTGGGTGCTCTCACGCTACCAGCACTCTCTGGCTGCTCATCAGGAGTGCAGCAGAGCATAAACTATGCCCTCCCACAGAAAAGGCTCTTCCCAGCTTAAACACTGCTTTGTTCTTTTGTTCCACATTCAGATAGCAGTACAGGGAACAAAGGTATGGGTTACTTCCTGGTGAGGCCCAGATGGAGCAGTCGGCTTCCCTGTTAGACAGGGGAAGTCCAGCCAGGACCCTCCTTCTGATCCACTAGCCCTCAGGCCAGGGCCATAGCGGGGGTGGGGGGGGGTGGTGGGGTGGTGGTGGGGGTGGTGGTGTTTCTTTCATGAGACAGCAGAGAGGGAGGAGGGCAACCTGCCCTGGCTCCACCACAATGACCGCACAGACCCCTTGCCCAACCCACTTGCAAGGGCAGCAGCTTTATTACATGCACCGGGACTGGGTTTCAGACAGGGCTGCGCTTTAATGCTGGCTTTAAGTACCAGTGGCGTGACCCCAGTCCTCTCCTGTAAGAAGGAGATGCTACTCCTCGCCTCAAGGTATTAGAATTAAAGAGCTAATGCACACACAGTGCTGCCAGCCAGCAAACACTCCTTCTTCCTTCTCTTTCTCTGTGAGACAGCTACAACTGTTCCCAGCCGCTGATGAGCCACACCCTCTTCACTGTGCACGGGGGGTGGGGGTGGGGGTGGGGGGGGTGGGTGTTCTGAGTCAGTCTGGTTGCCCCCAGCTCCACCTCCCGTGTGCCGTGTGGCAGGGACATTTCTTTCTGGGAGACTCCCTCAAGATTCCTGTCCTAGTGTACACACTCCACAGAAGCCTTGGGGACTGTGAACTTGACAGGGCAGTCACTCCTGTGATGAGACTGTTATGTGATCATAACGAACATAACAGCTAGTTTGAATCATCCCTTTGAAGACAGGGAGACTCTCCTGAGGGAAAGCAGCCTAATCAGGTGAGCTCTTACTACAGGCAGGATGCTCCCTACCCAAAGACACTGGGAGTGCGGGGATGTCAGGAAGTCACTGCTTCTCAGCTCCCAATGCACCCTTTAGCGCGTGCTCTGGGGTAAACAACTGATTTCCCTCACTTCTCCTGCCATGGGAGCAGGATGTTAAGCTTTCTCCGCAGAGGGAGCTGCAAGGACATGGCAGGGGTGGGCGGGAGGTCATGGAGTGGGTGTGAGAATGTTCTTTGAAGCCTACCCAAGCTCTGGCCCAAAACATGGTCCTTCTTTGATCTGGTGGCCTTGACCTGGCAATAACATTTAAGCAGCCTTCTCCACATGGAAACCAGAGCTCCTGCATGGCCTAAAATGTGCTTTAAAGGCCACCTGCTCCCACAACACACTGATGTCACTGATCACCTGCTCTCTTGCCTGCACTCCAGAGAGTGCCCACTGCTGGCTCAGCAACCACACAGCTCCAGCCTGGCCAAACCAATGAACTTGTCCACCATCTGACAGACTGCACCACCCTTTCAGCAGAGGCCTGAATCCTTCCCAGGTTGGTTCTTCCTTGATGCTCTCACTCAGTCCTTGTATCTTACAGCTATCCTTTCCCCAAAGTTAATAATAATTCTTTATGTTAAACCTATTTAACCTACTGTGAGGTTTCTTTTTCCTTATTGTACTCAGACTGCTACAGGGTGACAAGGATTTGATACAAAAGAGATTCTCTGTTGCTGGCTTTAAAGAGGGAGGGGCCATGTGGCCAGGAATATGTGTAGCCTCTAGAAGCTACAAGTGGCCCCAACTCAGCCAGCAAGGAAAGAACCTATGGTCCCACAGGAAATGAATTCTGCCACAATCATGATAGTCTGGGAGAGGATTCCAAACTCTAAACAAGAAGGCACAAATGATTCTCCATTACCCTTATGCCAATCTCTACTAGGGTTCTTTCACCATTACAGGAACAGGCCCTAGTTCTGCCAGTTCTTCACACTTCAAGATTTACATTCTGGGTGGATATTGGGGCCCAGCAGATTAAGCTGCCGCTTGGGACACCTGCATCTCATATCAGAGCACCTGCTCAAGACCTAGTGCCATCACTTTTTTTTTTTTTTTTTTTTTTTTTTGACAGGCAGGGTAGACAGTGAGAGAGAGAGACAGAGAGAAAGGTCTTCCTTTGCCGTTGCTTCACCCTCCAATGGCCACCGCGGCCGGTGCGCTGTGGCCAGCGCACCGCGCTGATCCGATGGCAGGAGCCAGGTGCTTATCCTGGTCTCCCATGCGGGTGCAGGGCCCAAGCACTTGGGCCATCCTCCACTGCACTCCCTGGCCACAGCAGAGAGCTGGCCTGGAAGAGGGGCAACCGGGACAGAATCCGGTGCCCCGACCGGGACTAGGCAGAGGATTAGCCTAGTGAGCCGCGGTGCCAGCTGCCATCACTTTTTTTAAAGTTGTATTTATTTATTTGAAAGGCAGAGTCAGAGAGAGAGAGAGGTCTTCCATCCCTGGTTCACTCCCCAAATGGCCGCAGCAATGGCCAGAGCTGGGTAGATACAAAGCAGGAGCCTAGAGCTTCTTTTGAGTCTCCTACATGGGAGCAGGGGCCTAAGCACTTGGGCCATCTTCCACTGGTTTCTCAGGGCATAGCAGAGAGCTGGATCAGAAGTGGAGCAGCCGGGACTTGAACTGGCACTCATATGGGATGCTGGCAATGCAGGCGGTGGCTTTACCTGCTTCGCCACAGCACTGGCCCCGGTGCCATCACTTTTGAACCAGCTCCTGGCTAATGCACCTGGGAAAAGCAGAAGAGGATGGCTCAAGTTCTTGGGCCTCTTCACCCAGGTGGGAGACTCAGATGAAGCTCCTGGCTTCAGTCTGGCCCAGCCCTAGCCATTACGGCCATTTGGGGAGTGAACCAGTGGATAGAAGACCTCTCACTCTCTCTGTTTCTCCCTCTCTCTCTATAACTCTACCTTTCAAATAAATAAAATAAATCTTTCTAAAAAAAAAAAAAAAAGAGCTAAGTAAACCCCAAGTAAGGAGAGGAAGGAAATAAGGAAGGGCAGATGGCAGATGTTAATGCAGTAGAAGGACAAAAAACAAAAAACAGTAATAAAGCTAAAAATTTGGTTCTTTGAAAAGATTAATAAAATTGATAAATACTTGACTATCTCATTAAAATAGCATAAAAATTATAGTAAAATACTTAGGAATATAATTAACAAAAGACACATAGATCTCAACACCAAAAATCGCAAAACATTGCTGAAACAAACAAACAAAAAACCCTAAACAAATGGAGACATCATGCTAGGATTAGAAATCTTTGCATCATTAAGATGTCAGGTCTCTCCAAACTGATCAATACACTCCCAGTAGGAATCCCAACAGGCCTTTTTTATAGACATTGAGAAATTGATTTCAAAATTTAGTTATTTTGAAATAGCCAAAATTTGGGCTGGCATTGTGGCATAGCAGGTTAAGCCTTCACCTGCAACAACAGCATCCCATATGGGTGCTGGTTTGTGTCCTGGCTGCTTCACTTCCAATCCAGCTCCTTACTAATGGCCTGGAAAAGCTTGATGATCCAAGTGTTTGGGCCTCTGCAACCCATGTAGGAGACCTGGAAGAAGCTCTTGGCTCCTGGCTTCAGCCTGGCCCAGCACTGGCTGTTGCAGCTATCTGGGGGAATGAACCAGTGGGTGGAAGATTGATCTCTCTCTCTCTCTCCCTTTATCTCTCTCTGTCTCTATCTCCCTCTGTGTAACTCTTTCAAAATAAATAACTAAATTTTTTTTTTTAAGAAAAGGGGTGGGGCAAAATAATCTTAGAGCATAAAGAGGGAGGACATCTTTCTGATCCCCTAATACCAGGGACTCTATGAATTAGGTCCAACAAATCTCTTATCTTCACTTACTTCAGTTTTGCCAGAATTCCAAACCTCCCAGGTCTATTATGACTCAAGCCCCATCCTACACTGCTCTGCTCATCCCAGTAGTTGTTGCAACTTCTCATCCTTCCACTGTGTTCTCTGTAGCTCTTGCTTGATGATCTACCACTCAGTCATAACTTCCTTCTCTTCTAGTTCTTTCTATGGCCTCCAGCTTAAGTGAAACCTGGCTTCCCAAAGGTTCTCTCACACAGAGAAGGCTCCTTATTTTTTTTTTCTTTTTTATTTGACAGCTAGAGTTATAGACAGTGAGAGAGAGAGAGAGAGAGATACAGAGAAAGGTCTTCCTTCCGTTGGTTCACTCCCCAAATGGCTGCCATGGCTGGCGTTGCACCTATCTGAAGCTAGGAGCCAGGTGCTTCTTCCTGGTCTCCCATGTGGGTGCAGGGACCCAAGCTCTTGGGCCATCCTCCACTGCCCTCCAGGGCCACAGCAGAGAGCTGGACTGGAAGAGGAGCAAACAGGACTAGAACTCCGCGCCCATATGGGATGCTGGCACTGCAGGTGGAGGATTAGCCAAGTGAGCCATGGCGCCGGCCCCGGAGAAGGCTCCTTATTATCACTCACAGGTTAGGTCAGACTTTGGCACTGGGTCTCAAGAGGTCTTAGTTCCCAGTGCTGCCTCCAGACAATTCTCCACCTACCCTTGTGGAAAGTGACTTCCCCTTCATGGTGCATGCCTGATTTTACCACCCTCTCCTCCCTTATACGCTCCCAGTCAAGCTGCTTTATTCAACACTGGCAGCTCTAGCCTGTCCTTTCCTAGCTCCTCATCTATGAGACACATCAATGTTGGCACTCCCCAGGTGTGGCCCTACCTTCTTCCTGTTCTGTCTTTTCCATCTCCATCCCTTCTCTGAGGTCACTACTGACACTTTGGGCTGCATCATTACTCGTTGGGGGGAAGGGGGTTTTCCTGTGCGGAAGAGGATGTCCAGCAGCAAGCCCGGCCTCTACCTGCTGGATGCTAGTAGAATCCCCAGTACAGAACCATGGCTTTAGGTAACTGCCGATGTTCTCAAGGCTTCCAGTGTCTCTCCTCATGTACACTTTCCCATCTGCCCCTCCCGGAAGCCTCACAGGCATTTCATCTTAGTGCGCCTCAACTGAATTTTTGCCTTGAAACATCACCCTGTCCTGAGTCTTCACCATTTTAGTAAACCCTAACGCAGATACCTGGGAGCCATTGGTGATTCCTCCTATATCCGATCCATCGGCAGGACCGATACAGTCCACCTCAAACTAGCTTTCAAACCACAATGAGCTCTCACTTGCAATAACCTCCTGGCAAGTGTCCCTGCTTCCACTCTTCCCTTCAGTCCCTTCTCCACAGGGCAGCAAGAGGGTCATCCCACCAAACCATTCCATTAAACATCTTAGAAGACTTCCTAGTCACCTAATACAAAACCTAACCTTCTTGCCCTAGTTCATAGATCCTACCTGGACTGCCTTTTACCTAAATCCTGAGCCTGCCACTCCCCACCTCATTATTAAAACCTAGTGACACTATGGTAGTAGAACATTCCAAGCTTTTTACCCCTTGGTGCCTTTGCATTTGCAGAAGGCCCTGCCTCCAGTTCACCACATGGCCAGCTCCTCTGGCTGGAGGACAGGCTCTCTGTGGCCACCCTGAATCAGTCTCTTCCTCGCTCCCGTTGTCCTCACTGTTCTCTAACACAGAACCCTGCTTGGCCCCTTTAAGCGCCTTCTCAAATTGTCTATTGCAGACTGAGAAGAGTTTTAACCTACTGGTTTGACTGCCCTCTCTCAACTGTCAGCTCCAACAAGGAAGAGTTCTGGGCTCCACTGTGCACCCAGGAACCAACATGCAGTAGGTACTCAATAAAATGCTTCTTGGATGAATTCCAGGTGAAGATAGGTAACAAACTATAAAACAACTAGCTGTAAATAAGACACAAACTGAGAAACACCAATGATGGACACAAGCAAATTAGCTAACACCATACACTTGGGCTTCCTTGGGCTATCCATAGAAAAGTTCTAAGCTAAAGAATGGAAGGGCTCAACGTTTGGGGAACAAATGTAATTTGAGTTGTCCACTCTTTTCCATTATGGATGCCGCTGTAGTCACACTATGGTTAATGACATCTTGGTCACTGATGGACTGCCTATGTGATGGTTCTTTAAGATTGTATGGCCTACTGACACTGTAGCTACCTAGGTCTGTGTAAGTGCACTCTCTGATGCTTGCATGATGACAAAATCACCTAACAGCACATTCTCAGAAAGTATCTTTGTCATTGGCATGCACCCATATTTCCTTCTATTCACCACCAATCAGATAGGAGACACAAAAAACTTACCTATATACAGAAACATAGACATTCTACCTCTACAAAATACATTTCTTGTCCTGAAGGAACTTCAAAGCTAGGGGTAAGGACAGAGACTAACAACCAGTCAATAAAAGGCCAATTAAAAATATGCTACAATTGTGTCAAAGGGACTCAGGAGCCAACTAGAATAGGCTCCCAGTGGCCAACAAGTGGACAATTTGGAACATCAACAAGGACACTGATTACACAGGATTGCAATCATCCAGTATCACAAAGCAACAGTCATTGTTCACTGTTAGAAGATGTAAGGGAACCAATTTATTTATTTATTTTTAAACTAGTAGGTGAATGGAAAACCACACATATATCCTATCTTTCCTTTATGAATTATTTTTCAGTTATTGGGATAACCAAATAGTTGTTGAAGTAATCTCTACTTATAGATATATTCTAGCTAATGAGTAAACAAGAAACTACAGAAACAGAACCAATGACTGCCAATAATACACAGAAAAATCAGACATTATGATGATGAAAGTACTCAACACACTGGGACCAGTGTTGTGGCATAGCAGGTTAAGCCGCTGCTGACATGCCAGCATCCCATACCTATTTGAGTCCCAGCTCCCTGATACCTGCTAATGCTCCTGGAAAAGCAGATGAAGGCCCAAGTTCTTAGGACCTTATAAAGGAGACCTAGATGGAGTTCCAGGCTCTTGGCTTCAGCCTGGCCCAGGCTGACTGTTGTGGGCATTTGGGGAGTGACCCAATGGATGAAAGAGCTCTCTCTCAGCAGAGGGAGAGAGAGGTCTTCCATTCACTGGTTCACTCCTCAAATGGGTGCAACAGCTGGAGCTGGGCTGATCCGAGGCCAAGAGCTAGAGCTTCTTCCCGGTCTCCCACGCAGGTGCAGGGGCCCAAGGACTTGGGCCATCTTCTACTGCTTTCCCACTTTCCCAAGCCACAGCAGAGAGCTGGATTGGAAGTGGAGCCTCCAGGACTCTAACCGGTGCCCATATGGGATGTTGGCACTGTAGCCTGTGGCTTTACATGCTACATCACTGTGTTAGCCCCCAATAAATAAATCTTAAAAATAGAAAGAGAAACTGAAAAGAGATGATATCTACCTACTGCAATGTGTGATCCTCATATGGATTGTTTAAAAAGAAAAATTATTTACTTATTTGAAAGGCATGGTGACAGAGAGAGATCTTCCATCCACTGGTTCACTCACTCTCCAAATGGCCACAGCCAGGACTGGGTCTTGCTGAAGCCAGGAATAGCATCTGGGTCTCCTACAGGGTGGCAGGGGCCCAGGTACTCGGGGGATCTTCTGCTGCTTTTCCAGGGGCATTAGCAGGGAGCTGGATCAGAAGAGGAGCAGCCAAGACTCTAACAAGTGCTCCAATATGGGTTGTTGGTGTCTCAAGCAGTAGTTTAACCTACTGTGCCACAACAATGCCTCCTTTGTGTGAATCCTGAAGCAAGCAAAGTATAAAATAATTAGGACAGTCAGTGAAAATTAAATATGATAGAATATTTAATAATATAAAGGAATTGGCTTTTGAAAAATGATTTGCTTGAAAGGCATAGTGACAGTGAAGAAAAGAGGCCGAGATGTATCTTCTATCCATTGGTTTACTCCTTAAATGGCCGCCAACAGCCAAGGCTGAGCCAGGCTGAAACCAGGATCCTGGAACTCCATCTGGGTCTCCCACATGGATAGAAGGGGCCCAAGTACTTGGGCCATGTTCTGCTGTCTTCCCAGGCGCATTAGTAGGAAGCTGGATCAGAAACACAGCAGTTGGGATGGAAGCAGCACTCCAACATACGACGTCAGCGTTCAAGCAGCAGCTTAACATGCTGTACCTCAATACAGGCCCCTGGATTTAACTTTTTCGTGTGTGCAAAATAATGATATGTGACTATACTTGAGATAGAATGGATTATATTATATTTATATATTTTTGACAGGCAGAGTGGACAGTGAGAGAGAGAGAGACAGAGAGAAAGGTCTTCCTTTTGCCGTTGGTTCACCCCACAATGGCCGCTGCAGCTGGTGCGCTGCGGCCGGCGCACTGCACTGATCCGAAGGCAGGAGCCAGGTGCTTATCCTGGTCTCCCATGCGGGTTCAGGGCCCAAGCACTTGGGCCCTCCTCCACTGCACTCCTGGGCCACAGCAGAGAGCTGGCCTGGAAGAGGGGCAACCGGGACAGAATCCGGCGCCCCGACTGGGACTAGAACCCGGGGTGTTGGTGCTGCAGGTGGAAGACTGGCCTATCGAGCTGCGGCGCCGGCAAATGGATTACATTTTAGAGACAGCCATCTTGGGGAGTGAACCAGCAGGTGGAAGATATCTCTCTTTCTCTCTCTCTCTCTCTCTCTACCCCGCCCCTTCTGTAACTCTGCCTCTCAAATAAATAAATAAATCTTAAGTTCAAAAATGGGGATGGGTGTTTTAACACAGTAGGTCAAGTCATTTCTTGGTATGTCCATATCTCATATTAGAATGCCAGGGATCAAGTCTCACCTCCACTTCCAATCAGCTTCCTGATAATCTGCCTGGGAGGCAGCAGGTGATAGCTTAAGTGCTTATGTCTCTGCCACCCATATGGGAAACTTGGATGGAGTTCCTGGTTCCTGACTTCAGCCTGGCTGAGACCTGGCTATTGCAGCCATTTAGGGAATGAACAAGAGGAGGATGGAAGATCTTTTTTTCTCTCTGTCACTGTTTAAAAAAGTAAATAAATCTGAAAAGAAAACAAAGGGAGCTGGTGCTGTGGCATAGCAGGTAGCCACTGCCTGTGGTATTGACATCCCATATGGGCACCGGTTTGAGTCCACTTCTGATCCGGCTCTCTGCTAACGTGCCTGGGAAAACAGCAGAGGATGGCCCAAGTGCTTGGGCCCCAGTACGCACGTGGGAGACCCAGAAGAAGCTCTTGGCTCCTGCTTCAGCCTGGCCCAGCCTGGTCATTGTGGCTATTTGGAGGAGTGAACCAGTGGATAGAAGATTTCTCTCTCTCTCTCTCTCTCTCTCTCTCTCTCTCTCTGCCTCTCTTTCTCTCTGTGTAACTCTGCCTTTCAAATAAATAAATCTTTTTTAAAAATTTATTTATTTATTTGAAAGGCAGAGTTACACAAAGGTAAAGATGGAGAGAGAGAGAGGGAGGGGTCTTCCATCCACTGGTTCACTCCCCAAATGGTTGCAACGGCTGGAGCCGGGCCAATCCAAAGCCAGGAACCAGGAGATTCTTCCGGATCTCCCACACAGACGCGGAGGCCCTAAGACTTGGGCCATCTTCTACTGCTTCCAAAACCATAGCAAAGAGCTGGATCGGAAGTAGAGCAGCTGAGACTTGAACTGGTGCCCATGTGGGATGCCGTACAGCAGGTGGTGGCTTTACCTGCAATGCTACAGTGCCAGCCCCTAAATATTTTTTTAAAAAAACTGTTGTTATAAATGTATCAAAGACTAAAGGAAATTATTAAAGTAAAAAAAAAAAGTGGAACAACTGGGACTTGAACCAATGCCATTTCAAATAAATAAATAAATATTTAAAAATAAATACATAAAAAAAAAAAGGTGTCCACTGCGGAATTGCTTGCTTACTTCCTGGTAGGGAAGAGTCTCCAGGCCTTTCAAGGTCACACAAGTACAGAAGCCTTCTGTGTTGACTGTTGCAGTGTCAGCTCAGAAACAGGCCACTGTGGGAATGAGTGGATGGGAGAACCTGTTCAGGAAAGGAATTCAGGGGCCTCAAGCGAGTCACTGGCTCTTTTTGTCCCCTATTTCTGGCTCTTTTTGCTCACTATTTCTCTCACTAAAGACAACTCAGAGAAGTTAGCTGTTTTGTTTACTCACTGCGACACCAGGATTCAAAAAATTTGTGGAAAAATGGAAATAAAAGATGTTTCTTTTTATGCAAAAAAAAAAAGTCCATAGCTCTCTCATAATATGCATATTCCATGAACTTTGTAGAATGCTGCATACATCTCCAGTGCCGAGATCCAGTGACTGGTGCATGCAGACTTCATACCTTTAGTATGGTCCAGTACAACACACTCTATACTCTCTGTATCAGCCTCGTAAGCAAACTGCACTTACAAGTCACACAGTTTTCATTAAAATAATTTGTACACTTAAAATATCACCAGTAAGATTTCTTTACATTCATATTGTTTGCTCTCTTAAATTTTCACACACAGTATTTTATTTAAAATTCCCCACAGCACCCCACAACATAATCATTAAAAGTCAACCAAAGACTGGGAGAAAGTACAGCAAGTGGCTAACAAGGACTGTATGCTTAAAAGAAAAAGTGACTTTGTGTCTCAAAGAGGGAACTACATGGAACATTCAGATGTTCCTCTACAAAACTATAAAAGAAATAGGGTTCTACTGGCAGAAAATCTGATTTATTTACAGCTCAAACAAGTTATGTTTTCTTAGGAGACTCAAACTGTAAGCTAGAACAAACTAGCAAGAGAAAGAAACTGCCACAAACAGAAGACAATTTAAAAGTCCCTGAATGCATTTCAAACCAAGACTTTGTTCAGGAGAGCCAAAGTCTCTTTGTGTGTGCCTTACTTCAAAAGAACATACACTGGGGCCGGCGCTGTGGCACAGGAGGTAAAGCCGCAGCCTGCAGTGCCGCCATCCTATATGGGCGCTGGTTCGAGTCTCAGCTGCTCCTCTTCCTATCCAACTCTCTGCTATGACCTGGGAAAACAGTTGAAGACGGCTCAAGTCCTTGGGCCCCTGCACCCACATGGGAGACCCGGAAGAAACTCCTGGCTCCTGGCTTCATATCAGCCCAGTTCCAGCTGTTGCAGCCAACTGGGGAGTGAACCAGTGGATGGAAGACTTCTCTCTCTCTCTCTCTGCCTCTGACTCTCTGTAACTCTGCCTTTCAAATAAATAAATAAATATTTAAGAAAAAAAATAAGAAAATACATTGTGCCAAACATCTAAGTTTTTTTAAATTTTCAAGCTTATTATAGAATCTTGCTCCTTTGTGGAATAGGGTATATAAAACATTTGGGGTTTGAATTCCACGCCTATTTTTCAGATATCCTTCTAAACAGGATACATGATCAGGTTTCAAAGAAACAAAAGAAAAAAATGACTTCATAGAGTCAATGGTTCCCAGTCCACTTCCCCAGAAACTGGCTCTGGAACCATTTAATATGACACTGCGGCCTACCTATAGTAATACACCACTGACAGTACCCACCTTCAACACAGCATTTGCCAGCACGTGGGACAATGAAAAAAATGGATGCAAGTCTAGACAGCAAGGGACAAGGGCCCATGGCTGGCTCTTGGCTGAACCACTAGGTCTCAGGGTGAAGAAACACCCAACCAAGCCCAATTATTCATTTTACATCTGAAAATGAAATCAAGAGGCATGAGACTGATTGGAAAGGCATGCTTGTTTTACAGAGTATCATGGGGGCCTGCGCCATGGCTCACTAGGCTAATCCTCCACCTTGTAGTGCCGGCACCCCAGGTTCTAGTTCCGGTTGGGGTGCTGGATTCTGTCCCGGTTGCTCCTCTTCCAGTCCAGCTCTCTGCTGTGGCCCGGGAAAGCAGTGGAGGGTGGCCCAGGTCCTTGGGCCCTGCACCCGCATGGAAGACCAGGAGGAAGCACCTGGCTCCTGCCTTCGGGCCAGCGCAGCGCCGGCCGTGGCGGCCATTTGGGGAGTGAACCAACAGAAGGAAGACCTTTCTCTCTGTCTTTCTCTCTCTCTCACTGTCTATAACTCTACCTGTCAAAATAAAAAATAAATTAAAAAAAAATAAAGAGAGTATCATGAAAATACCCATGTTTCAGACTATGGTGATCCAGAAAGTCACACATCTTGGTCACATTCGTGTTTAATCTTAAGTCATTGCTCTGTGTAATAATTTTTCTCTTTTTAGACGCCACCAGCACGGAGACGGCTCATATCACAGAAATTGTCAAGTGATATCTACAAAGGCCACTCCCATCAGAGGAGCATGCCTTGGTACCTGCATGCTCCCCTGCTCGGTTTGCCACAGGAGATTCGGTAGGATGGAGGGTGTTCCGTCACCCTGATTAAAGCCAGCAATTCTTGATGATGCCCACGCTTACTCTCAATTACCCTCAGGGCAGAACACTGCTTGACAGACTTCCACTCTGGAGACTAAGCCTCAGAGTCTTTTACTTCCTTCCCTAACCAGAAAACCAAAGAACAAACAAGCAGACTTTACAAAGTCCTACCCTCTGAACCCAGTGTTGAAGCAAAGATTATCATGATCATTTAGCAACACTTTGAAAACACCTGATTCAGCTTTCAATACTGAAGTTACATCTCACAACTGAATGAGTGGTCAGACAGCCAAAAGCCACGGTAATGACTGTGGCATGGTTAATCTTGAGAACTGGAGCTTGGCTTAGTACCACAAATTTCTTTGAAAATTCCAGTGCAGGCACCAGCCAGGAAGCCCAGCTTTGTGAAGGCTCCTGGTGCACGTGCCCTCCCTGCTGCCAAGATGCCCGAGAGGATCAGCTCTGCCGAAGGGGCAGCAAAGGAGGAGCCCAGGAGGAGGAAGCTGCCCGGGGGAAGCCGCAGGGAAGGATAAGTCATCAGACAAAAATGCAAACAAACAGGAGGAGAGGAGCAAAGGGAAAATAGGCCAAGGTGGCTCCCCAGGAAGCTAAAGATTAGCCTGCAGAAAACAGAGACAGTCAAAATGACGAGAGGCCAGTCTGATGAAGCACAGGAGAAAGAAGTCTCCTTTCCTGTACAATCCAGAGGACTATTTTTATCAGCTATTTCGTAAATGCAAGTTTTTAGTAGCTCTAAAACACTTTTAAGAAGGAGGGAAGCCTACCTCGTCCCAATTTTTTAAGTGTAAACGATTTTTTTAAAAAGAGGTGAAATCATTTACTGGTTTATTTTTTGGCACAACCAGAAAATAGTGGGATATTGAATTATGGGAGGGAGGCTTTGACTCTCTTGGGTGTTAACGCTAACATCCCATAAGGGCTAGTGGTTTTTATATTCTACAATACAACGCATACCAAATGACAATTTGGAGTCTCAATTGTGCATTTAATCTGTCTTGAATGTTTTCAGTTACTTCTCCTGTGTTGTTTAGTAGAACTGTTTCCTACAGAAAACCTCTCCTTGTTGCTGTGTGGGAACCATGTGTGCTCTGTAACACCTTTGGTTGTGGGAGTCCAGTTTTCATAATGATTTTGTTCATGTACTGTGAAAGACTGAAAATTTGGGTATGTTGTGTATGTGATATTAAATTGTGACTGCGTGGGATTTACGTAACAGCAACCTTTGAAGATACTGGTACTTGATAGCCTCTTAAGGAAGAGCTGCCTCCAAATTTGAAGCTGGAAAGTCACTGGAATAACTTTTAAAAAAATAAAAGAATGACAATTCATGGCTTCTTAGATTTTCAGTACTCATATTAAGAATTGTGCACAAACTGAAATGTCTGTGTACTGATTCTCAACATCAATAAAATCTCAATTATGGGGAAAAAAGCCGACTGCAGAACCCTGGGATCCTGGACATTCACAGATTCAGGATCAGAGAGGGCCACAGTGTTTCATCTCAGGATGCACTACAACTGCCACACTAACTGAAACCTTGGCCAACTCCAACTCTTCCCATGTCACTGAAGCCTTGGAAGGCTAGAAAGCTCGCTCACTCTCTCTCTCTTTTTATTTTTTTTAAGATTTTAGTTATTTGCAAGTCAGAGTTAAAGAGAGAGAGAGAGAGAGAGAGAGAGAGAGAGAGAGAGAGAGAGAGAAAGAGGGAGGGAGATATCTTCCATCTACTGGTCACTCTCCATATAGCTGTCATGGCCAGTGCTTAGCCAGGCTAAAGCCAGGAGCCTAGAACTCCATCCAGGTCTCCCAAGTAGGTACAGGGGCTCAAGCACTTGGGCCATCTTCCGCTGCTTTCCCAGACTATTAGCAGGGAGCTGGATCAAACTCTAATCGGTGCCCATATGGGATGCCAGTGTCACAGGTGGCGGTTTCACCTGCTACGTCACAACTCCAGGCCCTAAAAAGCTCTCTTCAAGAAAAGAGAATCACTGCTTCTAGACTAAAAAGCAACTCTTAAAAGCATGACTCTGAAGCAATGACTCTTCATGAACTGATTAAGGTTTGTGGTTTCCCCCCTATGACTTGACTCATTCTCATTCCAGTCTTCAAGGAAGGGGAGAATATAGGCATGATAGTTTTATAAGAGCTCAATTGCAATCTCTCTTCTCTTTCTGCCTGTCAAATGAAATGAAGATAAATAAATAAATTTTAAATGAAAATAAGAAAGGAGTGGGTGTTTGGTTGAATGGTTAAGACGTGGCTTAAGTTGCTCATATCCCATATCAGAGTGTGAAGTTCCAGTCCTAGCTCCACTCTGAAGTCCAGCTTCCTGCTAATGCACACCGTGGGAGGCAGCAGGTGATGGCCCAAGTACTTGGGTCCCTCTTACCCAGAGGGGAGACCTGGGTGGAATTCCAGGCTCCTGGCTTTGGCCTGGTACAACCCCAGCTACTGCAGACAATTAGGGAATGGATGGAAGTTCTCTCTTCTGTATGTCTGTCTCTGCCTTTCAAATGAAATGAAAATAAATAAATACTGCAAGTGAGATCCCAGTAGAAAAGAACGGGCCATCAAAGGAGGAGGTAACTTTCTCTGAAGGGAGGAGAGAACTTCCACTTTGACTATGACCCTGTCTGAATAAGATGGAAGTCAGCGAACTCAAGAGGCTTCCATAGCCTTGGAAACTCATGACTAGAGCCTAGAGATATTTCTGACACCATAAATAAGAGTGTCAAATTGTTAAGTCAACAACAGGAGTCACTGTGTACTTACTCCTCCTGTGGGATCTCTGTCCTTAATGCGTTGTCTAATGTGAATTAATGCTATAACTAGTACTCAAACAGTATTTTACACTTTATGTTCTGTGTGGGTGCAAACTGATGAAATCTTTACTTAATATATACTAAATTGATCTTCTGTGTATAAAGATAATTGAAAATGAATCTTGATGTGAATGGAATGGGAGAGGGAGCGGGAGATGGGAGGGGTGCGGGTGGGAGGGAAGTTATGGGAGGGAAGTTATGGGGGGGAAAAGCCATTGTAATCCATAAACTGTACTATGGGAAATTATATTTACTAAATACAAGTTTAAAAAAAAAAGAAAATAAATAAATAAAAATTTAAAACAGCTCAACTGCAGTTTTGCCATTTTGGATACTCATGAGGATAAAAAGCAGTATTCCAAATATATTTATTGAGGAAATGAAATTACCATATCCTAAAAGAGCTTTCACTCAATAGTTTATACAAATTATATTATCTATTCAAATAGATACAAATTATTATACTTTGACACAGTTTATAAACATTTGTTAATAAATGATCCTTTCTCTCCCTGATTATAATGCTAGCTTAACATCTATTCATTAAACAACAACAACAACAAAAAGATGGCTTTATTAGCTTCATAGTGAGACAGTTCAGTGAAATGAAGCCTTAAGTATATAATAATAATAATATATAAAGCAGTACAATTGCAACTTCCAGTTAATTATAGGCTTCAATCCTGTGCTAACTGAATTACACCAGAATTCCTGAGACATAGCATCTGTATACAGTTCTTACATAAATATGCAGAACGTTGGAAAAGCATGGTATTTTCAATTTGAGGACACTATTTCCAGATATAACATTTAGGACAGGTTCCAATGAAACAAACATATAAATCACATCCATTACAAATACTAAGAATAATTATTTAATATTTTAGGAAAAAACTACTTACAAGAGACAATATACTTACAAGAGATAGCAGCAAACAGAACAGGTCACCAACATGGTGATGATAACTCTAAAAAAGAAAAAAACAAACCACACACATGTCAGATAACTAGCACACTATGCAGGCACTGTAGAATGGTTTCAGTCCCCTCTGGAGTTATCAAACTGGCATGGACTGTGCACCAAGAAAGTGACTCTGAATTTTTTCAGACATTCAGTAAACTGCCATGTGTTCAGGGTACACTTGGTAGAAACCTAACTATGCAATGAAACATTTCTATTTAAAAGACTATGGATTTCAGGAACCAGTGCTGTGGTGTAGCAGGTCAAGCCACAGCCTGCAGTGCCGGCATCCCATATGGGCACTGGTTCTAGTCCTGGCTGCTCCATTTCCAATCCAATTCTCTGCTATGGCCTGGGAAAGCAGTAGAGGATGACCCAAGTCCTTGGGCCCTTGCACCCACGTGGGAGACCTGGAAGAAGCTCCTGGCTCCTGGCTTCAGATCAGCGCAGCTCCAGCCGTTGCGGCCAGCTGGGGTGTAAACCAGCAGATGGAAGACTTCTCTCTGTGTTAACTCTGACTTTCAAGTAAATAAACAAATCTTTAAAAAAAAAAAAAAAAAAAGACCATGGATTGCATAGTGGGTAAAGCTGCTGCCTGCAGTGCTGGCATCCCATATGGGCACCGATTTGAGTCCTGGCTGCTCCTCTTCCAATCCAGCTCGCAGCTGAAGATGGCTGAAATCCTTGGGCCCCTGAACCCATGTAGGAGACCTGGAAGAAGTGCCTGCTCTTGGTTTGTGCCTGGCCTAATCTTTACCACTGCAGCGGAACCAGCGGATCGAAGACCTTTCTTTCTCTCTCTCTCTCTCTCTCTCTCTCTACCTCTGCCTCTACTTCTCCTTAACTCTTTCAATATATAAATAAATTTTTTAAAAAGATTTCCGGCCGGCGCCGCGGCTCACTAGGCTAATCCTCCGCCTAGCGGCGCCGGCACACTGGGTTCTAGTCCCGGTCGGGGCGCCGGATTCTGTCCCGGTTGCCCCTCTTCCAGGCCAGCTCTCTGCTGTGGCCCGGGAGCGCAGTGGAGGATGGCCCAGGTGCTTGGGCCCTGCACCCCATGGGAGACAAGGAAAAGCACCTGGCTCCTGGCTCCTGCCATCGGATCAGCGCGGTGCGCCGGCCGCGGCGGCCATTGGAGGGTGAACCAACGGCAAAGGAAGACCTTTCTCTCTGTCTCTCTCTCTCTCTCACTGTCCACTCTGCCTGTCAAAAAAAAAAAAAAAAGATTTCCATCCGCTGGTTCACTCCCTAAGTGACCACAACAGCCAGAGCTGGGCTGATCCAAAGCCAGGAGCCAGAAGCTTTTTCCAGGTCTCCCCCATGAATACAGGGGCCCAAGGACTTGGGCCAACTTCTACTGCTTTCCCAGGCCACAGCAGAGAGCTGGATCAGAAGAGGAACAGCTGGGACACAAACCGGTGCCTATATGGGATGTCAGCAGTGCAGGTGACAGCTTTACCTGCTATGCCACAGAACCAGCCCCATAAATAAATCTTTAAAAAAATTAAAAATAGAGACTGGTGCTGTGGCACAGTAGCTTAATCCTTCACCTGCAGTGCCAGCATCCCATATGGGCACCAGTTTGAGTATCAGCTGCTCCTCTTCTGATCCAGCTCTCTGCTATGGCCTGGGAAAGCAGTAGAAGATGGCCCAAGTGCTGGGGTCCCTGCACCTGAGTGGGAGGCCCAGGAGAAGCTTCTGGCTTCTGGCTTCAGATCGGTTCAGCTCTGGCTGTTGTGGCCATTTGGGGAGCAAAGCAGCAGCTGGAACATCTTTCTCTCTGTTTCTCTCTCTCACTATCTAACTCTACCTCTCAAATAAATAAATAAAATCTTTTAAAAAAGCAAAAATAAAGAAATTCTTAAAAAAAAAAAAAAAGACTATGAATTGATGACACAGCTTAAGTGCCCAACTCAAACTCATCTGAAACTGAACAGAAAAGGTTGCAATGACAATGAGGGTTTTATTTTTAGGTTTTTCTTTTCTTTCAAATTTATTTTTGTTTTATTTGAAAGGCAAAGTGGCCGGCGCAGTGGCTCACTAGGCTAATCCTCCGCCTTGCAGCGCTGGCACACCGGGTTCTAGTCCCGGTCGGGGCGCTGGATTCTGTCCCGGTTGCCCCTCTTCCAGGCCAGCTCTCTGCTGTGTCCAGGGAGTGCAGTGGAGGATGGCCCAAGTGCTTGGGCCCTGCACCCCATGGGAGACCAGGATAAGTACTTGGCTCCTGCCATCGGATTAGCGCGGTGCGCCGGCCGCTGCGCGCCGGCCGCGGCGGCCATTGGAGGGTGAACCAACGGCAAAGGAAGACCTTTTTCTCTGTCTCTCTCTCTCACTGTCCACTCTGCCTGTCAAAAAAAAATAAATAAATAAAAGAAAGAAAATAGAAAAAGAAAAAAAAAAGAAGAAAGGCAAAGTGACAGAGACAGACAGGGAAGGGGAAGGGGAAGGAGAGGGAGGGAGAGGGAAGGAGAGGGAGAGTGAGGGAGAGAGAAGGAGAGGGAGAGAAGGGGAGGGAGAGAGGCAGAGGGAGAGGCAGACACAGAGCATAGGGAGAGGGAGAGGGAGATCTTTAAGCTGCTGATTCACACCTCAAATGCCCACAATAGCTGGGGATGCACCAGGCCAAAGTCAGGAGCTTGGACCTCAATCCTGGTCTCCCATGTAGGCGGCAGGGACACAGTGACCTGAGCCCCATTACTTGCTGCCTTCCCAGGCATTAGCTGGGACTCGGACCCAAGCACTCTGATATGGATGTGAATGTCCCAAGCAGTGCCCTAACTACTGTGCAAACATCCACCCTCTAATGAGTAACTACCCTATCTGGTAGTATTCTTGGGAGTAACACCGCACTTCTACTAAACACATCACTTTCTAGCCCATCTCCACTCACATCTGGAAGAGTTCCCCCTGGATCTCTGAAAAGCTAGATTTCACCACTTCTAAAACTGAATTCACGGCAGTCTCTTCCCATCTCTCCAAAAGCTCCCTTTCTGCAACTCCTACTCCCCAGCAGCAGCGCTATTTCTACTCATCCAATCCACCTTCAAATCTATCATCTTTTGCTCCTGCCTCCTCTGCACCCTCACAGTCACCAAATGCTGCAGATTTGTCCTTTGAAGCATCTTCCCCCAACAAGGTGGTTTTTTTGTTTTTTTTTTTTTTTTTGCTTTCCACTGCTGGCAGATTCAAAACGTTTTTCTTTCTCTTTCATTCTACACAAAACTATTCAGATGAACCTTTCCACTGCATTCCTTTCATGACATCACTCTTCAACGTAAGACTTTTCTATTTTTTTAAAAGATTTATTTTATTTATTTGAAAGGCAGAGTTTACAGAGAGAGGTAGAGACAGAGAGAGAGTGGGGGGTGTGGTGGGGGAGAGATCTTCCATCTGCTGCTTTACTCCCCCAAATGGCCACAACAGCTGGAGATGGACCAAGAGGAAGCCTGGAGCCAGGAGCTTCTTCTGGGTCTCCTGCATGGGTGCAGGGGCCCAAGAATTTGGTCCATTTTCCACTGCTTTCCCAGGTGCATTATCAGGGAGCTGGGTTGGAAGTGGAGTAGCCGGGACTCGAACCAGTGCCCATATGGGATACCAACGCTGCAGGCCAAGGCTTTAACCCGCTGCACCACAGCACAGGCCCCCAACTTCAGACTTTACAAAGGCAACTTGTTACCCACAGGAAAGAGGAGCCTCCAAGCCCCAGGGAGTGAATAAGACCACCTTCTGGAACTTGGAAAGCAAATATTGGAACTCACATTATATAGGTCACCCTTTAGAAGTTGCTTAAGTTTTCCATAGCTAACATATTGGCATATTCATTCAACTGAGTATCCTGTATGTATCAAGCTCCAAGGCAAGAGCAGGAATAAAATGGATCAAATCCCACCAAAGTTTACATACTATTTGGGGAAACAGACAACAAACAAGATGAACAATAAACAAATAATAACTGTCTATCATCCATATGCCAGTAAGTGGTGATGGAGAATAAAGCAGGAGAGGAAGATAAGGTACACAGGGGTTGGAGGGTGCAGCAGAATCTTAATGAGGCCTTGCGGAGGAGGTGGCATTCAGTGCAGACCCTAAGCGGTCAAGGGTGCTTCCCGGGCAGTGGAGGAGGAAGCACGGAGACCTGAGATGAGAGGGCACCAGCATTCACGGAAAGAGGTCAGTGTGGCTGAAGCCGAGCAAGGGCAGCTGAGTAGTAGGAGGGGAGGAAAAAGGTGTCCGGTGGGACACCTGCTGTTACCCTATGTGAAAGGGAATTATGTGGATGGATTCAAGGAGGGGGCAAGATGGATTCAAATTCTAATAAGATCTCTCAGGTAGCTTGGAAAAGACTGGCAGAGCAAAGGGGAAAATCAGTTACATCAGTTCAGGGAGGAACTGGCATAACCCACAAGGGAAGGTTGGTAGCAGTGAAGGGAGTAAGGGTGGGTAAGAGTTTAGATATATTTTGAAGGCAGATTCTTTAAAATCATAATGTATACATTATACTTATATAAATAAATATGTATGAAAGTTTATGGTAAAAAAAAACATTGACAGTTGCATAATAAAAATGTTTGCCAGAATCAAAGCCAGCTCCTCCCTCGTTATGAATTCCCTCCCTAACTCGCTTCACCTCCCCCACCATCAACCCTTCAGTCCTGAAGGCAGGCACCCTCACTGTTCCCCAAAACTCAGCTTCCTTGTGAGTCTCAATTCCAAGCTTTTTGCTCATCTTCCGCTTTTACATGCACCAACCTAGCATCCCTTGCCACGGTCTTCTCTCTCCCCCAAGAGGTCAGCTCACAGAGCTGAAGCAGCCGAGGCACCTTGGTGTTACCTGGCTCATATGAAAGCTGCCTCGGAAAATAATCGGCTCCAAACATCTGTCTTCTTAGGAGGTGCATGCCCAAGAATTTATAGGGAATGTGTCACAATGACTGCAATTTATTTTCCAATGCCTCAGCAAAATTCTATACATACACACACACACACTCAAAAAGGAGACATGAATATGTTAACTGTTACTGAATCTAAGTGATGGTATACGGCACTCATTTGATAACTCTTTCCACTTTCCTGTATATCTGAAAATGTTGATAAAAAAACCTCAGTTCCCAGCACACTATCCTCTTCCCCACCCTCCACATCTACTGGTAAGGGAGCCAAGTTGAAAAAACTTGAAGCTTTCAAAGAATCTATGGTGGAGCCAGCTATGGTGTAGTGGGTAAAGCTGTCGCCTGCAGTCCCGGCATCCCAAAAGGGCGCCCATTAGAGTCCCGGCTGCCCCACCTCTGATCCTGCTCTCTGCTATGGCCTGGGAAAGCAGTAGAAGATGGCCTAATCCTTGTACCTCTGGACCCATGTGTGAGACCAGAAGAAGCTCCTGGCTCCTGGTTTCAGATCAGCACTGCTACTGGCCACTGTGGCCATTTGGGGAGTGAACCAGCAGATGGAAGATCTCGCTCGCTCTCTGCCTCTCTGTAACTCTGTGTTTCAAATAAATAAATACTTTAAAAAAATCTATGGTATCCTAAAGAAAAACAGGTAAGTCAAGAAAAACAGGAATGGTCAAGAAAGCTGACTCCAGGACACTCTTGACTTCACGCTGCTCACTTTCAGTTGCAGGGCAGACTGAAGAGCCAGGGGCTTGCTTTGGGCTATCCATGCAGTCAGAAGAGTTCACCCTTTTGCCCTGTTCTCCCTGCCTCACTAGGTCCTGACAACCTCCCAATCACCCAGTTTTCAGCTTTTTGCTGTGCAGTCTCTCAGTGACGAGGATATAACATAAAAGTATTCTTCATATGGCTGCCACGCGGGTCACCCACATAGCATACTGGAGTACAGGTCAAGTCCCAGCTGCTCCACTTCTGATCCAATTTCCTGATAATGCACCCGGGAGGCAGGGGGTGATGGCCCAAGTCCTTGGGTCCCTGCCATCCAAGTCGAAGACCTGGATGGAGCTCTTGCTCCTGGCTTGGCCTGGCACAGCTCTGGCTATTATAGCTATCTGGGAGTGAACCAGCGGATGGAAGCTCTGTGTGTGTGTCTTCCTCTCTCTATCACTCTGCCTTTCAAATAAACAAATAAATAAATCTATTTTTAAAAAAGCATTCTTTAGGGGCCAGCTCGTGGTTCAGTGGGTTAGGCCACTGCTTGTGACAGTGGCATCCCCTATCAGGGTGCTGATTTGAGTCCCAACTGCTCCACTTCCAATCCAGCTCCCTGCTGCTGCACATGCGGAGGCAGCAGAAGACAGCCCAAGTACTTGGGCCCCTGCTTCCCACATAGGAGACCTGGATGGAGTTCTGGGCTCCTGGCTTTGGCCTGGACCAGCCCCAGCCTTGCAGACACTTAGAGAATGAACCAGCAGATGAAGATGTCTAAGATCTCTCTCTCTCTTTCTAATAAATAAATAAACCTTAAAAACAGTATTGTCTATACCTCTTCTCATAGTTCCTTTACTTATCTCCTTCAAGATGTGTGGGGCCAGCATTGTGGTGTGGTAGGTTAGGCCTCTGTGACACCAGCATCCTCTGTGGGTGCTTGTTCGAGCCCTTGCTAATAGCCTGGGAAAGCAGTGGAGGATGGCCTAAGTGCTTGGGCCCCTGCACCCATGTGGGGGACCCAGAGGAAACTTCTGGCTCCTGGCTTCTGTCTGGCCCAGCTGCAGCCATTTGGGAGTGAACCAGTGGATGAAGGATCTGTGTGTGTGTGTGTGTGTGTGTGTGTGAAAAGCAGACTTCTGCTTTTCAAACAAAACATAAATCTTAAAAAAAAAAAGAAAAGAAAACAGTGTGTGAATTCCTCAAACCAGAAACGTTCTCTTGCATTTAAAATTCTCCACACTCCTTGCAGTGGTTCCGCTCCTTCATGTATTTCACAAGAGCGTAATCTGCTCTATTTTCAGGAGGTAAAGGGGAATTAGTCCTAATTCAGTGCTAATATTTCCATTTTACAACCAGGAAATGGGGACATGGAAAAGTTAAGTAAACTGTCCAAGGTCACAGGGATCATCTACCCTGCAGCAGTGTCCTGAAGTGTAATCCAGCAACTCCTGGGAGCACAGTTTCGAGGTCTGCTCCACCCTGCCAAGAGTGGGAAACCCGAGCATTGCTGCGGAGCCTGGGAACCGGGCCCAGGTAACATATCACTAGCAGGTCAGACACTGCGACCATTACATGCCGGCTAGAAACTGAGTACAGACACAGGGGGTTTCACTGCCCAGAAAACAGCAGCGCATCCGCTCCCCTGGATGGGGAGGGAGCAGTCTGTAAGAAAGCATATTAATAAATGCTTTTCTGGGTATGAAGGCCAGCCAGGCAGGCAGTGAAGTAATGAAAAACTCAACAAAGTTCTCTAACTCCAAAAGGAAAAACAAGTCTAATTACATATGGTTAATACAAAAGTTGTTAAATTTTAATAACCCCAGGATTCTGATACTCCCTACATCAACTACTATAGACTGGAGAGGTGACCTCACCTAACTGCAGCTATGGGGCAGAGGTGGGACCTAGCGCTGACAAATGACACAAATTTTTTGGCCATTTTTCCTTGTTGAAAAATGCATCATTTATTTGGGGGCTAAAAGAAGTAACAGGTATGAGGGAAGCACATTTCAGAGAGGAAAAAGAAGTTCAGGTCACACAATATAAAGGAAGTAATAAAACTTCTTTTCCATTAATAAAGGCAATAGAACTATCCACTTAGCAGACATTGGTGGTTCCCACACAGGCAAAAGTACTGTGCACGCAGGCACTAGGAATTTGTTTCCAGAGATAGTGTTTCTGACAAACTGTGACTTCAGTCCAAGTTCCAGCCCACATGATCTTGAGCAAAAGAAGGAACTGGAAAGCGTTCCAAAGTTTCCTCAAACAAGGTTCTAGTTTATAAAATGATAAAAAAAAATTCTTTTTCTACTTCCCAAACAAAGCTCTAACAAAGAAATCCCTAAAAAAATCCGTAAAAAAAAAAAAAAATACCCACCTTCCTTAGTCAATCATACTTAAGCACTGCACACTCGTGCCCAGGAGCTGGAGCGCCCTCCCGAAGGTATGACGCAGGGGTTTCTAAACAATACCTTCTGCTCCTGGGTAATTAACCTCGCCTTAGATCAGGCCCCAGCTACCTCCGGGCGCCCGCTGGGTGCTAGGCCTGGGCTCCGTGTCGTTGGACCAGCTTGTTCTGAACGCAACTACGACGGCACGGGGACCAGATTTATTTATTTTATCTTTTTTCTTTATAAAGTTGAGGCAAGCCAGGCCTCTTGTACGTGGGTGGCAGGCGGGGCTACAGGGGCCAGAGTCTATTCCGGGAGAACCCCAACTTCTCCCGGAGTCGGTATAAACTCAGTTTAGACTGCACCCTCCCCACAAGGAGCAGGATGAGGAAAAACTCCCCTCAAACTCGTTTCCAAGGAGAGCCTGCCGAAGGTCACCTCTTCAGGCTCGAGCCGGGGGATTCGGAAGTTGCTGCGATTACGAAGAGAGAGGACCCCACGGGGGTCGGGAGCCGCCTTGTGGACCGAGGGGCATCCCCGCAAGGTCCTCCGACAGGCGCAGGGGTCGCCCCCTCCCGCGCCCGCCGCTCGCCGCGCGTCCCCCCACGCTGGGCCTAGCGCACTTACCCCCGGTTGGGACCCTTGGGAATGAACCAGGGAACAAGGAAGCCGACGAAACCCCAAAACACGCTCATCACGATGAGAGGCACCGTGAGCCCGTGATACGCCATGGTCGCCGCCGGAGATGCCAACCCCTGCCCCGCCGCCTCACTTCGGTCCCACCCGGAAGTGTCAACCCCGGACCGCGTGACCAGCGCGCGCAAAGCCCCGCCTCCTCAACCCCACGTGACTCGCGCGCTGGACTCCGCCCCTCCAGGGTCAGAGACCGCCCAGGCCTCTCTGGCTCGCGGTAAGGCCCGGCCAAGGTTGCAGTTCCCGGAGGCGCCGCAACGTTTTCTGGTAAGAACGTAAACCCTTTTAGAAAAAGAGTGTAGTTATTTACAGCTTGATTTACTTAAATTTTTAAAAAATTTATTTTCATTTTTTAAAAAGATGTATTTATTTAAAAGGCAAAGTAACAGGGAGAGACAGAGAGGGGAAGAGACAGAGAGAGAGAGAGCTTCCATCCACTGGTTCACTCCCCAGATGGCCACAAGGGTCGGGTCTGGGCCAGGCTGAAGCCAGAGCCAGGTGCCAGGGTCTTGGATCGCCCAAGTGGGTGACAGGGACCCAGGTACTGGAAATATCACCTGATATTTCCCAGGGTGCACATTACCAGGAAGTCAGAATCGGAAGTGGAGCCAAGAGTAGAACCCAGGCACTCCTAAAGGGGATATGGGTGCCCTAACCACTGTTCACTACTTTTTTTTTTTTTTTTTTTTTTTTAAGATTTATTTTACTTATTTGAAAGAGTTACAGAGAGAGGTAGAGACAGAGAGAGGTCTTCCATCCACTGGTTCACTCTCCAAATGGCCGCATCAGCCGGAGCTGAGCTGATCCGAAGCCAGGAGCCAGGAGCTTCTTCTAGGTCTCCCACGCGGGTGCAGGGGCCCAAGGACTTGGGCCATCTTCTATTGCTTTCCCAAGCCATAGCAGAGAGCTGGATTGGAGGAGGAGCAGCCATGACTAGAACCGGCACCCATATGGGATGCCAGTACTGCAGGTCAGGGTGTTAACCCGCTGTGCCACAGCGCCGGTCCCTGTTCACTACTTCTAATGCAGCATATAGAGAACTTGACAATAATAAGTCAGGATTCCAATGAATTCCTATGTGCCAGATGTGGAGGTATCAGCTTTAAGTTGCACTCCTCACTACAGCCTATGAGTAGTATTAATTATTATCTCCAGTTTAAAGTTGAAGAAAGTATGAGGCTGGTGCTATGGCATAGCAGTAAAGCCGCTGCCTGCAGTGCCGGCATCCCATATGAGCTTGGGTTCAAGTCCCTGCTGCTCCACTTCTGATGCAGCTCTCTGCTATGGCCTGGGAAAGAGTAGAAGATGGCCCAAGTCCTTGGGCCCCTGCACCCACGTGGGAGACCTGGAAGAAGCTCCTGGCTCCTGGCTTCGGATCGGCCCAGCTCTGGCCGATGCGGCCATTTGGGGAGTGAACCAGTGGATGGAAGACCTCTCTCTCTGCCTCTGCCTCTCTGTAACTTTGCCTTTCAAATAAATTTATAAAATAAATAAATAAAGTTGAAGAAGGTGAGGCTCAGGGAGGAGATTAAGGATCTGGCCCAAAGTCACATAGTAACTGTCCCGGGCCAGGATTCAACCTCGAGTGCTGCAGTTTTTCAGGACCAGAGCCCTTAACCACTGCACTTTATATCGTGTGCACTGGGCAGCTGCTGGGGCAATAGAAGTCAGTGAGGGGCTTCCCGTATCAGAAACTCGGTTCAGGTCCACACTCTGCTTCTGATTCCAGCTTCCTGCTAATGTGCATCCCAGGAAGCAGCAAGTGAGGGCTCAAAGTGTTTGAGTCCCTGCCACCCACGTGGGAGGCTCAGAGTTCCAGGTCCCTAACTTCACCCTGTCCCAGCCCCAGCTGTTGCAGGCATTTGGAAACAGTGATGGGAGCTCATTCTCTGTTTCTTTCTTTAAAACAAAACAAACAAACAAACAAAAACACCACGAAAACAAACCTCCTAAGTCTGTTAGCCCTCAGGGAATTCACATCCTGGAGGTGCAAACTGGCCTCTCAGTGTAGGGTGAAGGAGGGTGGCTGATCCTGCACAGTGTGCACACCAGCCAATCCCCAGCCAGGCTTTGCAAGAGGAATAGGAAGCAGGCTGAGTACTGAAGAGAAGATCGATGTGGATTGGATAGTAGTTTGGCTGTCCTCAGAGGCCCTCATGTTAAAAGCTTGGTTCTCAAAATCTTCTGTTAATAGTTAATGGATTAATGTTAATAGTTTTTTTTAAAAGATTTATTTATTTATTTGAAAGGCAGAGTTACAGAGAGGCAGAGAGAGAGAGAGAAAGAGAGTCTTCCATCTGCTGGTTCACTGGGCCAATCTGAAGCCAGGAGCCAGGAGCTTCTTACAGGTGTCCCACGTGGGTGCAGGGGCCCAAGGACTTAGACCATCTTCTACAGCTTTCCCAGGCCATAGCAGAGAGCTGGATAGGAAGTGGAGCAGTCGGGACTCGAACCAGTGCCCATATGGGATGCCGTCACTGCTTTATCTGCCATGTCACAGTGCCAGCCCCTAACATTAATAGCTAATGGATGAGGGGTCGGCACTGTGGTATAGTGGGTAAAGCCATCACCTGCAGTGCCAGCATCCTGTGTAGGCGCCAGTTCAGGTCCCGGCTCTCTACTTAAGATCCAGCTCTCTGCTATGGCCTGGGAAGGCAGTGGAGGATGGCCCAAGTGCTTGGGCCCTGCACCTGCGTGGGAGACCAGGAAGAAGCTCCTGGCTCCTGGCTCCTGGCTCCTGGCTCCTGGCTCCTGGCTTCGGATCAGTGCAGCTCCAGCTGTTGTGGCCAATTGGAGAGTCAACCAGCGGAAGACCTCTCTCTCTGCCTCTCCTCTCTGTGTGTAACTCTTTTAAATAAATAAATAAAAATCTGGAAAAAAAAAAGAAATCAGACTGTCAAGGAGATACGTGGAGTCTCTTGTTTATTGCAGCACTGTTCACAATGTTCAGAATATGGGTGTAACCTAGATGTCTATGCAGATGAAGGGATAAATAATATGTGCTGTATAATATATACACAATGGAATATTATTGAGCCATTAACAATGAAGTTCTGATATGTGCAGCAACATGGATGGAACAGAGGATGTCATATGAAGTGAAATAAGCTGGACACTGAAAAACAAATAGTACACGTCCTGCTGCGTATGTGGAAGACTTCAAAAGCAGACTGAGAGCAGGGTAGTGGTCGCTAGATAGTGGGAGGTTGGATAAGGGGTACCAAACACAGTTAGCCAGGGGTACTAAGTCACAGTGGGCGACTCTAGTTCACAATAACCCGTTAGTCATTTTATGAAGAACCTGGAAGGGAGGAAATGACAAGGAAATAGAAATGCCTATTACCCTGATTTGAACAGTGTGTATGTATTGAAATATCACGCTGAACCCTAGAAATGCATACAATAGTGTTATATTGTATGTATGGCATATACCACAGTTGATTGACCCATTCATTCACTGAGGGACATTTGGGTGGCTCCCACCTTTTGGCTAGCCTGAATTCTTTCCCATTTTTAAAATAAATGCAAATGTTTTCTCTGAAGTTAACCTTTTGAGTAGCCTCTACCCTTTCCGTCACCTTCCAGGAAATCTCTTGAAGAAGCAGATGTCCCTGGCTCTTCAGACACTGGTTCTGTTAAATCTGTCTGTTTCATCCTCCATGGAATGAGAGGTATATTTGTGGGCCAGTATTGACCAACAGCTCCCTCTATCAGCCAATTGGCCAAAAACATTTTATCACAGGTGTCTAAGGAAAACTATGGGTGAGGTCCACCCATGGGGCCCACCCCATGTAAAAATGTTCTCTGCCCTCAAGGTGCTTAAAGTTGTTGAGAAATAAGTCACTCTGGCCAGTGTAACCCAAAGGCACCTGGGGAGTCCCTGAGACTCTCCCAGCAAGTCTGGGGAGCCCCTCCATTCCAGGTAGTTTAATAGAAATTGCAAGAGGCCCTTGTTTGGGACTAAGCACCAGCACAGACCATGCTAAAAATCAGATGGAGTCACACTGACATTGTATGCTGCTAAGCCCAAACTCAACAGTTTATCTGCATGGCCAGGAAATCAGGATGAGGGCCAGTGTTGTGCAGCAGGATAAGCCACGGTCCATGACCCAGGCATCCCATATCAGAGCACCAGCTCAAGTCCCAGCTGCTCCACTTCCCATCCAATTCCCTGCTAATGATCTGGGAAAGCAGCTGAGCCCCAGCCATCCACGTGGGAGACCCAGATAGAGTCCCTGCTAATGTGCCTGGGAAGGCAGTAGAAGATGGCACAGTGCTTAGGCCCCTCACCCACGTGGGAGACCTGGGTGCAGTTCCAGGCTGCTGGATTTAGCCAGGGTCAGTCTTGGCTGTTGAGGCTATGTGAGGAGTGAATCAGTAGATGGAGACCCTCTTTCTGTCTCTGCCTCTCTCTCTGTCTCTGGTTTAGTTATTTCTGATAGACTATTTTACTTCATTTGTGCGTATTTATATTGTAATTACAGTGTCCTAGCAATAAATCTACCTCATACAGCTGTTTAAATTTGGACTACCTGCATTCTCATGAGGACTTCTTCACAGATCAGACTTTCAATAAGCACTCAATTGCATATGCAGAGAGTATTTCTGGAATGATACAAGAAACTAGGAAGAGGGCCGGTGCCATGGCTCACTTGGCTTATCCTCCTCCTGCGGCGCAGGCACCCCAGGTTCTAGTCCCGGTTGCTCCTCTTCCAGTCCAGCTCTCTGCTGTGGCCCGGGAAGACAGTGGAGGATGGCCCAAGTGCTTGGGCCCTGCACCCGCATGGGAGACCAGAAAGAAGCACCTGGCTCCTGGCTTCGGATCATCGCAGTGCTGGCCGTGGTGACCATTAGGGGAGTGAACCAATGGAAGGAAGACCTTTCTCTCTATCTCTCTCTCTCTCACTGCCTAACTCTGCCTGTAAAAAAAAAAAAAAAAAGAAAGAAACTAGGAAGAATGACTGCTCTGAGGGGCACTGAGTAAGGGTCAAGGTGACAAGGAATGACTTGTCAGATTTATTTTATTTATTTACAAATCAGAATTACAGAAAGCGAGAAGAGAGAGAGAGAGATCTTCCATGTGCTGGTTCACTCCCCAAATCACTGCAAAGGCCTGGACTGGGACAGGACGAAAACAGGAGTCAGGAGCTTTCTCCAAGTCTCCCACGTGGGTGCAGCAGCCCAAGTGCCTGGGCCGTCCTCTACTGCTTTCCAAGGCTCATTAGCAGGGAGTTGGAATGGAGACTGAGCAGCCAGGACTTGAGCTCACACCCATATGGGATGCTGGCACTGCAGCCGGTGGATTAACCTGCTGTGCCACAGCACCAGCCCTCATGTATTGCTAAAAAAAAAAAAAAAAAAAAAAAACTAAGTAAAAAGGACAATGAACAAAGGTCTAAGTCACGTCAAATCTAGGTGTAGCAAACAGCAAAGGATGGTGGACTGGGTTTGTAGTTTGTTTTTTTTTTTTTAAAGATTTATTCACTTATTTGAAAGGCAGAGCCGCAGAGAGAGAGGTCTTCTATCCACTGGTTCACTCCCCAAATGGTGCAACAGCAGGAGCTGCCCTGACGCGAAGCCAGGAGCCAGGAGCCTCTTCCCAGTCTCCCATGTGGGCGCAGGGGCCCAAGGACCCGGGCCATCCTACACTGCTCTCCCAAGCCACAGCATAGAGCTGCATGGGACGTGGAGCAGCCGGGACTTGAACTGGCACCCACATGGGATGCCGGCACTGCAGGCAGCGGGCCCACCCTTGTGGAGTTCTGTCTGGTTCCACCAAGACTCAATGAGTTCCCTCCCCAGCTCACATGGAAAGCTTGTGGCTGAATATCTCATTTCTGAGTGGAATATGAAAGTGGACATTCAAAAGCAGTTGTCTGAAGTTAAAATTTTGGAGTCTTCCCAAAATAGCACAAAAGGACTCACTCAAGGGAATGGCCGTTTGCAGATGTGATGAAGAGGTCAGTGGACAACTGCCAGATGCAGGCACTCCAGGGAACACACTGAGCCCCGAGCCTGAACCCTGACAGGCAAGCCCGCCTATCTAGCGCCCTGAGGTCCCCTCTTCCTGCCGCAGCCGAAACACATCACTGCTGTCCTTCAGCCCTTCCCTCATTCAGACATTTGCTGAACTCTTGAGAAAAACTTGGCCCACAGCTCCCTTGAATGAACTCACTGCCAATCTCCTCTAAAAGAAACAGCTAAAATGTCCTGAGCACTATTATGCACAGTATCTCAAATAAGAAGTCTGACAACTCTGGTACTAGTCTTATCTCCCCAGAGAGGTGAAGCAAATTGTCCAGTGTCACACAGCTAAAAATGACAGAGCTGGGAATGGAACTACATTTGAGGGGCCGGCACCCTCTAGGGTAAAGCTGCCGCCTGCAGTGCCGGCATCCCATATGAATGCCGGTTGGAGCCCCGGATGCTCCACTTCTGATCCAGCTCTGCTCTGGCCTGGGAAAGCAGCAGCAGATGGCCCAAGTCCTTGGGCCTCTGCACCCACATGGGAGACCCGGAAGAAGCTCCTGGCTCCTGGCTTCAGATCAGCACAGCTCTGGCTGTTATGGCCATCTGGGGAGTGAACCAGCAGATGGAAGACCTCTCTCTCTGCCTCTCTGTAACTCTGCCTTTCAGTTATATAAATCTAAAACAAACTCCATTTGAGGCCAAGTTCCTTGCTCTTAATATGTTTTTTTTTTTTTTTTGGGGGGGGGGACTGGCAGAGTTAGACAGTGAGAGACAGAGAAAGGTCTTCCTTTTTCCATTGGTTCACCCCCCAAGTGGCTGCTATAGCTGGTGCGCTGTGCTGATCCAAAGCCAGGAGCCAGGTGCTTCTCCTGGTCTCCCATGTGGGTGCAGGGCCCAAGCACCTGGGCCATCCTCCACTGCACTCCTGGGCCACAGCAGAGAGCTGGACTGGAAGAGGGGCAACCGGGACAGAATCTGGCGCCCCAACCGGGACTAGAACCTGGGGTGCCAGTGCCGCAGGCAGAGGATTAGCAGTGATCCATGGCGCCGGCTAACATGTATTATTCATTTGGCTCGGCATAGGCAATCAAATATGATTTGGATGCCTGTGTTGGGGGGTACTACAGCTTGTAAAATGTTACTGTCACTTGTATGGAACTAGGTTGCTGAAAACAAGTATGTTTGATTCCACAATGATATCTAATGAGTGTAATGGCTGGTGCCTGGGGCTGATTAGATAGTATTGGAATATACAGTATGAGCTCTAAGTGGAAGATAGTGTGAAATCTTACTTTCATGCCACTTTTGGAGTCCTGAAACCCATGTCAGCTGAGAACAGACAAAAGTCAAATTCGAGGGGCTGGCATTGTGGCACAGCACATTAGGCCACTCCATATAATGCCGGCATCTTACATGAGCACCAGTTCAAGTCCTGGCTGCTCCAGCTCCCTGCTCATGTGTATGGAAAAGCCGTGGGGCAGCTTGAGCTTGGGCTCCTGCCATCCACGTGGGAGACCCACAGGGATTTCCAGGATCTTGGCTTGGCCTGGCAAAGCCCTGGCTGTGGTGGCCACCTGGGGAGTGAACCAATGGATGCAAGCTCTCTCTCTCTATATATATATATAAATCCATTTGTCACTCATCCTTTCAAATATATAAATTTTTAAAGTCAAATTAAACTACAACCTACAGAACCGACTGTCCATCCAGCTCAGCATACTAATAGCTTCATAGCTGCTGTGTGGCGGGCATCCACTCTGTTTCATACGCTTTACATACATCCTAATCCAGTGTTCCACACTCACTTGGTCATTTGAATCACACAAGGCCACATGGGGAATGCACAGGCACCACCTCTCTCTGCATCACAGGCTCTAGGCAAGAGTTGGGGACTTAACATTAGCAGGCAACCAAGGGACTCGTGAGGCCAAGCATGTCTAGTTTCTCACAGATAGGGAAGAGGATCATAAAAAGGCCCTCCTAAGGCAGGTGTTTGGCATAGCAGTTGGAATATCTGCATCTCATACTGGAGTGCCTGGGTTTGTGTCCTGGCTCAGCTCCCGATCCCAGCTTCCTGGTAATGTGCACCCTGGGAAGGCAGCAGACAACGGCTCAAGTCATTGGGTCTCTGCTACCCACAGGGGAGACCCAGGTTGAGTTCCTTTTTTTTTTTTTTTTAAGACTTATTTATGTATTTGAAAGTCAGTTACACAGAGAGAGGAGAGAGAGGTCTTCCATCTGCTGGTTCACTCCCCAGTTGGCTGCAACAGTCAGAGCTGCACCTATCCAAAGCCAGGAACCAGGAGCTTCTTCTGGATCTCCCACACGGGTGCAGGGGCCCAAGGACTTGGGCCATCTTCTACTGCTTTCCCAGGCCATAGCAGAGAGCTGGATCAGAAGTGGAACAGCCGGGTCTCGAACCAGCACCCATATGAGATGCTAGCACTTCAGGCCAGGGCGTTAACCTGCTTCGCCACAGCACTGGCCCCCAGGCTGAGTTCCTGACTCCTGTCTTTACCTGGGCTCAGCCGCAGCTCTGGTGGGTATTTGTGAGAAACATCTCTGTCTGCCTTTCAAATAAAATTTATAAACAGGTAATTTTTAAAAACATGACCTCCCAAGTGAACCAGTGGATGGAAGACCTCTCTCTGTGTAACTCTTTCAAATAAATAAATAAATCTTAAAAAAAAAAAAAAAAAAAAAAAAGACCTCCCAAGTATTTGAGTACACATCTGTGCCTCCAGGGCCAGAACACAATCATTCTGCATGCGCTTAACTCAAAACCAGACAGAGAATATGCTTCTTGAGTCTTCGGATTCCACTGATTTCTTTTGTGAAAACTCACCACCGCATTTTCTTAATCAGTCAAAATGGGAAATAACACACCAGAGAAGCCGTTACTGCAGTGCACTAGAAGGTTCTGTGTTACATTTGAATTCATACATTTTTCACAGGGGCAAGGGAGGATTTGGATGTGACTGAGACTAAACCTTGAGGAGTAGAAATTAAACCTGAGGTTGAAAACTCAGGACATCAACAGGAGCCAGGCGAGTGAAGTCCACAAGCAAGGCAGGAGAAAACCCTCGCTCCATGCACTTGATGCTGTATAGCCAGAGAAAGAGGTGATTCTCTGTGGCATCTCCCACATTTGAAATGTTGCCAGTTAAAAGAAACTTTAATGCTCTATAGATTAAACATGTGATAGGGCAAAACAGGGAAATTGATAAAATGGATTTTACAAGCAATGCAAATACCATTTGGAATTAAGAAACATTTCCAATTTTATTCACAAAATTATTAACCAAAATTGAAAAAGTAGATTCAAAGTCCCAGATCATTAACAAAACGGCAGGGAAACACCACATTCCAGAGACATCTGAAGTCCCAAAGAGACACACACCAGGCTAGAAATCTACAGTTCAGCTGTAGCTGTACAAAAGGTTTTGTTCACTCCTGCATTTTCTCAATGAGTTCTTCCTTGTATTTGCCTTTCTCTTTTCCAACCTGTCGAGACTTGGCTTTGCGTTCAAGAATTTTTTTCCGGTCTTTGTCCAGTTTGAGCCTGGTGATAACCACCTGTTAGGAGCGAGGACACAAACAGCTCTTAAAGTGAAGAGGACCCTGCACCACAACCAACCTCTGCAGTACCGCTCCCCCTGACAACAGCAGTTTCAAGTCCTTCTGCTCCCCAGCCTCCCACCCCCTCATTCTGAGGACCACAGGAGACCATTCAGATGCTCAGTGATGTGAAATGTCACTTAGGTTGGGAAAATTCATTCATTAGCCCCTGGCTGGCAAGATGCATTGTGTAAAAGCACATACCCATTACCATAGCTACCAGGCAATACGGAGGTAAGAAACCAATCATTCTGCATTAAGGACTTGAAACTCTGAAAGAAAGCCCCTACCATACAATATAAAATAGGAATGGAAAGGCAGAATAGCATATTCCACCAGGGAGGGGGCTGTGAGGGCCACAGGAACGATGTTCTCCCTCCCCACTCTGGACATCAACTACTAGGAAGTGAGGCTTTCAATGCCTGGAGCCCTTGTTCCACCAACTTGAAGATGGAGTCATGGCAGAGGATGAGTAGCAAGATAGACAAGAGAATCCGGATCATGGATATTTCTAAGCCACTTAATCAACCACACTCACCTGGTCTCCGTGTCAAGTCCTTACCTTGGCCGCCTGGTACCAACATCACCGACTGGCAGCAACACTACACTGCCTGCTCCCACACTCGGTCAGGGCCCGTACCTTGCTCGGGTGAATGCCCACGTGGACGGTTGTGCCGTTCGCCTTCTCACGCTGCACCCGCTCGATGTAGATGACGTATTTCTTTCTGTACACCTGCACTACCTTGCCGATCTGCTGACCTTTGTAGTGTCCTCGGACCACCTAAGACAAAGTGCAAAAGTGTTTCACCTCCCATTTCCAGTGCATGAACCTCTTAATGAGGAACTTAATTATAAACACACAGGCTAGAATATAAAACAGATGAATCCTGGTCAAAAGCAGCTTTTTTTTGTGGTATAAATCTGCTTTGTATTATGGTAGGTTGGATGGAAATTCTTCACCTGAGTGTTTTTTCTTCTTCTATTTGAAGAAAAAATTCTTAGGTCTGTGTTGCAGCACAGGGAGTTAAGCTGCCTCCTACCAAATCTCGTAAGATAGGGCCAGTTCGAGTCCCGGCTGTTCCACTTCTGATCCAGCTCCCTGCTAATGCACCTGGGAAAGCAGCAGAAGACAGCCCAAGTGCTTGGACCTCTGCACCCACATGGGAGACCTGGATGTAGTTCTTGGCTCCTGGCTTCAGCCCCAACCATCGTGGCCATTTGAGGAGTGAACCAACAGATGGACGCCTCTGCCTCTGTTGCCCTTCAAATAAATTAAATCTTAAAAAAAAATTCCTTTTACTAGGACAGTCACCATAGAACTAGTTACAAGAGTAATAATTATATATAATTATTCTCAAGATCTGAATGGAGAAAACTGGCCCAAAAAATTATACTGAGATTGTCATGCAACCACGTTTTCAAAAAATATTTTATGACCTATGTCCAAGACATAGCTTAAGAGAAAAAGAGAAGACAGAGCTATAGAGAATACTCTGATGTGTGTATGTCCCATTTGATCCATACACAGAGCTACTTCATATCTGCAGGGGACTGGTCCCAGAATCCCCTCAGGTACCAAAATTCAGGAATACACGTCTCTTAAATAACATGGTGTAGTATTTGCATATAACCTATGCACATCCTCATTCATATAAATTTTTATTTACTTTTTCATTTTATTCATGAGGCAGAGAGAAAGAAGCATAGGTATCTTCCATGCCCAAATGCTTGCAACAGCCAGGCCTGGGACAGGCAGAAGTCAGGAGCCTGGAACTCCATCCGGGTCTCCCACATGGCCAGCAGGAGCCAAGTACTTGGGCCATCTGCTGCCTCCCAGGGCACACATCAGCAGGAAGCTGAAGCTGAAAGAGGAGCTGGGACATGAACCAGGCACTCGGATATGGGATGCGAGTGTCCCACGCAGTGTCACACTGCTGCACCAAACACCCTATCCTTCTCCTGTACTTTAAACCATCCTTAGATGACTTAAAACTCCTTATCCATCATAAACGCCATGTAAAAAGTCATTATACTGTACTATTTAGGGAGCAATGACAAGGAGAAAAAAAGCCTGTACATATTCAGTATGGACACAATCCCCCACTGAATGCTTCTGATCCCTGGTTGATTAAATCTGTCACACAGAATCTGTAGCTGTGGAAACCAAGTGTGCATGGCATAAAACACAATAGGATGTAATAACGCCTACCATTAGGCAGGAAGGATTACAGATGACTATTGTTAGAACTTACATTCTTCCACATGTCAAGATTTCTACAATACAAATATTTCAGAGTCAGGAAAAAAATTAAAAATCCAAATGACACTGACTTGTGAGCATAGGGGAAATATCAAATACAAAGACCTAGAGACTGTAATGGCACCAAAATTGCTCAGCTTACTTTCCAAGATGATTTTCTTGAAAAAAGCACAGCCAGCCTCACTGAAAATCCACCAGCATCTCCATGACCTGAGATTCTCAGGACACACTGGAGATTCGTCTAGTGAAAACCCCCAGTTAGCTACCATCAAGACCGCAGTGCCAGCATGTGGCTGCTGGTTTGAGTCCCAGCAGCTCCACTTCCAATTCAGCTCACTGCTAACGCGCCTGGGAAGCAGTGGAGAATGGCCCAAGTGCTTGGGCCCTTGCACCCATGTCAGAGGCCCAGATGAAGCTCCAGCTTCAGCCTGTCCCAGCCCTGGGAGTTGCGGCCATTTTGGGGGTGAACCGGAGGATGGATGACCTCTTTCTCTGCCTCTCTGTAACACTGCCTCTGAGTCTGGCTGGGTGAAAACGCTTTTCCCAGAGGCATGCCACGTAGAAGAAACAGATTTTAGGAGAAAGTAGTTCAGCACATTCTGAATTTGAAGCATCAGGGAACATTCTCATGAATTCCACACACAGCTGGAAGGCAAACTGAGCCAGCAACAGAGATGTGGGAGTATCCACAGAACTGCAAGTTGAAGCCTCTCTGCTCAGGGAGCTGGGAGTTTTTTTGGAGAGGGCAGAAGGTACAACTATGAGAAAAGCCAACGTTTTTGGAAGAGCCTGAGACACGGACACGACCAAACAGAACAGGAAACCATGCGGTGTGGTGTGTTCCTGTAGCCAAGAGAAAACAGATGCTGGGGACTCGTCAGGGACAGAAGCACTTAACAGCTCTGACAGCAAGGTGGTCGTGGTGGGAGCGCTTTCAGTGGAGTGTGGGGAGGCAGGCATTTCCAGGAGGAGATGAGGAAGCCAGCCCCAAGGAGTGTGGCTCCGAGGACGCGTCTGAGGGGACACACAGTTCCAGGGAGGTTTTTTATTTTTAGAGAAGAGAAAACATGACTGTGTCTAAGTGCAGAGGGTAAAACAAGCTGTGGAGAAAGGGGTAACAGACAGGAGGAAGAGCCTGGAGGGCCCCAGCACACAGCTGCAGGTGTGGGCCAGGTTGTAGACAGAAATGGAGCTATCTTTCACTGTAACACCAGAGACCAGAGAGCAGAGGAGTGGCCCTGCAGGTGAGCTGGTGGAAGTGGAGCCGGTTCAGAAGGCTCCTGCTGGCAGCCTCTGCTTCCTCTGTAAAACAGCAGACTCATCAGCCACTCAGAGAAAGAGGTAAGACCCCGAGAGAAAAGAGGCCGCTTTCACAAACCCAGCGGGGGCTACTTTCTATCCTTGGAGGAGAAGTGTGACCTTTGGAGTCGGTGAGACCCGGAATCCTGGCTGAGTCGCCCATCTTCTGTATTATGTAACTTGACTTTCAGTCTCCCTATCTAAAAAAGACACACGATTCATACCTCACAGGCATTCCATCCAGTGACTGTCCCATTTATTCACCAAGTATCAGCTGGGCGCCCACTATGTACTGGGCTCTGTACTGAGACCAAGGAACAAAGATGACAAGCTCTGGGGCCCCATGGAGCTTAGTCTGATGGGCAGCAAGCAGTTAACAAGTCAATTACGGGGCCAGCGTGTGGGATAGTGGGTAAAGCCGCTGCCTGCAGTGCCTGTGAATTGAGTTCGAGTCCCAGCTGCTCCACTTCCGATCCAGCTCTATGCTGTGGCCTGGGAAAGCAGTGGAAAATGGTCCCAAGTCCTTGGGCCCCTGCACCCACTTGGAAGACCTGGAGGAATCTCTTGGCTTTGGATCGGCGCAGCTCTGGCCATCGTGGCCAATTGGGGAGTGAGGTAATGGATGGAAGACCTCTCTCTGCCTCTCCTTCTCTCTGTGTAACTCTGACTTTCAAATAAACAAATAAATTTAAAAAAAAAAAAAACAAGTCAATTACAAAGATGTCGTCACCGACTGCAACACACTGGGAACTTATTGGGATGATAAAATGGTCTCTGTCATAATTAGGCACTAGCTAGCTAGCTGATGTTAACACTTGCCCAAACTGACCAGTGCATTTTGCATTCATTGCTGTGAAGGTTACAAGATGCAATGTTGTAATTTGGATTAAACAGTTTGGAACAGCTTCTCTGAGGAGCCAGCATTTAAGGTAAGACCTGAAAAATGAGGAGCTAGCCTGGGATTAAGGGGAGAAGAGCACTCTAGTCAGAGGGGAACCTTCTGGGGGAGACTCAGGAGGAGAAAAGATCCAGGCGAACCTCAAGACCTGAAGAGGCTGGTGTGGCTGGAGTGCAGGGCACGTGGGGGAGTGTCAGGAGGAGATGTGTCGCTCCCCCTCTTCGTAGAGGAACGACACAGGACCCTGCGCTGTTCTTTCGTCTGCTCGGCCCTCCCCGGGTTTTCTGCTGGTTCTTCCCGGGTTGGCTACTATCCCTTCCACCTCCGTGGAAGGGCAGTTCCCCCTGGCCACATTCCCCACTTCCGCAGGGGAGCGGCACACCGCCGGCCGGCTTTCTCGGGGGCTGCACGGGTTCCCATAGATGTTCCTCATAGATGTTCCTGGTGCATGCCGTCTCTCTCCTCCTTTATAGTCCTCCTCCGCCAATCCCAACTCGGCTGCCCACACGCCGAGTACGCTGCTCTCCTCCAATCAGTAGCAAGTCCTACAGTTTATTGGTTGAACTGGAGGCAGCTGTGTGGAAGCTGTTTACTTCTCTCCCAGCGCCATATTGTGGGAGAGCAGATGCATAGAATAAGTCTTAATTCCAGTAACTCAGTCCAGTCCGGGCTGCTCCCCACAGATCCCCCTTTCTTTTTATTTTTTGGCGTTGATACGCGCCTGTCTTCGGTGTCCCGCGGCACACACTCTGCTCTACTTGCTAGAGTTGCCACAGGTTTTTACAAGTCCTATCAATCAGGCAAACCGAATCCGGGTCCTCTCTTCGCCCTGTTGTGAGGAGGTTTTTAGGCGCTGATGCGTGCCTGTGTTCGGTGCCCTGCAGCGCATGCTCTGGTCGAGCCTGCAGGGGCTTACAAGCCCTATCAGGCAAACCGAATCCAAGCCTTCTCATTGCCTTTTTGTGGGGAGGCCTTACTGATGTTAATTCGTGCCTGTCTTCGGTGACCTGCGGCGCATAAGCTGCTAGCTGCCGCAGGTGCTCATCGTGCTCATCGCCTCACTTAATCAGGCAGACCGAATCCAAGCTCTCACATTGCAGTGTTGTAGGGAGGCCTTTCTATTTCTCTATCTCCGGGCATTCCTATTTCTCCCATTTTACTTCTATCTTCAGCATTCCTATTTCTCTCACTTTGCTTCTAAACTTCTATTTCTCTTATCCCTGCAGCTTCCCGGCTCTGCGCCGCTTCAGCCAGCGCCTCTCTCATCTGCGCGGCTCCGCTTTCCACGCCCTTCGCGTCTGCACCACGGCCTACGCCAGCCCCGTTCCCTATCTACTTGTGCCCCGCACGCTCTCTCTGCGCACGGCAGCCTCCGCGAGTCACAGCGTAGCTTATGTGTCCGCCACTAGCATTCAATCTAAGTTCCCCGGGCTAGCCTGGCGAATTCAACCCAGCTTACGTCTCCGCCCCACGATTTGGCTTCCCGTCCTTTGCTCCCCGGGCTAATCAGACGGATCTCAATCTGGCTTACGTTTCAGCTTCTGGTTTCAACTTTTCGCCCCCTATTCCCGGGCTAACTTGAGAATCCCAAAGTGGCTTTCGTGTCCGCCTCGGCCTGCCCCCCGCGGCTTCAATTTCCCTAACACTTTTCTCTACCCGGTATGTTTCCCTAAGTTTTCTTCCAACAATATTCCTCCCTCATTTCTCCTGGCCTCTCCCCACAGTCCGCGTCCGAGTCTGTTTGTTCTAGCTTTCACTTTCGACCTTAGACCTTAGAGATTTCTCCCAGCTTCCCCCTGTAGTCCGTATCTGAATCTATGCCTAGGCTTTCAATAGCTTCTTCCGGCACCCTTTTCGTCCGGCTTTTCCCTAGGCTGTTTGCTAGTCTCTCTCTCCGGTATTTTCCCTAGGCTGTTTGCTAGTCTCTCTCTCCGATATTTTCCCAATTCTTCCCGTTTCTTCCCTCCTAAGTTTCCTATCTGTCCTAGGTTTCCTATCCGAGTCACGGCACCATTATGTCGCTCCCCGTCTTCGTGGAGGAACGACACTAAACCTTGCCTAGGCTTCATATCCGAGTTAGGTTTCCTATCCGAGTCACGGCACCATTATGTCGCTCCCCCTCTTCGTAGAGGAACGACACAGGACCCTGCGCTGTTCTTTCGTCTGCTCGGCCCTCCCCGGGTTTTCTGCTGGTTCTTCCCGGGTTGGCTACTATCCCTTCCACCTCCGTGGAAGGGCAGTTCCCCCTGGCCACATTCCCCACTTCCGCAGGGGAGCGGCACACCGCCGGCCGGCTTTCTCGGGGGCTGCACGGGTTCCCATAGATGTTCCTCATAGATGTTCCTGGTGCATGCCGTCTCTCTCCTCCTTTATAGTCCTCCTCCGCCAATCCCAACTCGGCTGCCCACACACCGAGTACGCTGCTCTCCTCCAATCAGTAGCAAGTCCTACAGTTTATTGGTTGAACTGGAGGCAGCTGTGTGGAAGCTGTTTACTTCTCTCCCAGCGCCATATTGTGGGAGAGCAGATGCATAGAATAAGTCTTAATTCCAGTAACTCAGTCCAGTCTGGGCTGCTCCCCACAGAGATGTGGCTGGAGACCAGGACTGATCCCACAAGGCCCCGTGGTCAGTGATTCCAAGTTTCATAGTAAGTTCATCAGATACCATTGATCTGATCAGCAAATAACAGTACTTGTGAGAATGGGCTAGGGCAAAATGGCAGCTACAGTGCCTTGAAATGTCCTGGAAACAGATGTCAGATTCAAGACTTAGTTGAAAGTAGGATCCACAAGACTTGATGGCAGATTACAAGAGCAGGTTCAGGAAAATTGTTGAGGACAGCTTAAAGGTGAGTGGTGTTCACACTTGGGGAGACATGTCACTTGCTGAGATGCGGAAGATGGGAGGAGCAGCAGACTTTGGGGGCGGCAGCAGTGGGGATCAGGAATACTCCGGGAGGACAAGCTTGAGACGTCTATGGGATACCTACAGCAGCAGGCAGGGAGATCTGTGCATCTGTGTGCAGACATGACAGGCTGGGATCCAAAACAGGGAGCTGTTAGTGTAGAGCAGACACTAAAAATTTTGAGAAGAGATACTACATATCACTGTTTATAGATAGGCAGAAAATTCAGAGTAAGAAGAGATGCTAGACCAGGCCCAGGCTGGGAGCAACTCCAGGATGCAGGGATCAGAGATGAGAAATGCCAGCCAAAAGCTGGTGGCAAACTGCAGGCCCCAAGTGTCAGAGAAACAGAGAGATGACTTCAAGTAAGGGAGTGCCAACCATGCCAAACACTGCCCACGGAGCCAGGCAGAGTGGCCCCTGGCCATCTCAGCCAGAGCCATTTCTATCACATCGTGTGCACGAACCAGGAGAGTGTCCAAAGGAGCAGGAGGTGAAGTACAGACAGTTCTTCCCTGGCTCTTCACGGGCAACACAAAGTGGGGCCGGGGAAGAGAATCTCATTTTTCCTGTGCCCTTGCAAAACAAAAGAATCTGACAACAGCCCGGATTTCTCTCTGGCAGAGGGCTGGAGGCACAAGCCTGTCTCCGCAAGTGAGGCAAGAACTCCCCACATTCTCAGCAGCGGCCCACTTCCCTTACTGAGCTTGTCTGCCTAGCCCCAGCAGTCAGCCGCAGGTCCCCCCTTCTAGAACGTGTCTGCTGGGAAGGAGAGACAGGAGCACCAACTACTGCTCATACTCCAGCCACCCCTGCTTTCCCTTCCTCCATGCCGTATTCTAGTGTGCTCCAGTCTCTTCCTCGAACACATCCCTCAGCCCTCAGAGTCCACTGCCTGACATACCCCAAGCCCCACTAACCTCAGGGGGGAGTTCACCGTACCCCCGGGGGACGTCTGACAATATCTGGAGTCACAGTTTGTCACAGTTGTGAAGAGGGGGACTGCAAGTGGGGACTGGCCAGCGATGCTCCCCAGGGCAGCTCTCCCACACCAATGATCTGGGCCCAGAGGCCAACCGTGCTGAGGTCAAGACACCTGCTCTAAAACGCGATCCCACAACACGAGCCTCGACAACCTTGTTCACCGCTAGCTTCCAGAACAACATCAGGTCAGCAGGCAAAAATAGCCCGTAGAGGCCAGTTCACTCTCCTCTGTCACTTCTGCTCCCACTCAGGGTCCGTGCCAGTCACAGGCAACAGAGGGCTTTTACTTTCCCAAACTTCCCAAATGTTTGCACCTCTGCCGTGCTCCTCTGTGTCCCCTGCTAAATCCAGCACCATCCGACGCTCCCCCCAAATGCCTGTCCATCACTTCCGGTGAACTCACAGCAGCACTTGGGCCTGCAAAGCCTAGCTCGACCAGCCACCCTGAGCACCCCTGGCAAACCAGCAGCCCTGCGGCCCAATCAAAGGGCCGACAGCACCCCATCTTGTTCTGATTATCGAGGGGCAGGCACGGCCCGGTGGCTGTGGGCCCCGCCTTTGCCCTAGCGCCACCTGCAGCGTCACACAGCTCGCCCAGGGCGGGACAGGCTGCAGCCCCCTCCCCCGGCGGGCACGCACCACGCTCTCGTGCCCAGGCGCCCCGCAGCCGGGGAACACGCACCTGGACCTCGTCGTCCTTGCGGATGGGCATGGAGCGGACGTTGTACTTCTGCCGCAGCTCCTTGGACAGCGGGGACGACATGATCTTCCTGCGCACGTGCGACGGCGCGTTGAAGTGGCGTTTGCGGTTCTTGCTGCGGTCCGAGGTCACGAAGGGATTGAACTTCATGGTGACGGTCTGCGGAGGGCGGCGACAAGGGGAGCGAGGGCGCGCGCGGTGGGCTTCGGCGGCCTCTTCCCCATCCGAGACGCCCCTCCTCGTCCCCGCCCAAGTGCTCTAGGGGCAGACACCGGCACGGAGGAAGCGGACGGAGGACGCAGAGTTGGGTGTGCGCGTGGTCTGGACCATACATAGGAAGACTTGAGTCGGGGGCGCATGCCTGACCAAAGGGGTCGCGGGGAGCGGCTGAGGGAGGGACGCTTGGGCTGGGAGAATGCTTAGCTGAAGGTCACGCGGAGAGAAGGGGCTGCACACAAAACACTCCTACTTACCTCCTTGGTACCGAACACGTTCAGGACTTGCGCGCGCAGTACCGGAAGTAGGGCTCCCTGGCCGCGCAAGCGCAGAAAGATACCGAGAAGCACCCTTCCCGTTGGAAGCAAGCAGACGGGCGCCCCCTGCGGCCCGGGGTGGGATTGCAGCATCTCGTTCCCCGGGGCGGGAGAGCCCGGCGCGGCCTCAAGCCGGGAATCCCAAGAGGTGGCGCCTCTGGAGACAAGCGCCTGTTTTCCTAGGGTCCGCGATGGGGGCTCACGGGGGTTCCTTTAACAGGCACACCGTCGGGAGTTCGTCACCTGCCCCATACTCTCCCTATGCCCCTGCAGCCTGCGGACTGGCGTCTTAGGCAACATATTTAAAATGCAGACTTTCGGGCCCCATCACAAGTCGTGCAGAACCAGACAATGGTGGGTCTGGGTCACTCTTCCATCCACGGAGGATTTTGTGGTGCACTAGAATTCGAGGATCGCTGTGCACCAAACACTGGACTTTGCAAAAACTCCCTTGTGTTTGCTGGTTTCTCCCTGTTGTGAAGGGCAGGGGCCACCCAGGCCGACCTCAGGAGAACGCCTCCACGTTTTCTCCTCTGTAAATGGCGGCGGGCCCAGGAGGCGCCGCGCAGGGGTGCCACGAGGACTACATGAGCTCATCCATGCCGCGTGGGCACAGCCGAGCCTGGCACGCGGCGCTCAGCCCCAGTCAAACATCAGAGGCCCCCGCTTTCCACGGTGCCTACCCTCGGGCTACCTTTATCATCAATTCCTGTTAGTTCTCTGTGTCTGATACCCACACGTGCACTCTGCCGCGCGGCTAGAGATCACGCGTGATACCTCTACAGTAGCTGCGGGAACGATCACCGAGGCGGGTGTGCTGGTGCAGCAGGTGAGCCAGAAGCCCGCGCCCCAGGACGCCGTGCTGCTTGCTCCCTGCTGATGGCCTGGGAAGGCAGCGGAGGACGGCCCCAAGTCGTCGGATCCCTGCGCCCACGGGGGAGACCCGCACAGAGCCCCTGCCCGGCCCAGCCCTGGCTGTTGTGGCCATCTGGGGAGTGACCCAGTGGAGGGAAGATCTTCTCTGCCCCACGCCTCGCCCTCTCCCTGTGTCAAATCAATCAACCAATCAGCCTTTTTCTACCAAAAGGACCAACTCGGGTGCCGGGTGCTCCGCTTCGGAGTGCTCCGCTGGACTTGCTGCCGCCGCTCCGCCCCTCTCCGCCTGGCCGCACCTGCTGCGACCGAGCCGCGCGCGTCTCCGCGTCCTGCCGCCCACCTCCCGGCCTGCACCTCCCATTCTGCGGGAGGTGCGGGCGCCACCTGGCGGCTGGACAGGCTGAGACATCTGCGGCCCTGGCGAGCCTGCACGCGTGGACCACCACACGGGAGGTCCCCTTCCTGGGCACCGCAAAGGCCGGGAGACAGGGAAGGGCTCTGGGCCTCCAAAAGGCTTATTCTGTGCAAGGTCTTATTCGCTCATTACCGCTAACCCTCCCATTCATTCATTCATTGGTCCTGGATCTATTGGACGACTGCCTTGTGCCAGACGCTGCACATGAGTTGATGGAAGGAGACCCTGGAATTCAGAGAGGGTGATGTCTTGCCCCACATCCCTCAGCCACACTCTCAGTTTATTACTGGTGGTGAAATGGTTAAACGCCAGTATGTACTGGTAGGCAGGATCACAAGGCATCAGTGTGGATCCCAGCACCATCTGGATCCTACTTCAGGTTTTGCCCTAGATCCTCTGCAGCCAGCCTTGGAGACCTCTGGAGGATGGCCACTCCTGGGCTGTTTGCCTGCCCTTACAGTAGTTGAGGCAACAGCAACCCCAATGCCACCCAGTGTGCGTGCCCTGATCCAGGAGTAGGGAGGTTACTGGGGCTGCGGGGGGGGGGGGGGGGGGGCCTGTGATGAGGAAAGAAGAAGTCACTTAACCTTTAACAGTGCAGGGGCAGAGGCGGGCAAGACCAAGGGCACACAGAAGGGGACCAAGGTCCGCCCCAGGGCAGCTCTTACAGAGCATGTGCACTCCCTGCAAGCGCCGCCTCTCACTGGCTCCCTCTCTGTTCCCGCATTCATTTACTAACTCACTTGCACACGCTTTTTTTTTTTTTTTTTTTTTAAGATTTATTTTTATTCATTTGAAAGAGTTATAGAGAGAGGTAGGTCTTCCATCTGATGGTTCACTCCTCAAATGGCCACAGTGGCCGAAGCTGGGCAAGGCTGAAGCCAGGAGCCAGGAGCTTCTTTCGGGTCTCTCATGTTGAATGCGGGGGCCCAAGGACTTGGGCCATCTTCTGTTGCTTTCCCAGGCCATTATCTGGGAGCGGGACAGGAAGTGGAGCAGCAGGGGCAAGGATGGGAGCCCATATGGGATGCTGGTGCCACAGGCACTACGCCACAGCACACGCCCCATAATGTGTCTGCAGAATCCTTAAGGACCCTCCTCTGCCCCAAGTCTGCCTGTTTTTTTTTGTTTGTTTGTTTGTTTGTTTTTAAGATCATTTATTTATTTGAGAGGCAGAGTCAGAGAGGGAGAGACAAAGGGAGAAGTCTTCCATCCTATGATTTCCAAATGGCCACAATGGCTGATGCTGAGCCAACGTGAAGCCAGGAGCCAGGAGCTTCTTCCAGGTCTCCCACACAGGAGCAGGGGCCTAAGCACTTGGGCCATCTTCTGCTGCTTTCCCAGGCCATCAGCAGGGGAGCTGGATCAAAAGTGGAGCCACTGGGACTTGAACTGGTGCCCATATGGGAAGCCTATACTACTACGCCACAGTGCCAGCCCCCTGCCCCAAGTCTTTCCTAGAAGTCTTGTTCACATCTAACTCTGTGGCAGTGTGAGGAGCTGACGTCACCTTTTTCAAGTCTCTCCAAAGCATCTATCTTCGTTTCTCAATATGTCTCACTGGGCTAAACCATGCCGACGTCATGTTCCTGGATTACTGAGTCTGTCTCCTGGAGCTAATGAACCTAGTTCATGAACTAAGAATTCACTAGATCACACCATGCGGGTAGAAGCAAAACTCGTACAAACCGGTTTGGGAAAACAATGAGTGACTGGCACATATTCTGCTCTCCTGTCGCAGAAACTCAAGTGTGGGACAGGATGTAGAGACAGCTTGAGTCTGGCCTTTGCGGCCCTGGAGGGAGTGAACCAGCAGATCAAAGACCTGTCTCTGTCTCTCTCTCTCTCTCTCTGTAACTCTGACTTCAAATAATTTTTTTTAAAGTGCCAGGGTTGAGTAGCAGGTAGAAGCTGCCGCCTTGACTGGCATCCCATATGGGCACTGGTTCAAGTCTCTGCTGCTCCACTTCCTATCCAGCTTCCTGCTAATTCACCTGGGAAAGCAGCAGAAGACAGCCCAAGTGCTTGGGCCCTGCACCCATATGGGAGACCCAGATTAAGCTCCTGGCTCCTGACTTCAGCCTGGCCCAGCACCAGCTGTTGCAGCCATTTGGGGAGTGAACCAGCAGACAGAAGCGCGCTTTCTCTCCCTGCCTTTCAAATAAATAATCTTTTTAAAGAAGAGAATGGGGGCCGGCACTGCGGCTCAACAGGCTAATCCTCCGCCTAGCGGCGCCGGCACACCGGGTTCTAGTCCTGGTCGGGGCGTCGGATTCTGTCCCGGTTACCCCTCTTCCAGGCCAGCTCTCTGCTGTGGCCAGGGAGTGCAGTGGAGGATGGCCCAAGTGCTTGGGCCCTGCACCCCATGGGAGACCAGGATAGCACCTGGCTCCTGCCTTCGGATCAGCACGGTGCGCCGGCCACAGTGCGCCAGCTGTGGCTGGCCATTGGAGGGTGAACCAACGGCAAAAGGAAGACCTTTCTCTCTCTCTCTCTCTCACTGTCCACTCTGCCTGGTAAAAAAAAAAAAAAAAAAAAAAAAAAGAAGAAGAGAATGGGGACAGCTGGTAAAGAATTCCTCGCTGATTCCCTCCCAGTCATTTTTTTTTTTTTTTTAAGGAATTTATTTATCTATTTGAAGGGCGGAGTTACAGAAAGGCAGAGGCAAAGGCAGAGAGAGAGAGAGAGAGAGAGAGAGAGAGAGTGTCTTCCATTTGCTGGTTCACTCCCCAAGTGGCTGCAATGGCTGGAGCTGGGCCAAGCTGAAGCCAGGGGCCAGGAGCTCCTTTTGGGTCTCCCACGTGGGTGCAGGGGCCAAGGACTTGGGCCATCTTCTACTGCTTTCTCAGGCCACAGCAGAGAGCTGGATCAGAACTGGAGAAGCTGGGTCTGGAACCGGCACCCATCTGAGCTTTACCCGGTATGCCACCGTGCTGGCCTTCCCAGTCATCCATATATATATTTCCATTCCATTTCCACAATGGCACTTTGAAGTAGTTTTATTCTTTTCCCCATTCACATCCAAGGAAACTGAGGCACTGAGAGATTAAGGATGCAGGCTGAGGCTACACAGGCAGAAGGTGGCACTACAAGGAATACTGTAGAATATTCTAGAGGACAGGGCCGAATCCTCGGAGTCTTGAGCTTCTGACCATCCTCACAGACCTTTCCAACTTCTCCCCTCTGGAGGATCATCCCTTCCACTGACTCCAGCCCCAGGCTCCCCAGCCCCAGACAAGGCAGCAACAGCCACACAGCAGCACTTGTGAAAATCAGACTTTTTAATCATCTCATATCTGAACCCAGTAAGGGGGGGAAGCACTACACATTTTCCCCCCCTTGAGATTTTGTTTGCAAGAATAATAGGTCAGAGGTGCCTCTTCCATAGGAAACTGACATCCCTTATATCCTCAGGGTTTTATTTTTTTAAAAATGCATAAAAGTGGAATTTCAACCCATATGCATGCCACATATTTCCTGCCCCACCCCACCCTCTACAGTGAACCCACACCCCCAGAGGGACTCCTTTCTGTAACTGGGAAACAGAATGTGAAACAAAAACCCATTCAAGTGGCCAGAGATACCAGAAATAACCCAAGGCCATTTACACACACAACACCCAACACAGGGCAATCCAAAGGGGAAGCTTCTCTACTTGGAATTCAGGGCCCCACACTGCAAATGGCAGGGGCCTGAGCTATCCTTATAGATCATTTGAAAAATCCTTCCACTGGACACGCCCCTTCATTACAAAAGTATGCAAACCATCTTGATATAAATGGAAAACAGGTGGGCTGCTCTCTCCTTGGGACGCGTGAGCATGGCTAACATTCCCTGTATGGAATTCATGCCTGGCTCACTGCCCCCCTCAGAGGACAAAGGCTGAGGATGTGGGGGGAGCAGCAGGGCAGGGGCCAAACTCTGGAGTCAGAGGGGAGACACTGGAGCCACGCCAGGGGCTGGGAACATGGTCCCTGTGGGGCCAGCCAGTGGGGGAGCTCAAGGTCAAGTGAACCTCAGCTGGGCTGCAGAGCGGACCCCGCACTCTGCACCCCACACAGCCTGGAAGGCAGAGGTCAGAGGGAGAAGGATTAGTCCACTTTGCTCCCTGACGAAAGGGCCTGGGACCACGGGTGGCTGTTTCAGAGTTGCCGAGATGGATGCTTTGTGTCTGGACAAGTACCTGGTTCTCTAGTCCCATCTAGTCCTCTGCCACTGCAGATCCCAGCAGAGCTGTCAGGGGGAACCTGGCAGTGGGAACCAGCCCCTCCACCAAGAGCTGCTGTTGCCACACGGGTCAGGGGCCACAGAGGCACAGTGGTGGTGGTGTTGGGGGATGAGGGGAAGAGGAGAGGAAGGGCCGCCTGGGACCTGCCTCATGACTGGTGAGCAGACTGTGTCTCTATTGCTGCACCTGCTTTCAGGAGAGCACAGCGGTGGGATGAGCCTTGGGCCTGGGCAGGAAGGGGAAAGTGAGGGTTCCATTGACAGGGCCAAACCTCAAGGGCTTGCCTGGGAAGTACCGTCCTCCGAAGAAGGCGCCAAGTGGGAGTACGTCGGGGCGGTCTGCTCCCGGAGCTGAGAGCCCAGGGAGAAGCCAAGTGATGAGTGTGTCCAGATGCAAGATTGTCAAAGGCTGGCTGGCAGTGGGGGGACGGGGATTCTGGGCTGTCCGCCCCGAGGGAAGGGACTGCAGCGTCCTAGGATGGCTTCCCAGCATTCCTGGGGCCTCTCCCTCCAGCGCCTGACTCCGGTCTCGGGGGTCCCCGGGGAAAGGGGCAACGACTTCAGGCAGTGTCATTTGTCTAAAACTAAACCGGAGGGAAAGAGGTAGCTGCAAAACTCTGAGCCACCTCTTCCCCCGCCTCCCACCCTGACTTGGAGACACAGCCAGATCCTGGGCCAGAGAGGAGGCAGGAGGAGGAGACAGGGTTGGGGTGGGGGAAGAGGAGCTGGCGGCCTCCCTGGCCCCGGGTCCCCAGCCGGCCGGCAGGGGGCTCAGTGTATCTTGCCCAGCTGGATCTTTTTCCAGGCTTCCGAGGCTGTGAAGATGCAGGAGTCCAGGATGCCGGCCACAGTGAAGGTCCCGCCAATGATGGCACAGATCTGAAAGACAGCAGGGGCAGGGGGCCGGGGCCAGGGCTGATATCAGTGCGAAGGAAGTGCCAGGCCAGACCCCTCCCAGACCACCAGATGTTGGGTCTGCACCCACAGACGCTCTGTCCCTTTATGCCCAGTATGCTTGCCACCTGGTCATCAGCAGGGTCTGGGACACACAAGGGAATCACTCCTGCGACAACAGAGACAGTGATAACAAAGGCAATTATCGCTAACCCCAGGGCCTTTAATTTCCATATAAACTCTCAGGATGAGGAAGGGGACTTGACCCATTTCACAGGCGAGGAAAACAGGGCTTAGGTGACCTGCACAGTGACGAGCTGAGCTCAGGCATGTATCGGCCCCGGATCCTGTACTTAAATGTATCAGGGGCAGGCATCTAGCCTGCCAGGTAAGATGCACACATCCCACAGGTGGAGTATCTGGGTTCAATTCTTGGCTCTGGCTCCCGACTCCAGCTTCCCACCAATGCAGACCCTGGGAAGCAGCAGGTGATGGCTCGAGCAGTCCGGTTCCTGTCACCCACATGGGGAAACCTGAACTGGGTTCCCAGCTCCTGGCTTTGGCTTGGCCTGGTGCCGGCTCTCATGGGTATTTGGAAAGTGACTCTGTGGATGGGGACTCTCTTTCTTTTTCACAATATTTACAATCCCATTTCAGAGGGGCTTCTGAAAGACAGTGCCACCAGCCCAGGGCCATTCAGTGCTGGGACTTGAGCCTGGGTCAGACAGATCCAGGCCTAGTGCTGCCTGGGACCAAGATGGGGGAAGGGCTGAATGCGCAGCACTGGCCTGGGTGGACAAGAGCTAGAAATCAATCTCCCATTCTCAGAAGCCTAGCCCATCGGCGAGATGGATGGTAAGCAACTCATCACACCACTAAATGCAAAACAACAGCCAAGTGCGTGCCGCATGCAGGCAGGCCTTGCCGCCGCCAAAAAGCTTTCCTGATGGTACTTTTTTTTTTTTTTGACAGGCAGAGTGGACAGTGAGAGAGAGAGAGAAGAAAGGTCTTCCTTTTGCCGTTGGTTCACCCTCCAATGGCTGCCGCGGCTGGCGCGCTGCGGCTGGCACACTGCACTGATCCGATGGCAGGAGCCAGGTACTTATCCTGGTCTCCCATGGGGTGCAGGGCCCAAGTACTTGGGCCATCCTCCACTGCACTCCCTGGCCACAGCAGAGAGCTGGCCTGGAAGAGGGGCAACCGGGACAGAATCCGGAGCCCCGACCAGGACTAGAACCCGATGTGCCAGCGCCTCAAGGCGGAGGATTAGCCTAGTGAGCCGTGGCTCTGGCCGGTACTACCATTTTTATCTATTTGAATCATATTTAAAAATATTAGCAAGACACAGGCAGAGAGAGAGAGAGAGAGGATCACTCATCTTATTTCCCAAATGCCTGCAAAGGCTGGGATGAGCCAGGCCAAGGCCAGGAGGCCAGAACCCAATCCCACAGGCATTAAGTCAATACTGCTGCTTTGTAGGTTGTACATAAGCAGGAAGCTGGAATTGGGAGCAGAGCCAGGACTCGAACCTAGGCACTCTGATACGGAGTCTTGGATATGTCTCAACTGCTGGGCCACACGCCCACCCCAACACACTTCTTCATTGCAGGGGGCTGTCCTGGGCATGAAAGGGCATTTAGTAGCATCCCTGGCCACCACCCATGAGACACCCGCGGTACCGTCTCCCCCTTGTTGCAAGAGACAAAGTGTCTCCAAACACTGCCAAATGTCCCCTGAGGGTCAAAGTCACTGAGAATGACTGTAGTCTGGGGTGGGGTGGGGGGTTGATAATGTCTGCAGTATGTCTGTACTTTCTAACTTTGCACCATACCACACTACACTAACCACGACATGACAGACAATACTTACACGGCTCCTTCTCTGGGCCAGGCGCAAGTGCTTCAGGCCAGCTACACCCCCAGTATAGGCACCACTGTCTCACAGCAAAGAAAACTGAGACATACAGACCCTCAAACACTTGTCCAGTGCCACAGCAAGTGGCCAAAGTGAGGTTTAAAATTTCAGGGACTGTCGTCTTAACATGACATTCTGTGGCATTGCAGGTACAAAATGCCCACCCAATTGAATTACATTTTGTTCCTGGGTTACAATAGTTCAGTTTAGGGCCCGGTGCTGTGGCGTAGTAAGCTAAGCCTTCACCTGAGGTGCTGGCATCCCATATGGGTGCCGGCCTCATGTCCTGGTGGCTCCACTTCCAACCCAGCTCTCTGCTTGTGGCCTGGCACCCGCATGGGAGACCTGGAGGAAGCTCCAGGCTCCCGGCTTCGTATCGGCTCACCTCTGGCCATTACAGCTATTTGGGGGAATGAACCAGCAGATGGAAGACCTTTCTCTCTGTCTCTTAGTCGGTAACTCTGCCTCTCAAATAGACAAATAAAATCTTTAAAAAAGAACCCCAATGATTTGGCTCACAATTTTTTTGCTTTGCAATGGTGTAGAAGTGTGCCCATGTCTCATGTCCAGCACAATAATCAACAAATCATGTGAGATATTCAACGCTTTACTGTTTTTTTAAAACTTTTTATTTATTTGAAAGTCAGAGTTACACAGAGAAAGAAGGGGAGGCAGAGAGAGAGAGAGAGAGAGAGAGAGAGAGAGAGAGAGAGAGAATCTTCCATCTGCTGGTTCACTCCCCAATTGGCAACAATGGCTGGAGCTGCACTGATTCAAAGCCAGGAGCCAGGAGCTTCCTCCGGATCTTCCCACGTGGGTGCAGGGACCCAGGGACTTGGGCCATCCTCCACTGCTTTCCCAGGCCACAGCAGAGAGCTGGATCAGAAGAGGAGCAGCCAGGCGTTGAACTGGCGCCCATATGGGATGCCAGCACTGCAGGCAGCGGGTTTACCTGCTATACCACAGTGCTGGCTCCAACACTTTACTATTAAGTAGAGTTTGAGTTAGGTGGTATTTGCCCAAGTGCAGGGTCATGTGCAAGTGTTCTGTTTAAGGTGGGCTAGGCTAAGCCATGATGACTCGATGCATTTTTGACTTAGGATGTTTTCAGCATAATGGACTTATCTGGGTGTGGCCCCATCGTAAGTCGAGGAGCACCTGTACCAACTTTGTATTGAAGTTGCTAAACTTAAACTTCACTGATGACTTATCAAACTCAACATCTGATGGCCTATAGATTACTTACTCAGGACTTCAAAGAATGAATTCAATGTCCACAGGAGTCAGGAAGCTCCCTCGCCTCCGCCCCCGCCCCCACAGGCCCTCCAAGACTGCTAGGAGCCACAGGGGAGCGGTGGGAAGAGAGCCAGCCGGTGACGTGCAACCCCTGGAGGACTCTGGGAGATGGCAGTGCCTTAATGGGTGCCAAGTGGTGGGAGGCCAGGAGAGCGAAGGCAAGAGGGATGGGTGAATGGACCTGGTGTTTATTTTTTAAATGGCATTTCCATGGGATGAGCTAAGCAGAGGCCTGCACGGCCCAGGACAGACAGAGCGGCTCTGTACGGGCGAGTTCTAAGTGGAGCAGCTGGCATTCCAGTAATAACAGCCCAAGAAACCGGAGCAGCCCCCCAGCGAGTGCATCGGATAGCAGGCGCTGGGGGGATTATGCTGAAGTGTTTTGCAGTGGGCGAGGCTCCCCCGCCAGCCTCAGCGCATGACGCAGTGGCACTTTTCAGGGACGATGACGGCAGGGGAGCGGTTTATTTCGGTAGAGTGGATCAGATGATGGGAGATTTTATACCGCAAAATGCTTTTAGAGCTTGGCTCATAGGATAGGAAAATATGACTTAAGTGCAATGGAGCAAAAAATAAAAAATAACCACACACACACACACACACACACAATCTGTATTCATCTACACACAGTTTGGAACCCAACTCTCTGTGACTCACAGACACCTGGCACCGGGTCTGAAGTCTTCTTTCACTGAAGCCTCGAGCAGGGGGAGACAAAACATGTGTTGGGTACACAAGAAAACACACGGCTTATGGGGAGACTGAGGCACCGGCAGCAGTCAGCCTTGGTCACAGAGCGAGTGGCTCTCGGCCCCAAGCTGAGCTCCTATGTGTGTGCACTGATGCCACTGAACTTGATTCAAAAATGTGTGCCCCCATTATTCCGTATCTGTTGAAGAGGCTGGCCACTGGTCAATGGAGGGGCTCTGTGTGTTGGAGGAAATCCTGGCACGTTCCATGGAGGTCCCTCCAAGCTGAGGGGATTCCGGGGGCCTGCCCACTGCTGCCATAGGCAGTCCCTTCTCAGCTGCAGGGGACACATTCCAAGGCCGCCAGTGGACGCCAGAAAGTGGGAATAGTATCCAACTCCATACGTGCTATGTATTTTTCTATGTACACATACCTATGATAAAGCTTATTTGATGCAGGATGGGAGCAGGTGTTCAGCCTGGCTGTTCAGATACCCACACCCCACATTGAGTGCCTGCATTTGACTCCTAGCTCCAGCTCCTGACTCCAGCTTCCTGCTAATGCAGACCATGGGGGACAATGGCGATGGCTCAAATAATTGGGTCCCTGCCACCCTCGTGGGAGACCTGGACTGAGGTCCCAGTTCCCGGCTTCAGCCATGGCTGCTATAGGTATTTGGGTGAACTAGTGGATGGGAATTCTCTCCCCGTCTCTCTCAAACAAAACAAAAACACTCTGGGAGATAAAGCAAAGAACTCCCACATGTTGTTCTGCGTGCAGGAAGGCGGGGAGAACCAGGCTTCTTTGGGGGTGCCAATGGCATGACAGGGAGGTGCACACCTTCTTGGACGTGGTGGGGCGGGGGTGCAGTGAGAGCTGGGGAGTCCTCAGGGGTTTTGCTGCTGCGGCAGGCTGAGGCCTGTCACTCACTCACGCTAGCTGTGGGGGAGCTCAGTGGGAAAGCCAGCCCTACCTTGCTGATTGCCATACTGCAGAAAACACCTGTGGGATGCCTAGCACTTAGCAGGTGCTCAGGAAATGACCTAATCTCATCTTCCAGTCGACCAGAGGGCTGCGACCTTGTTGCTAAGGCCTGGAATTTTCTTTTCCTTTTTAAAGATTCATTTCTTTGAAAGTCACTTCGAGAAAGAGGGGAAGAGAGAGGGAGGGAAAAAGGGAGGGGGAGAGAGAGAGAGAGAGAGAGAGAGAGAGAGAGAAGGAGAGAGAATCTTCTATCCACTGGTTCACTCCACAGTTGGTCAAAGCCAGGAGTTTCTTCTAGGTTTCCCATGTGTGGGGCAGGGGTCCAAATACTTGCACCATCTCTCACGGTTTTTCCCAGGCCATTAACAGGGAGCTGGATCAGAAGCGGAGCAGCTGGGTCTCAACTCAGCGCCCACATGGGATGCCAGCATTGCAGGCAGTGGCTTTACCTGCTGTGCCACAATGCTGGGTCCTAAGATCTGGAATTTTCTAAACCTCTCTGAGAACCACTTTGATTGGAAAAATGGGCAAAACACCACTTACTCTCCCAGGACAGGCAGGCCCTGGGAGAGTACCTCCACTCTCCGGCTGGCACTCGAGGCAGGGGACAAGTCAACTCACAGATGAGCAGGACAGCAAGGGCATCCCAGGCACTGCAGGTAGGTTCTGTGCAGCTGCCCTGTGAAGCCCTTACAGCAACCCATAACACAGACCGGGAAGCTGAGGCCCGGACTGAGCGCTTCCTCGGGGCAGTGCCGAGCAGCATCAGTGATGACGGGCATCCTGCTGGGGCAAAGCCCTTCAGGCCAGAGCGGCTCTGGGTCTTTGCCCAGGTGGCAGGGGTGCGGGTAGAAGGCACCGTGTCTCCCCAGTGCCCTGTGCCTGAGTGCCGAAGGGAAGGGGGCAGGGAGTGAGTGACAGAAGACGAGGGGGTGGGTCTGACAGGGAGTGAATGACGCACACTCCCGGGGGTGTCGACCAGGAGCTGGGGGAGGCAGTGCCGGGAGGCCCAGGGGTGCAGGGGGCCTTGTGCTGTCACAGAGAGGGCTTGGCTTTGAGAGTGGCAGAACTTGGCTTGGACTCACCCCACTCACATGCCCTTGTGGCCCCCCACTTCCTGTGCCTTGGGTTCCTTCATTTTAAAAACAAGACTGCTCCTCGCCCCTCAGGACTATTGTGACGCAGAGTGAGAGCACCCGTGGCCTGACCCCCGGCCCTCACTGCTGCCCATCAATCTCCCCATCAGCCCCCACGGCAGGGGACAAGCTCAGCCAGGCAGGGCCACCCCAGCCAGTGCGAGCAGCCCTGCCCTGCTCAGTGACAGCAAGGACAACGTGACCTCCAGGCTACAGTGAGCCTGAGTACAGCACCTCCATGGGCGCCCAGCAGAAGTCACCATTGTCGCCTCTGCTCCCAGCCAGCGCTGTCCTCCCTGTGGTCTTGGCTGCTTCCCAGCCGTCCACTGTGACGACAAGCAAGTCAGTTTACCTAACGCAAAAGCGGTGTGCCTTACATTTCAATTACAGCTCTCGGCTCCTTGTGATACGGCAAGGATGTGTTCTGACCACACCGGCCGGGGCACCCAGCGCCTGTTTTTCCACGGGCACGGACGGCTGCCTACCCGGTTCCTTGCCTGTGGGCCCGGAGCACAGAGTAAACACTCCTGGGGTGGAAGCCCAGCTCCCCAACCCGGGCCCGGGAAAGCCAGGGTCACCTCTCTGAGCCTCAGTTTCTCCAATCTGGAAAATGGGGCCTGCTGTGAGGCCCAAGACGGCTGCTGTCCAGCTGCCTGCGGGACCCTGGGTGTCCGGGAACTGCTCATTCACTTTCCTGATCCACTCAGCTCAGCTTTCAAAGCTGGTGGAAAAGGCGCAGTCTGAGGAAATAAATAATGAATGGAGGCCCATCACATGGCAGGGGCGGCAGACTGGCTGGAGCCGCGGATGAGAGCAGCCCCGCAGTGCGGGCAGAGGCGGGGGCGGCTGCGGAAGGGGAGCTGATGACTGGGCTCTGGGAGGCTGAGGAGTGGAGGGGGAGGGTGTGGTGATCTCCACCCAGCGCTCTCACCATCACCTCCTCCCACAGGCCTGGGGCGAGTGGAGCCCCCCTTCCCCGCCACTTACATAATGCCCAGAGCTGCAAAATACCCCCCAACCCCCTCCCCTTTGGTTGAGTACCTACTATGTGCCGGGCCTGCCTCAGTTCTTACTTCTGCCCTCTCATTCAATCCTTGCATTTGCTGGCTAACCACCATTGCTCAGATGATGGGACAGAGCTCAGAGAGGGAGAGGCTGGTCCAAGGTCACACAGCCCCAAGCAAGGACTGCTGGAATTCAGGTCTGGGGGTCTGCCAGAGGCCTTTCCCTGCTAGATACCTTGCTTCCCTCCTGGCCTGAAGACCCTCGCACCGGCTCTCTCCCTGTACCGAGGACTTCTGCATCTACGTGCTCTCTCCATCCAAAATCAAATACGCTGGGGTGGGCATTGGCGCGGCAGTTACCATACTGCCTGAAGTGCTCGCATCCCACACCAGGGTCCCTGGGTTCAAGTCCTGGCTCCTCTTTCTAGTCCAGCTTCCTGCTAATGTGCACCTAGGGAGGCAGGAGGTGATAGTCTTCACCCGTGTAGGAGACCTGGATTGAGTTCTGGGCTCCTGAGTTTGGACCAGAACGGCCCCAGCTGTTGGGGGCATTTGGGAAGCAAACCAGCAGATGGGAAAGCTCTGTCTCTCTACTTTTCACATAAATAAAATAAAAATTAAAACCATTTTAATTTTAAAATATCAGATATCCTGAAATTAGGGACCCCCCACCCCACCCATAGAGTTTATGAAGTAAGAAGCTGTGTGGCCAATAAAAAAAAGCCAGCTCTGTCTGACGTTCCTTGTACACCCTAGAACCTGCCTTGGAGAAGCAGGTTGTGGCGCAGTGGGTTAAGCCACCGCCTACGATGCTGGCATCCCCATATAGGCACTGGTTCCTGTCCCGGCTGCTCCATTTCCAATCCAGCTCCTTGCTAATGCGCCTGGGAAAGCCGTGGAGGATGGCCCAAGTGTTTGGATCCTGCCACCCACGTGGGAGATCTGGATGGAGCTCCTGGCTTTGGCCTGGCCAAGCCCCAGCCCTTGCAAATGGAAGATTTCTCTGTCTCCTCCCCTCTCTCTCTAACTCTGCCTTTCAAATAGAAAAAGAAAGGCAAGCAGCAGGGGCGTGAGCTCCGGGTGCAGACCCAGCTGGATCCACTTGCCTCTGGTACACAACCTTTGGAAGATCTATTTTAGCTCCTACGCCCCACAAGGATCAGAACAGGAGTTTTTCAGGCATTTCCACACCTGAATCGTGGAGCTCCTGACCTGGGCTCTGTTCCCGTCCTTGGAGGATGGACAGTGTCTTGGGGACCAAGGTGTCCCCCTCCCCCTCTGGATGCTCACCGCTTAGCCTCTACTTATCATCCACCAGCACTGCAGCAGGGATGGCTAAGGCCCACTCTCCCAGTCCAGACAGGAGAGGCCCACCGAGGAAGGCCTGGGTAGGGTAGGTGGGGGCAGAGGAGAGAGTCCAGGCTGCCTACAGTGCGCTGTGCAAGGCGCAGTTCCCAACTCGCTCCACAGTCGTGGGTAAAACCTCAGTCGAATTTGTCTCCTGTCCATCCTTCTAGATACCCCAGGCTCCCCCACCTGTGGGCACCTGCTGCTTTTTGTTTCTGGCAAAACGCTTGTGGAAGGCCAAAGAGATGAACACTCGGTGCTGCGATCTGGGCAGGAAACCGGCAAACATCCGCCAGGCAGCCTGACGCACGGCTCGCTTCTTTTCAGTTTGCAGCCAGCAGCCACGATTTCACACGGCTGCTCCCAGCATCACTTTGTGCCTGCTAGAGAATCTCTTCCTGATTCCCAGGGAGGAAGTCACTGGACCAAATGACCCCTGGGGTCCTGCCAGGGGCTCTGTGACCTCAAGGGGCTCTGCTACTACTGCCTTTTTCTGGGGTGCATGGAGAAGCCAGGGGCTCCCAAGCCAGGGTGAGGGGCTGGCGATGTTGCAGAGACAGGCACTGGCGTCCAAGCCCCGGCCTGCCACTTACTTCTGTGTGTTGTTGGATCATTTTCTCCAGTCGCTAAGCCTCAGTTAAACTCATAGACAAAACAGGCACAAGCTCTCCTAGCTTGCAGGGCCTCGGGGAGGCTCACGGAGGGCCCGTGTTAAGACGACCTGGCACAGAGAGGTGCTTAGGAAGGAAAGCCCTATCAACACATCTTAAAGCAGCTGCCATGGGTACAGCTGAGTGCCTCCATCCAGGTCAGGCCCTGTATGGCTGTTGGGGACACAGAAGTCTAATCGGCCTGGGGAACTGCAGTGATGTGCCATCATTAGGCTTGGGGATGACTTCACCCACCAGGAAAGCTTCGGGAGGGGGAGGCTGGTGGGCGGGGCTTACAGCAGCAACCCAGGCTGAGCCTCAGCCAAGGGTCCAGGGCACCACTTGAGCTCAATGAGCTGCACGATGCTCCAGGCATGGTTCTGAGTGGCACTTAGCAGGGACATGTCCTTGCCACCCAGTACTTTTTGGTGGGCAAAATAAAATAAAATAAAATAAAAATAAAAACCTGTCGTTCCGCCCTCAATTTGGGACTCTGGGTCTTCTGGCTCTTTCCACCTACCCCCTCCCCCACAAATAAAACAGACCACACAACACACAAGGCAAGAGATCTGACACCTGGGAAGCCGGCCCATCTGTCAGCACAGCCCACTTATCTCCAACAGGGAGCCTCAGCAAGCGGCAGGGGACAGATGTGCGTGCGTGGGAGGGCGGGAAGGCGGGATGCAGAAGGCAGTCACTTGCACACTGGCCAACAGTTTGCTTGGCCCCTTTGGGGGGTGGGGAGGGAATTTGCTGGGAGAGCACGAAGCGTGGGTGAGCCAGGTGCCCTGCAACCCAGAGAGAAGAGCTCGGGGCAGCCTGACTTCCAGGAGGAGAACCTGCTCAGGCAGGGGACAATCAAGGCCATCCCAGACACTGACACCCTGGAGGGCCAACCCCCAGCAAGTGGGGGCTTCATCCCGGGAACGCCTCGCCCCACCTCCCCCTCATTCCTGCCCACCCGCAGCTGCCTCCCACACACCCACTTGCTGGCCTAAGCCCCCTCTTCAGGAGCAGCCTCTCTCAGGGGCTATTTGCAGAGGCCCTTGTTTGGGGCCTGAGGGCTTTGCACACAAGTGTGTGAGGGAAACAGAAGCCACAGCAGGTGCCCGCGCTCCCACCCCAGCCCCACCCCAGCCACCAAGGCTCTCCGTCCATGCTGCGTGTGGATGACTGTGTCTGAGCGTGAGCGTCATCCCCACATCTGCAGCCTCGGGACAAGGCAGGGCCTTTGAAAACCCTATGGTGACGCCATCTGCCAGGGACAGCCAGCTGCCTCACTCAGGGCTGACTCCGCTGTTGCTGTGGCCACCAAGATGGAGGCACTGAGACACTGCTGCCTGCAGCAGCCTGGTGTCATTGGCCCTCACTCAAAGGCAGAGACGGGGGACAGGCCAGTGGCCAAGGGGAGGAGAAGGAAAAGGCCTCAATGGGGCATGGGTGACAAAAAAAGGGTCTGCCCAACTGGCTTCCTGGGACCTCCAGCTCTCAGTAGTCAGTGGGGGTCCCTGAACTGTTGAAGGAGGCCCTGGGGCTTTCACAAGCCTCGATCTGTGGGGCCTCTCTGTGCACACGCTCTCCTCACTCTGCAAGGCCCATCTCCCAGGTCCCTTCTAGAGCTTTCCTGATAGAGCAGGTGTGCTCTCCTCTCTGCACTGCTGCACCAGGTCCACGCCAGCATGTGGGTTCATGCTGGATGGGACTGCAGCTTTCTGCGTGCTCAACCATTTGCCCCGGGGACCTTGGAGCTGCTAGAGGACAGGGCTTGTGGCCGACGCAGTGATCCCCATGCCCAGCACTGGGCCTAGCACATGGAGAATTCCAGCCAACTGGAAGGGGACACAGAAGAGGCTTCCAACCCTTCAGTGAGTGTGGCAGAGGGGCTTTCTCCGCTGCTGTTGGTGCTACAGACCCCAGGGCCTCTGTGGAGCAGGCTACATCTGCACGGAGGCACCAGGGCGCCTACTTGTGGCTTCTTGTGGGTGTGCAGCAGAAAACCCAAGTAAGAATCAGCACCCAGGGACCAGTATTGTGGCATAGCGGGTAAAGCTGTCTCCTGGAGCGCCGGCATCCCACATGGGTGCTGGTTCGAGTCCCGGCTGCTCCACTTCAGATCCAACTTCCTGTTAACGAGCCTAGGAAAAGCAGTGGAAGATGGCCCAAGTGTTTGGGTCCCTGCCACCCATGTGGGAGACCTGGCTAAAGCTCACCTCTGGCCACTGTGGCCACTTGGGAGTGTCAAGATCTCTCCATCTTTCCCTCTCTCTCTGTAACTCTTTCAAACAAATAAATAAATAAATCTTAAAAGAAAGATTCAGCATCAACCCACCTGTGGGTGTACCATCCTGTGGGGTCTCAGAGAACAACATAAATCCCCTGGCTTTGGGAGCCAAAGGGGTTCCACATCTCCCCCCAGAGTGGCCAGACCAAATGTGCCTGCACACCAGCCTCACATCTTCCTGGTCTCTGCAGCGGCAGGTTTGGTTTCTGTCAGTTTGATGGGACTGAGCTGCAGTTCACTCCTCTGACTGCCCGTGAACTTGGGTTCCCTGTCATAGCTAATGGTGTCTTCTGTGACAGACAAGTCCTCAGTCTCTGCCCATTTTTCTTTCTGATGGCTTAGTTGCTTGTTTGTTTCATATAAGTTCTCTCATTATTTAATGTTTTTTAAAAAAAGATTTATTAAGGCAGAGAGACAGGGACAGATGGATAAAGATCTCTTATCTGTTGATTCACTCCCCAAATGCCTATTACAGCCAGGGCTGGCCCAGGATGGGGCTGGTAGCCTAGAACTCAATCTGGTCTCCCATGTGGGAATTGGGAGCAAAGCTGGGACTTGAACTTCGGCGGTCTCACATGGGATGCCAGCATCCCAAGTGGCGGTTTAACCACTGCACCAAATGCCGGCCCTGAGGTCCTTCGCATGTAAATTCTGAACGTTACTCCTTTCACATATGTTTGATTGACAAATGTCATTGCCCAACTGCGTGTGGTATTTCCACTTTATGTGACAGGCATCATCTGCTGAATGCAAGTTTCCGACTTCTATGTAGTCAAAGAGAACAGCAGAAAGCTGCTGGAGGACTCAGATAAGCCCCACACTTAGGGCGTACTCTGCACCCAGCGGGCTCTTTATATGTGTGAACAGCGCCTCCCTTCTTGGTCACTGGGTGCCTCCAAGCCTGGGAGGCTGCAGAAGGAGGGCCGGTCACGCCTGTGTCGCAGATCAGAAGGTGAAGGCCTGGTCCTGAGCAAGCGACTGCTTTGCCTCCTCGCACCTCCTCCTGCCTCTTCTACCAACAGGCCCCTGGTTTTCTCTTGAGGATCCCATCCCTCACAGTCTTTGTCCCTGAGGGCTGGATGGGGCTGGCTCGAGAGGGGGTGTGAAACCCAGGCCTGGCCAAGCAGAGCACTCCAGGTCCCCAAGCCACAAGCACGGGCCGGTGAGAGCACCGTCCTTTCTGGGGTGTGGGGTGGAATTCCTGAGAAAGCTGCAGTTTGTATTGATAAGTTCTATTTGGGGAGGAAGCCAGGGCAGAGGAAAGCAGGTGAAAAAGAAACGCAGAGAGCCCCATTCCTGATGCTGGTGGCTGGATGCAGCCGTGCCTGAGACTTCCTTACCCAGAACGCCAGCACGAAGGATGGTTCCTTCTCTTCTGTGACAGAGGCCTGACTAGCACAGACCGAGGTACAGCAGGGAATGAAAGAGCACTGATTACGAGCCATTATTAAAAGCAGGCAAAGACAGAGATGCCTGGGAATTCTATGGCAGCTGACTCTGGCTTACTCGGGGTTCCCTGGGTCTGGGGTATGAAGCAATGCACTGTGACCTCCTAGGGAGTTCTGAATGCAAGACCAGGAAACAGTACCTGCGACAGAAATAATCTGATCTGCTGATCTGCATAAAAGTGACATCAGCCTGAAGCTGCCCTAGAGAAAGCTGGATGAGAAAGAAGAAGAAGAAAAAACCACCCCAAAATAAGATCAGATAAAGATAAAGAAAAGAAAGAAAGCAGGCAAAAAAGAAAGAAAAAACCTGACCACATAAGCAGCTACAACTGGAAACCTGGCACAGTTAAAAACACAAAAAGTTACATCTTCACTGTGAAATTTCCACAGAACAGGATAAAGGTGGCTAAGAATAATTCCCATAAAAATAAAGAGAGGGAGGACATCACGAAGAGGAGCTGTACGACCTGCTGCAGGACCGGATGGCTCTCGTGCCATTTCCCCCGGAAGGTGTCTCTGGATGAACCGACCTTGACACAGGCGTGTTCCTGATTACACTGCTCAGCTTCCTCGGGGCTGGAGCCACCACCACCACCCCCCCCCCCCCCCCCCCCGCCCTGCAGGCCCTGCCCGGTCTCAGGGAGAGCAGGTGCCCCGGGTCACTCACCGTGGTGATGAACCTATACAGTGGCTGCCGTCTCTCGGTGTACTTGACCGTGATGGGGCTCAGGTCGTAGCGGAACCAGATGGCAGGGATGATGCGCCCTGTGTGGCTGTAGGCCACGTACTCCTAGGGTGGGGACAGGCAGGGGATTTGAGCGTCAGAGGCACAAACCATGAGTCCTGGGGATTGGGAGCGGGAAACCGTTCTGGAGAAAGGCCGTTCTCCCTCCTCCCCCACAGAGGCAGACTCCACCGGCCCCTCTCACACCCCTACCCCACAGCCCTAACCCTGCCATCCACATTCAGGTGGGCAACACTGCTGGGGGTGTTTTGGACCCCTTCGGTTATTTGGAAATTGGCCTTGCAACCTGTAAGTGGCTCCAGATCAAAAGAGAAATTGGAACACAGGGATGTAAGAGGCAATGTGTGGTCTCCGGCTCAGCCTGAGTTAAGGCCTGTTCCCTCCCTTTCATCCTGTGCCACACAAAACCCATTCATCTACTCGACAACAGCTGGTGAGCACCTCCGCCATGCTGGTCCCGTCCCGGCTGCTGGGGGCCCCGAGTGAGAGGCTCAGAGCAGGAGGCAGACACCCGTGTGGGACAGGGGGCCATGCAGGGACGAGCACGAGCGGCCAGGTGTCCCCAGGGCCGTTGGAAGATGCCCCGAGGCACACAGCGGGCCAGCAGGAGTTCCGTGGGTGCACGTGCGTGAGGGTGAAGCCCATGGGGGAGTGCACCAGCTTCCAGAGGAAGAACAACAGTCAGGAGTGCAAGGCCAAAGCCAAGGTGCCGGAGAAAGCACACAGCAAGGACCAGGAGGCTGATCCGGGGCCATGACCACGGCACCCCATCTGAACCCTTGGGTCCTGGGAGGGACCGTCTGTGGACTCTCTCTCCTGTTTGGCCATTTCAGAGTGCTGGAAACCTCTGGGCCGTGCCCTCTTGTCCACAACAACAGGAGAGCCAATTGAACCGCCAGCCCCCCCCCCCCCCCCCCAGCCCAGGCAGTTCTGGCTGCTTCTGTGGATGGCGCCGAGGGCGGCTGCTGCTTGCTCCCAAGGGCACGCTGCGGCCGGGGCCTGGGAGAACACTGAACAAGCGGTTTTGCTGGCTGGGGCCCTGCCAGAGCCTACGGGGAAGGAGCCTTGAGCGAAGGCAGCTCACTCTCTGGGGAGAGCAACTCCCTGGGTCGCACCCCACAGTCACAGGATGCAGACAAGGAGTGGGAACATGGGAACGAGCAGCAGCAGGTTATCCTTTACCCAGAGCCACCCTGGCGAGCCCGGTGTTTCTGAAACAGTGCCTCGGTGGATGGCACCTTATACCGTGGGTAGCAGGCTCAGTAAACTGAGGCACACGGCGTTACGTGATGCGTCTCAGGTCACACAGTCAGCGAGGGACAGAGCTGAACTGTGGGCTGGCAGTGTGGCTTGGAGTCCCGGCTCTTTCTGCTTGCACTGCCCCTGTGTCCTCTTGGCTTGGGCTGTCAGTGCTGGCAGGTGACCACGAGATGCCCTCGGGTCTCCCCTCGGAAGGCTACACCGGAACACCAGTCCAGGGAGGGTTACAGCAGAGGCACCCATGTCACCCCGGGGTGGGCAGACCCAACAGCCCCTGGTTCAGAGCGAGCGGGTGATATGACCAAGAGCCCGAGGCGGATCCTGTGCTTATCTGCACCTGGCGACTTGATACCTCCACGACCCCCATCTGTGCCTCCGGGGTCAAATCTGTACCAGTGGTGACGGCCACTGTCCCGGTGCCAGCTCTGACATGGTGGTTGAGAAAGCTGATGGAGGCAGAGAGCTGAGCAGGTCCACGGTGTGGACTCCATTAGGGGCAGCTCCTCCCCCTCCTGTTACTGTGACCTGAATAATGGGCCCCCCACAGGGGGTTTAGCAGCCGTGGGACAGAGGGAGAAGGAGCATCCTGGTGGCTGTCAGCTGCAAATCACTGATGGTTGGGTCCCCTCACTCCATCGGCCCTGGCCCGGCCCTGGTGCTCACTGAGGCCTGGCACTTCTCCATGACTCTGAGTGCTGGGGCGGGGTTGGGACCTCTCTGCCAATCGACAGAGCAACAGTCATCCTGGTGGGATCCACTGCCTTGTGACTTGGGCCGAGTGCTTCTGCCTAGAGAGTGCTGTTGTGTGCTGACCAGCTGGGGGTCTGAGTGTGCAGGTCTGCAACCAATGGGACCTGCGGGGAAGCCTCCCTGCCTGCTCCTTCTCAAACAGATCCCATTCTGCCTGTGGTTAGAAGCCTCCCCTTGACTGATGGCAGGGATTGGGTCTCCCGTCTTCGCTTGGAGACAGAGCCCTGCAGGACAGGGTCCCCCAGGGAGCTTCCTAAAAGGAACAGCTGAGGAACAGCCACCTGGCACCTCCGCCCTGGGCCAGCAGAGGGCGCAGCTGCACACCGCTTGGCGAGAGCACCACCAGCATACCTTGTTGGCCACTGTGTACTGGTACGAGTATCGCTGCTTGCCACTCTTGTCCTCGTAAACTGTGGGCACGATCTTCAGGATGTAGTCGTGGGAGGCCAGGGCTGTGGGAAGGAGGCAGCAAGGTGAAGGTGGAGGGCCATGGCCTGCCTTATAGCTCTTGCTAGGTCATTTCAGTTCTAAAATCTGGCTGGCATCGCCAGGGGGCTCATTCCCCATTCCTTCCCCACTCAGAGGAGAAACCCCGTCTGCCAGGATCGTTCCTCCTGTGCTGCCTACGACACCAAAATTCTGTTAGCAGCCCAATGCCCAACAGCACAGTGGCCACTGGGAGAGGAGACTCCCTGAGAGGTGTGGTTAGAGGATAGGAGCCCAGCCAGGGAGCAGGGGCATGGCAGGTTTTGGTGATGGGGAAGAGACTCTTCAGACGGGCGTGAGCAGCTGTAAGAGTGACCTGTCCCCGAGGCCCTGCGAGCAGCTCTATCCCTGGGGAGGAAGAGGCAGAGTTTGAGAAAGGCTCCACTTCATTGTGCACCTCCTGGTATTGTTCAGATTCTTGCTTTGGAAATAAACTGGGATTGCTGTTTCTTTTAAAAAATTATTTATTTTCCTTTTGTATTTTTTAAGGTTTATTAATTTATTTGAAAGAGTTACAGAGAGAGAGAAGGAGAGGCAGAGAGAGAGGTCTTCCATCCATTGGTTCACTCCCCAATTGGCCTCAAAGGCCGGAGCTACACCTATCTGATGCCAGGAGCCAGGAGCTTCTTCTGGGTCTCCCATATGGGTGCAGGGGTCCAAGGACTTGGGCCATCTTTTACTGCTTTCCCAGAGAGCTAGATCAGAAGTGGAGCAGCTGGGACTTGAACCAGCACTTCCTTTTGTATTTGAAAGGCACGCACGTGCACACACACACACACACACACATATAGATCATTCATCTTCTGCTTTCCTCTCCAAATGCCTGCAAGAACCTGGGCTGGGCCAGGCTGAAGCCATGTGGGTGGCAGGGATCCGAGACCTTGAGCCATCACTTGCCGTCTCCCAGGGTGCACATTCCCAGGATGCTGCAATCAGACCCAGGCACTCCAAATGAGGTGTGGGACTCCCAAGCGGCGTCTTAACCCCTGCTCCCAATGCCTGCCCCCGGGTTTGAGTTTTGAAAAGGAAGAGCCCACCACCAGCACTGCATCTATGAAGAATGGATGGCTTCCCCCACTTCTTATCAGTAGCAGGTCAGCGCTCCCCCTGGCTCAGCTCTGCCACATTCCACGGTAGCCCTCTCACTGCTCCTCCCCTGAGTGGACGGGGGTGATGAGGGCATGGGCCGAGCCTTACTCATCCGCCTGTCCCCAGAGCCCCGCGCAGGGCCTGGTACAGAGTGGACGGTGGCAAGCGCTTCCTGGATGAATGAACAGGGGCATGAATGGATGAATCAGCTGCTGATAAGTATGAGGCAAGCGGAATCAGTCAAGCGCTGCCCGGGAAGGTATGACTCCTGCCAGGCCCCTGGGGGGCTAAGAGAGCCTCAAGCCCATCTATTATTTTTCCCTTCTCGGCTCTCGAGTCTGGAGGCACAGAAGTAAAACACGGGCATTCACTCCTGCGGGTTCCAGTTCTGATCTCACTGGCCAGTCAGTCCTGGGTCCCCGCACACGTGTGCCTTCTGTAAGAGGGGTGGGAGGGAGGGAACATTCCAGGCCCTGGCACCCCCCCCCCCCCATTGCCTCTTCCTGCCAGCACTGCCTCTCAGGAAGCGGTGACCGGGCTTCCTGAACTGTTTTGAGTGGATTCCTCTGAAGACCCGGAAAAGCTCTGCAGCCCAGGAGCTAAGTCTATGAAGACCCCGACCCCTCTCTGCTGCACCCTGCTACGGTTCTCAGCGGGGCTCAGACCACCTGCACCCGCTCCCTGGGGAGTCCCACTGGACGGGGCTAGGGTAGGGCTCAGACTCGGCAAACCTCCCTCTCCAATGCCTGTCGCTCTGGGTGACAGACACGGAGGAAAGGAGGAATGGATGTCCTCCCCAAATCACACCTGGAGTGTGTACGTTAGAATCTGTATGAAACGCAGGTGATCACAAAGGAAAGTCATCCAGGGACGGCTGTGGCTCCTGCTAAGCCCCGTCTAAGGCGGGTATGCACATTTGTGTAGCCAACAGAATCTCACTTCACTCTTCTCCAAGAACTGCTGCTTTTCAGACCCTAGATAAGGGCTGCAAGCTCTGGAGAGAGTCTATTTTCTTGAACTCCACATCCCCAGCATCTAGCACGGTGCCTGACCTACAGGCTCAGTCCACGCCTGCTGCCCGACGGTCCCAGGGCTCAGCATGGGACATTTGGCAGCCCTGGTGTCGGTGCCTGCGGCCATGCACACAACCAACCCCAACAGTGGCTCCACAACATGGTTCCTTGCACTCTTGTTCACTCACAATGACCCAACGGACACAACTTGTGTAGATCTTCACGCCCTCCCTTGATGATCTCCTAGGAGTAGAACAGACGGCTCAAGGGCCATGGCCATGTTGGAGGCCTTTGATGCAACCTGTCAAGTGCCCACTGGAGACACCACGCTAAACCCCATCCTCGCGGAGCCCTGGTGAGCTGTCGTTCCTAGAGTCTGCTGGTCCAACCTGGTCCACATTCCCTTCCCGCTCCCTCCATCCCTTCCTAAATCTCACTAAGCAACAACTCAAACATAAACAGGGGCCGTACCATGAGCTCCCGGCTTCAGCAGTTATCAACACACAGCTGCAATCTGCTTTTGTATTTATTTATTTATATTGATGTAAACTTTAAAAAAATTATTTTTATTTGAAAGGCAGGAGAGAGAGAAAGGGGGGAGGAGAGAGAAAGAACTTTCATCCTTTGACTCACTCCCCAAATATCTGCAACAGCTAGGCCTGGGCCAGGCCATAGCCAGGAGCCTGGAACTCAGGCTGTCTCCCACACGGTGGCGACCATTATCTGCTGCCTCCCATGGTAGGGTCAGCAGGCAGCCAGACAGCAAGGACTCACAGAGGGCATGCCAGCGCCCCCAAGTGGCAACCTAACCGCTGCATCAGACAACCACTTCTGCATCTGTAAACCAGCAGCCCACATCAATGGGGCTTAGAGGAGTGCAATGCCTCTGCTGAGACTGTGGAACAGGGTCCTGGAGTTCAAGGTCCTCATCGCCACACTGCTGCCACCTGGCAGCGCAGCGGCCTCCAACGCATGATGGCTGATCCTCTCTCCCCAGGGGTCCTACGCCTGCTACACACGGGACACTGGGCTGGTCCGGGGACAGAGCTGAGGGCGAGGCAGCGTACCTGAGCTCATGGAGCTTATGTCTTGGCTGGAGCGACAGCTCAGAGCAACAGAGCTAGGGAGGAGACAGAGTTCTCAGGAAGGTGGGCAGGAGGGCTGCTCTGAGGTGGTGGCATTTGCGCTAAGACCTGAATGACAAGCAGCAGTGTCCACAGGGAGACTGGGGGCTGGAGGCCTGGCGGAGGCCGATTGCATGTGTTTTCCCTTCCACGTAAGCCAGCCTGAGATAGCTTTCACGGCGAGCCCCAGGGCAGGTGAGGTCTCTGTCCGCACCCTTTATCTGCTCTCACACTCGGGCCTTTGTAGCTCGAAGCTCGCCCAGCAGGAGGCACTGAGCAGCGTGTCCGGCTGCGAGTGTATGTGGATACTCTGGGACAGCTCACTGCCCTTCCAGGAACCACAAGGACAGCTCCACCACGGGGACAGTCACTCTTGCTTACTACCAGACATTCGCATTCAAACAAGGGGGCATGGCTCGTCAGTGGGGAGAAACTGTGGCACCCTCCTCACTGCGGGGATGGCAGCAGGGAAGGGCACGGAGCCAGCTGGAAAGGAACTGGGTATGGCGCAGTGCAGACACCGTGTGTGTCCGATGAACGACTACACGGGGAGAAGTCGGGATGGTTTCACGGGCAAGATAATGACTGCCTAAAGCACGCTGAGCTGCCAGGTGGGCAACTGTGTGGCCTTGACACCTGCCAAGTACAAATTGTGCCGTGATGGGCACGGCGACCTACACTGCCACCTGCAACGCCAGCATCCCATGTGAGCGCTGCTTCGAGTCTCGGCTGCTCTGCTTCTGATCCAGCTCCCTGCTAATGCACCTGGGAAGGCAGCAGAAGATGGGCCTAGTGCTTGAGACCCCTGCCTCTGACGTGGAGACCTGGACAGAGTTCTAGGCTCCTGGCTTCAACCTGGCCTAGCCCTGGCCATTGTAGCCATTTGGGGAGTGAACCAGCACATGGAAGATTGATCTCTCTCTGATTTATAAACAAATAAATAACAAAAATATAACAATAAATAAAGAAAAATAAAGTAACCTGCTGTGATGTAAGAGTGCTAAACCATGGGGCCAGCACTGGGTGAGTGGGATTAAGCTGCCACCTGAGCACCAGCATCCCATATGGGTATGGGTTCAAGTCCTGACTACTCCACTTCCGATCCAGCTCCCTGCTAATGCACCTGGGAAAGCAGCAGACGATGGCCCAAGTGCTTGGGACCTTGCACCCATGTGAGAGACCTGAAAGAAGCTCCTGGCTCCTGGCTTTGGCTTGGCCCAGCCCTAGCCGTTGCAGCCATTTGGGAAGTGAACCAGCAAATGGAAGGTTTCTCTGTTTCTAACTCTCCTGTTCAAATAAATAAAATAAATAGTTTTTTTAAAAAAAGATTTCATTTGAAAGGCAGAGTTACAGCAGGCAGAGGCAGAGAGAGAGAGAAAGTCTTCTATCCGCTGGTTCACTCCCCAACGGCCGCCTACAGCTGGAGCTGAACTGATCTGAAGCCAGGAGCCAGGAGCTTCTTCTGGGTCTCCCATGGGGGTGCAGGTGCCCAAGGACTTGGGCCATCTTCTGATGCTTTCCAGCAGGCCATAGCAGAGAGCTGGATGGGAAGTAGAGCAACTGGGACTCAAACCAGCACCCATATGGGATGCTAGAGCTGCAGGCTCTGGCTTTACCTGCTAGGCCACAGTGCTGGCCCCTGTATTTAATAAAAGAATGCCAACCACACAAGGCCAAGGGGAGCTGCTCTCTGGGCCTTGGAGAATGAAGATGTCTCTGCACAAGGGTTGCACAAGGTTGCAGAGAACCACCATCAGGTGTCTGGGGGCAGGTCACAGAGGGGAGTTCTGCCTGCATTCCTAACCATGGAAACTGTCAAGAGGAGCTCTGAGGAGGGGAAGTGAGCATGAGTGAGGAAGCAGGTAAAGTAGACACAAGCTGGGCGGCAGGACCCATCCAGGGCGGGTATGCCTGAGCACAGAAGGCCTCCCAGGCCCGGGCTGTGCACGCACATGTGTGTGTGCATCTGTCATGCACCTGCAGGTGAGCATGCACACCTGCACAGACATCCTTCTGCAGGGACATGCCCTTGTCTCTAAACTGGGCTGAGGGGCCAAGAGCCAAGGAGGGAGAGGACTCTGGGAGGGAACGTCCACAGGCAGGAGGAGAGGCAGGTGGGGAGGCGGCTGGGTGGGCACCCCTGCCTGGGCTACCTGCAGCCTGGTTCTCAGAGTGCGTGTGACTTGGAGCCAGCACGGACTCTGCTGCGTCATCACTCCCTGTGGGGTCACAGGTGATCATGTCAGCTCAGCTGTGCCGTGGCAATAAGGCCGAGGCTAGTAATGGCCGTGGCTCATAGTCGTCCAGTGCGGGGGCGCACCTAGGTTGCCATGAGCTGATGGCATTCCCTTCCCCCACCTCCCTCACAGGCCAGGTGTGGGATGGGCAGCTCACCTTGACCGCCTGCTGAGCAGGACTCAGCCCCTTCCCACCCACCCACCCACTGTGGGCCACCTGGGGAGCCACATGGCAGAGGCACTTACGGTTGGAGGTGAGCCTGTCTGCTCCCCCAAGAGCGTTGAAGGCTCCGTGGACATTCTGGACCTGTGGAGAACACACGGTGAGGTCACTTCCAGGCCCAGCCCTGGCCGTGGGGACTAGGCAGGTACCTCTGGCTGACTGTCTCATAGAGAAGTTATAGGGCGCAAGAAACAGCACCACCAGACAAAAGTTTGCTTCCATCCTGAGCACCTGCCATGCATTGCCCCGTCCTGACTACTTTCTGTTGTCTTATTTAATGCCCTTATTGATGGAACATTGGGCCCATTTTACAGACGAGCAAACCAAGGCTTGGAGAGGCCTGGAGTTCAGCAGCTGGGAAGTGGCTGAGACAAACTCGGCACTTGGGTCTGACTCCAAGTCTGAATTCTTTCCACTGAGCCCTGTGGGAAATCCAGGCAAGGGGAGCTATGGGTCCAGGTTGCTCCTCTGGAGACCAGTAGTGGGCAAGAGACCACCCCCACAGCAGCTGGTGGGAGCTGCTCTGGGGGGGGTGTGTGTGTCCTCAACCAGTTCATGGAAAATACACATTTTGAAAACCTATGCGTGGATTTCACAATTTTTACACCAAAGTAAACTTACTTTAAATTCCATTTCACCAACTTTTTGAAGAACCCTCATGGCAGGGAGTTGAAAGCCACATCCCCTCTCTTTTTGGAGGACATGGAGCGTGGTACCATGGGCCCAGTTAATATTACATGAGCTACCCTGGAAGACTTCCTGCAGGAAGTGACGCTGAGATCTGGAGGAAAGCAGGAAGCTAATCAGACAAGCCACGCAGGCAAAGGTCTGAGCCCAGAGGCTCTGAGTCAGAGACTCAGGAGACCCCAGGGAGGAAAGAGGGGGGATCAGAGAGGTAGGAGGGGACAGGCTCTGGCTGAGAGGGACACTGCAGGGGTGACCTGACCAGGCATCCGGTCTCAGGTGGGTGATGTGTACTGAGAACTCTCCCAGCAAGCCCAAGGAAAACAGCCTCTGTCCTTTCAATGCCCTGGGACTGAAAGCCTCAAGACTTGCTGTGTAGCCCAGGAGCACCACGGCTACAGAGACCAGAGTGCCAGAACGTTCCCTCCCGTCCCCCTGATCTCACACTCACTCATCCCATCACCTGAGCTACACCAGTCTTCCCCTCTGGACTGGGTGCACTGCACAGGCAGGGCCCTCACTTGCCCTCACCAGTATGTGCAAGGCCCAGTACAGAGTAGGTACTCATCAAAATGTACCAAAGGGACGGAGGGACAATGGGTGGAAGGACGAGCTCCACTCTAAGGTCTGTACCTCAAAGAAACAGTCAGACATCCTCTAGAGGAACGACAAAGCGTGGGGCCGTGGCTGCCTTCCCCTGCCCCCAGCTCCCCGTGCCCCCTCTGGCAGGTGCTTCTGTGCCCTAAGTCAGCTCCCAGGAGCCCTCCTCCACCGGGCCTCTGCCATCTCATGCACAGAACACCATCTGAACTCACAGACACCTGCTGCTCTGCCTTTCTGAAAGCAACCAGAGGCATCGCTGGGTGTGGCACAGGAGGGGAGGGGGCTGCTGTTAGCGACCCCCACTGCCTGGGACTCATTTCCCTGGCTTGTGCCTGGCCAAATCCTCTCTGTCCTTGATGGACTGGCTGAGCTGTCACCTCCTCTGGGAGACCCCCTCCATCTCCCGGGCTGAGGGGTGCTCCCCTGCCAATCATCGTGCAGAGTCCTGTGCCTCTCCTGCTCCAAATCACCTGAATCCTGAGTGCTCCGTGCTCCATGCTATCGTGTCTGCTTCCATTCTGCCTCTTCTTCCCTGGGGCAGGAGGGGGGACCCTTATTTCTTAATTCAGCACCGTGACTCCAGGGCCTGGCCCGGGGCACAGCACCCTGGATGCGGTGATGGCTACACAACCATACAGGAAGACCAGGGCCAGGCACACACAGCTTCTTACAACCTGGGTGACCCTGGACGAATGCCAGAACTTCTCAGATCCTCCAGGGGCAGGCATCACCTACAGCTCTGCTCCCAGGTGAGAAAGTGGCCCACAGCCAGAAGCTGTCCCAAGATTCCTGTGTGGAAGGCAGATTCTGGAGGTGCCACTCATGCGCTGTGTGCCCTCGGGCATGTGACTCTAAGCCTTGGTTTCCCCATGTGCACACTGGAGGGTATGGCCAGGAAGTCCAGAAGCTCACAAAGCAAGGCTTGGGTCAGGATCCAGGGGCTCCAATCCCAGCAAGAAGGCCCAGAGCTATTATGGCCCCTCTGACCCTCCATTTATTTTTTGCTAAAAAAGGGTGTAACGGAATTTACCTTCAGAATTTACCTGCTGTGGGGGATGGAGAGGTGAGAGAACCAACCCCCTGCCCAAAGCTAGCAGGAAACAGACAGTAAAAGTTTAGTCCCTTGCAGTCAGCACTGTGGCTCTGCGGGTTAAGTGGCCACTTGTGACATTGGCATCCCACTCTGGAGGGCTGTTTTGCTTCCACTCTGGCTTCTTGTTAATGTGCCTGAGAAGGCAGAGGAAGATGGCCTAGGTGCTTGGGCCCCTGCACCTCACTTGGGTGGGGCTCCTGGCTCCTGGCTTTGGCTTGGGCCCCTGCACCTCAATTGAGAAACCTGGCTGTTGCAGTCATCTGGGGAGTGAACCAGCAGAGGGAAGGTCTAAATCTTTCCACACCCTCTCACTGAACCCACCTTTCAATAAATCAATCATTAAGAGAGTCTGGTTCCTTTACTGCGTGATTACAGCAATGGGTCCAGAGACCTGTCACATGGGCAGGAAACTCTCGGCCACACCTGCCAGGTGGCCACCCTGGGCACAAGGACCCTCAAGAGCCAATTTCTGCACCAGTGAGCACTGAGCTGCAAGGCAGCCAGGGGCTGCTGGTGCCCCCCGAATTTCAAGTGTTGGGGGCTTAATCTCCAAAGTCTTATGTTAACGGCATCGGAGAGGTGGGATTTCGGGAAGGTGACTGGGGGCCACGAGGGCTCTGCCTGCACAACCTGCACAACCTGGTGAGTCCACCCATGGACTCATGGGTTAAGGAGCTGCCACGGGAGTGGCTCTCGGGCTCGCTCCCTGCCCTCTGCCACGTGAGGAGGCAGCAGGAGGTCCTCACCAACGCCATGCTCCTGGGCTCCCCAGCCTGCAGAACCTGGAGTGAAGTAAACTCCGTGCTTTATTTGAGAGGAAAGAGAAACACAGAGAGAGAGAGACAGACAGACAGGAAGAGCTCCTACCTGTTGGCTTACTCCCCAAATGCCCTCAGTGGCTGGGACTGGGCTGGGCTGAAGCCTGAAGCCAGGAACTCATTCCAGGTCTCTTGCATGGGGTGGCAGGAACTCAAACCACTTTGAATCACCACCTGCTGCCACCCAGGGTCTACATTACTAGGGAGTTGGCACCAGGAGCCAGAGCCAGGTATCAAACCCAGCCACTTGGACAGACATGAGACACGGGTGTCCTACTGGTGCCTCGCGTGCAAGGCTCAATGCCTGCCCTGTCAACTCTATTCTTGATCAATTGCTAGCAGTCGGTGGCACTGTCACAGCAACAGAAAGCAAACTAAGATGGGGAGCAGGCTGGACTCTGGAATCAGACACACCTGCTGGGGCCACTGGATAAATGCTAGCGGGGTGCTCCCACCCACCTCTTGAGGCTGTACCTGCACAGAAAAAGCAGGGGCACTTGCTACTTTCTCATTAAAGACAAGTCCTTTGCCAGCACCGGGCCCCAGGTCTCAGCCCAAGCCTGCGAGCCTGGCACATGGCCAAGAAAACGTCACCCACACTCACATATAATGCCAAGGAGGAGAGGCCCCGTGCCAAACTTCAACATGCGGCAGCCCCTGAGGGAGGCAGCTCCATGTGCAGAGAGGTCAAAGGGTAACTGGTGACACAGCCCCGGCACGCCCACCCTGGCCACACCACTGCAAGTGTCCCCTGCTCACCTGTAACGTGTCCCCGAAGGAGAGCTTGTGGATGACATGTGTCATGTCCGGATTCTGTGGCTGGGCCGTGGCACTGTGCGTGGACACGTGGAAGTTGCCGGGGACCTGGGGAGGGGACGCAGGCATCAGGAGTCTGGTTGGCTGTTCCAGAACACAGGCGCTGTATGAGCCAGGCATGGGACAGGCCCTGGAGTCAGCCCCACTTCGGTCTGGAACCTGCTGGGGTCACTTCTAACAGTGCGACTTTTGAGAAGTCACATCCCCTTGCTCGGCCTCAGGGTGCTCATCTGTAGAATGGGATGGGGGCACTCACAGTAGCCGCTCGAGGTGGCTGCTGGGTGTCTCCGGTGGGAGGGTGCACAAGAGGCGCCCACCAGGCAGCCACTAAGCTAGGCCTCGAAGTGGCAGCTGCTCCCCAGCAGCCCCAGTGGGTTCTGGGCTGGGAGCCCCATGAGCACCTGATCCCCGCTCCCCTGCACCCCTCCCTGCTGTCTTGTCTGGACTCTGGTCTTGTCTGTCTACACGAGAAGGGAATGTGCCTTCTTCCCAGATCCCGGCCAAGGGCGGGTGCTGGAGACTGGATGAATGATTGACACCTTGACACCTGACGTTCCTATTTTCCAGGGAAGGACACTGAGGGTCAGAGCAATGCAGGAACTCGGGACGGTCCCATGTTGAGAGCTGCTGGCATTTTGGAAGCACCCTCCTTCCCACTGGACACCACCTGGCTCGGCAGCCCTTGAGGAGGTGCCGGGTCTGGAGAGATGACCCAGACGGCAGCCTGCCCTGGCCGAGCCTCTGGCCTGCTGTGATACACGCTCAGAGCACAGGACCCTGCAGGATGACGGTGCCGCAGAGGAACAGACAGGGAAGGCCCCTGGCACGGCCGGGAGTGTGGGATGTGTTCAGGGAGGGCTTCCTGGGAAAAGTGTCCTTGTACTAAGGGCTGCATTACTGAGGAAGAGAGGGCAAGGCATCTGGGCAGAAGGCTTAACAGGAACCAGGGTGGAGATCAGAAGCCACCCAGCACGCATGTGTGTGTCCAGGGGGATGAAAAAAGCTTAGCACCGCTGAGCGGTGAGCAGCAGGAAATAGAAGCACAAGAGGGAAGTGGGGCCATCTGCCAAAGACCCCACAGTCACCACCCCGATGAGCTCAGGGCTTGTCTCACTCCAGCTCAACAAATGTGGAGTGAGCTGCACAGAGGCAGGCTCCCGATACAAAGCGGAGGAATTCCGGATACGGAGGTGTGAAGCTGACAGGCCCTGCTCCGGCCTCAGCCAGCTCGCAGTCAGGTGCAGAGGCACAGCCCACTGGGTCCTGGGAAGGGGGCAGGGGAGAACAACCGTTTGGCAAGATTGCTGTGCCTCAGTTTCCCCATCAGCAACGTGGGGATGGTAATCAGAAGGTCCCCAGGAGGACCAGACAAGGTGGTCAGCTGGCAGCTGGTATGAGGTCTGGTTTGCAGGATGAGCACGCTGTCAGCAGAAGAGAAGAAGAACGACACAGACGTGGGTCCCGCACGAAGGAGGCCTGCAGTGCTGAAAACAAACTCGGCTTCATCGGCACCGGCGTAAAGGGCACCGGATGTATTCCCACGAGGCAGCCGCAACCCACGCCTGTGTTGCCTACTGACCCTGGAAGTAAGAAAGCCCAGCACCCAAACTGCCAGAGCGTGCGGGGCCACGGGCGGACTTCAGCACCGGGTGTGGGGCCCGGGCCTCTCAGCCCGCGGTGCAGCGAGCATGGAAGCCTGGCGCCCGAGCATCTGCTTGCTGGCGGGGGCCCGCGAGACGGTGACTCAGTAACCCACACCCGCTGCACACCAAAGCCATCACAGGTGGCTGAGTCATACCGGCACCCGCCGGGCTGAAGAAAGAAAAGACGACAGTTTGAGAGCCTGTGACTTAGGAACCTACGTCAGCAGCTCTGCCCGATTTTAAAAATACATAGCAGGAGCTGGGTGCCACGCCCCCCACCCCAGCCTGCCAGGTCACTGCAGGGTGTCAGCCTGGGCTGCCGGTGCAGCTGCAAACGTGGGAACTCTGACACCTGGCTGCGGGCTGACTTCCTGAGGGACAGACGAGGTGGCCACGGGCAGATCTAAGCCAGATGGGGCGTGCAGCTGCTGGCCACAGCGCATTACACGCTGCCTACCTGAGCACCCCTCGCTACTCAGCTCCTTGAAGCAATGGATGCTTAACGAGGGAGAGTAGGTGGACTGGCAGGCTCCCATCCATGGGTGAGCAGCAGCTGCTCAGGAGGATGGGGTGCAAAGAAGACCAGAGTGTGGAGATGGGGCCAAGAGCCTGGGCCCACCACCAAGCACACCCACCCATCTGTGCTGGGCCCAGGCCTCTGCCTGCCCTCCACTCTGAGGCCACCCCTGCAACTGTGGCCTGGATTGTACCCCCTCTTTGCTTCCCCAGGGCGTGGCTCCCACGGCAGCCTCAGTCTCTTTCATGACCAGCTCTCCCCAGCTCCTCCTCTGCAGCTCAGAGCTGAGAGGCCCATCCGGTGTCATCCTCCTCTGGGACATGTTCTCGTCCAGATTCCAGGGGCTGCCCGGCCCTTTTCCTGCCATGACCCTGACAGCTTCTGCTTGTGCCGGCATGAGCCCCCCGCCCCCCTTTCCCCGCTCATAAATGACGAAATGCTCCAGCAATCAGTCCTCTGAGTGTACTTCTCTCAAGACCTTATCTTCTCCACGTTTTCCCTGCCACAGGTGACTGCCAGCCTGCTGACATCTATGTTGTAACTGCTTAAAATGTTTTCAATGCCTAAAATGCACAGGATTGCAGCCGAAAGAAATGGTACTTCAACCACAATTAAAACATTAAAAAAAAAGCACTTGAACACGTTTTGTCCATAATGCCTCAAATAACAGGGCCCAGGGGGTGAGGGTCACGTGATTCCCGTAAGTCACCTGTGACGATGGTAATGTGACGGCAACACCAGCACCTGCTACTGGTGACAGGCGCAGGCACTGCTTTGGCCACTATGGTTTCCTGCCTGCGTTCACTGCAGAAGAGGACGCTGAATCCGAGTTAGAGCTTCATAAAAATAAAGATGTATTTTTCCCCCTCCAGCTTCAGGCACCCGTTGAGTTCAATCTGTACTCCCTAGGGGGTGTCTGCGGGCCCCAGCTTTAGCACGAGGCTGTGCACCCTCTCTCTAGGTAACCTGCTTAGGCCAACAGTCCTCAGACTGTGGAGGCATCAGACCTGGGGGAGGGGCTTGCCATGATACAGCTTCAGGTCAGCATGGGGCCTGAGAATTGGCATTGCTAGAGAGCTCCTGGGTGGTGCTGAGGCTGTGGGTCCTGGAGCCCCACTTGCAGCGACCTGCCCGGATCTATATCCTGAAGACTCCCCTGTGCAGTCCGGAACTCTCCTGAGCTCCTGACACCTCCCACGTCCACCTTCTCGTCTCCCTGGAGACACCTCATGGGAATCCCAAATGACGCCAGAGCTGAACTATTGGGTCCTGGCCCCACCTCCTCCCCCTGCACAATCCAAACCTTCCCAAGCTTCCCCATCCAGGATTCGGGCCCACCTGGCTGCCTCGATTGGACTCTAGGCTCGCTGTCACCCCCACATCTAACACATTGCTGAGTCTCATTGATTCCATGGCCCTGATCTGACCACACCTCCCCAGCTCCACTGCTACAACCAATGGCCATGACCTCCACTTTTGGCCCCTCCAGCCCCTGACACACAGTAGCCAGTGTGACCCCTCCAGGGTTGTGCTGCCCAGCAGAATACCCTGCAGGGCCAGAAATGCTCTGGCTCTGTGCCGGGGACCAGGATGGCTGTGAGCCATGGGTGGCTACTAAGCACCGGCCTTGTGGCTACTGAGGGACTGAGTTTTACATTTTACTGAATTTTACCTGATGTTAACCTAAATAGCCTGATGTGACCAATGGCTACCGTACTGGAGACTTCAGCTCTAAAGCATCAGTCTCATTACGTTGCTTCTCCTGCTCAAAACTCTCAGAGAAGGGGACTGGCATTGTGGCACAGCAGGTTAAACCGCCGCCTGTGACACCAGATCCCATACCGGAGCCGTGGTTCAAGTCCCAGCTGCACCACTTTCAATCCCGCTTCCTGTTAATGCACCTGGGAAAGGCAGCAGAAGATGGCCCAAGTGCCTGGGTCCCTGCCAGCCACGTGGGAGATCGGGATGGGTTTCCTGCCTCCTGCCTTTGGCCTGCCCTAGATCTAGGCCATTTGGAGAATGAACCAGCGGAAGGAAGACCTCCTTCTCTCCTCTCTCCATGTCATTCTTACAAATAGAGAATTTAATAATAATAATAAAAAAAACCCTCTGAGGGCCTCCCTTCATCACCACCACCACCACGTCCTAATAACAGGGCAGGGCCGAGACCCTGTGAGCAGCTGATCTGCAGAGAGCCCCCGGAACCACATCTCCTGGCACCCAGCCCTGCAGGGTGGGGCAGGGGGCCATCCCACCCCGACCAAGGCTGGCTAGGGACTCACTCCAAATGCAGCGGAAGTGGCGTTCGCCTATTCCGGCCAAACCTTCAAGGGGCCTCACGCTCCGTGCTGTAGCACCACAGAAGCCTGGGCTACTGTGTAAGAAGTGCAAGGGAGGGTGCGTGCCCTGGCCAAAGAGGCCACTGCTCCTTGGCACCAGGTCACTGTCACCGGGGAGTGTAAGAGCCAGAAGTCTGGACTCCCACTCTCCTCTCTTAATATTGGCTCTGATGTGTTTCAATGTGGCCAGGCAAACGCCAACTTGTCTCTGGGCAAGTGAGTGTGCAAGCTCCTGTTGAGAGGAATGGTGTGTCTGGGCAGCTTAATGGGAAAATGACACTCCTCCACGGCTGCAGCCCAGCAGGGCCAGCGCACACTGAACAATCCCCACCGGCTCCCACCATGGGGCTGGGCCATTCCAAGTGCCCTGCCCTTGCAGCCAGCTGGCCTCTGAAGCTCCTTGCTTAGAGACAAAACTACAGCGGCTCCTGAACGGCGCTCTGCAGCTGACACGGCACTTCCAAACCCGGCCCATCTCACTCCACCCTCCGCTCAGGTCCTCACACAGCATGTGGCACCCCCTGAAACGCTCCTGTACAGACCGTCTGTCTCCCTCGGGAAGCTCCACCGGCCCAGAAATGGTGCCCACTGTTAACGGCACCGACTCACGGCCTGGAACTCGCTCACTGACAGTTTGCTGAATGAGTGTGCACTGGTCTCTTTCATCCTTGCACACATGCCTCTGTGAAGTATGGGGGATCGTTATACCACTCTCATTCCAGCCTCATCCTAAAGGGGTGAAGCCTGGCCAAGCAGCGGGTGGAGCTGGCCACTGAGCCCAGGGCTCAGGACAGCAAATCAGTCTTCTCATCGCCCAGCCCCCAGCAGCTTCCAGCACCCAGGAGCTGGAGCTCCTCCTGAGGTTCTCAGCTGCAGTGACCCCATGGGTGGGTTGGCGGGTACACAGGACGAGGCAGGACAGGGAGATGGGAAACACAGGGGCCCAAAGCGGGGTCTCCGTACCTTGTTGATGCTGAACTGGCCCTCAAAGCGGCAGCCTGCCCCGTTGTTCAGAGGGATCTTCATGGAGTTGTCGATGTGGCCCACCTCATGCCTGCCCATCTCATCCTGGATGTCGAGCCCAACCACTACGGGAGGCACGGAGAGGAGAGTCACATGCACGCAGGGGAGCCAGGGAGCCCCTTTCATTGGTCCCCTCCAGGGCCTGGGGGCCAAAGCCACTGCAAGGGAAGTCAGCCAGCAGGGGGGAGGAGGTTCAGATGAGAGGGAGCACCCCCCAAACATTCCCATGCCCATGGCAAGGCCATCAGGCTCCTGCCACTGCCTGCAGCTGGCAAGGAAGAGGGGGAGAGAGCTGGGGGCAGGGGGACGGCCCATGGCTGTCAGGGGGCCAGGGATTGAGGACCACAGGGTGCTGAATGTGAGGTTGAAAGGGGGCAGTGGATGGGAGGGCTAAAGAGGGGGACCATGGTTGTCTGAATCCTGAGTCTGTATTTTACCAGCTTTGTGACCATGGCTCAGGTACTTAGAACTCTCAATGCCTCAGACTTTCTCTATAAAATGGGGACAATAGAGGGTGGCATTGTGGTACAGCAGGTTAAGCCATCATCCACAACTCCAGCATCCCATGAGCTCCAGCTCAAGACCCAGCTGCTCCACTTCTGATCCAGCTCCCTGCTAATGCACCTGGGAAAGCAGGAGAAGGTGGCCTGAGTGCTTGGGGCCCTGCATCCATGTGAGATGGAAGATCCCGCCACCTCACATCTGTAACTCTGCCTTTCAAATACATTTCTAAAGAATCGGGATGATCACTACTGAACCTTTCCTGAAAGATTATGAGGATCAAAAGGATAACTGGTACAGAGAGTGCTTCGAAGGGCCAGCGCTGTGGCGTAGTGGGCTAAGCCTCCGCCTGAGGCGTTGGCATCCCATGTGGGTGCCAGTTTGAGTCCTGGCTGCTCCTCTTCTGATCCAGCTCTCTGCTATGGCCTGGGAAAGCAGTAGATGGCGGCCCAAGTTCTTGGGCCCCTGCACCCACATGGGAGACCCGGAAGAAGCTCCTGACTCTTGGCTTTGGTCTGCCTAAGCTCCAGCTGTTGTGGTCATTTGGGGTGTGAACCAATAGATGGAAGACACATCTCTCTCTCTCTCTCTCTCTAACTCTGCTTTCAAATAAATAATTTTTTTTAAAAGATGGTGTTGGATTTCCACAGGGCCTTTGCACATCCTCCCACGTACCTTAAATCCTCTAGAGAACTCATAACACTTCATACAACATAAAGAGTGGCTCTGCTGTGTGATTTAGGGAATAAGGCAAGGACAAATCTCAGTAGAGACACACATTTTTCCCCCATTTTCCTGCAGTTGGCTGAATGTGTGGGTTTGACGCATTCAGACACACATGGAGGTGGGCGGGGGGACAGCGTGCTAGAGCAACCAGAGGGAACTGGAAAGAGGCTCTTATACTTCTTCAAAACTTTTTTCTCTAGGTGATTGGTATTTTGAGGGCATGTCATTTTTTAAAAATAAAAATATATTCCTGTATCAGTTGTGTAATACAGAGGGTTATTTTTAAACGCAGGAGGTGAGACCCTCCACGCAGCAGGCGCTCAGCCGTGTTTGGACAGGCACAGCAAGGCAGGCCCAACTGGACAGGATGATGTCACCATGTCAACAGACACCGTCGCCGGGGTGGGACTGCGGGCGAGTTCTTCTCTCCACGGCTCTGAGTTTTCCAGGGGTCCAGTGATGACCAAGCAGTTTGTTCCACAATAAAAACGGGAAGTTCTTTTTTAAAGAGAGGCCAGGGTTCTGGGCTCCAGTGGGAGCTGCCGGAGTCCAGGCCGTGACCCTGCAGGGCGGGCTGGGCATGGGGGCAGCAGGGCAGAGGGCCTGGGCCGCTGTCAAGCTGGGACAGAGCCTGGAACCACATCCCTTCCCTCTCCTCCCAAGCTGGTCCCAGTCCCCTGGCCTAAGAAATTCCTTGCCCCAGAGACATGATCAAACAAATGGGAATCTGTCAACATGAAGAAATTTTTTGAAAAAATTTTGAAAAACAAATAAAACTGACCTATTTCAACAGGTCCCCTGACTTGGGGTGCACTGTGGATTCAGAACCGTGACGTAATTCTCACCAGAAGCGGCACCAGGCCGGACCCTCTCCCCACCCCTGGCTGGAGGCCACCCAGGGTTCTGCCCTCAGCTGTGTCCTTTAAGGGGTGGGGAGGGAAGAGGGGCCGCAACCCTCTGGGTGGACGGACAGTCGGAATCCTGGTCCACTCACAAACAAGTCCAGGGACCACCTTGTCAGATTCCTCTGATACCTTTCGGCAGAAGATAAGTCCACTTTGCACTCTGCAGGGGAGAAGACGGGCTCAGAGAGGTCACCTTAGCACAGGTCACACTTCTAGTGAGCAAAGGAGCCGGGACGTGGCTCTAAACCTCACTTGCAACCAGTTTTGTTTCACGGAAGCAAAAATAAATTCATTAAGCCATTCTCTTGGCTAAAATAACAACAAGAGTGAAGCAAAAAGCAAGTTCCCTGACTCTGCTCGGCAACACAGAAGCTGCTGGAGCCTGCCCCGACCCTGAGGGTGGCAGTGTACCCAGCCAGCTGCTAGCCGCTCAGAGCTGCACCCTCTCAGGACGACTGCTCTTGGCCAACTACAAGTGTCCTTGCCTTGAGCTGCTTGGGACTCTGACACCCGCCTGTGGCCGTGAGCCAGTGACATGGCCTCACTGCTGCTGGGTGGGACCGTGTCAATGGTGTCACTCACCCTCCACAGCACCCTGTGCCATCCGGCCAACAGTGGACATCAGCTGAACACACAGGTCCACTCGCCCTCAGCCCTGCCCTGCCTCGCACCCTTTACTCCCTGACAGCCTGCTCCTCACAGTAGATCACTCGCACAGCAAACTCAGGGTCTGCTTCTCAGAAACACGCCAGGAGATGCCTACCTCCGGCTCTGCAGAGGTGCCCCGGGGCTCGTTTCCTGTGTCTCTGACCCCAGAGAACCTCCAGGGGCCTGCACGCTGGATCACACTCGGGGCTTTCCTGAGCCATTCCTGCAGCCTGCCCTGCTCACCCAGCCTGCCCTGGAGCCCCCACCACATGTGCACACCCCGACCTGCCCAAAGCAGCCATCTCGCTGAAGCAGGGAGCTATCTGGAGGGGGGATACTCACATTCACAGTGCAAATTGGGTAAACTGAGGTTCAAACTGACATCAATCTTGCCCCCGCTGTCCTTGTCCGGGTCATCGACGTACAGCTCATTCACACTGAGGGAGAGACAAGTATAGAAGGCTTGTTTAACACGGGGATGGCGATCCCAGATGCAGGTCACAGCCAGAGGCCCTTGCACTTGGTGGCCACTGCTCCGGGAACCCAGTCTACTGACCAGGCAGAGCGTGTGCAGGCTCAGGAGCGGGGAGCAAGGTCCCCAGCTCACTGGGGCCCTCCAAACGCTCTCTGGGCAGGGCAGCTGCTTGGAGGGCACAGACAGTGGGATGGTGGCAAAAGCACATCGTTTGGAGCAGACTGAAATTCAAACCCTGGCTTCTGGCACCTCCTACGGTCAGCTCTGAGACTTCTGTCAAGTGGTAACAACATCACCACTACTAACGGGGTGGTTTGAACAACTAGAGTCAGAAACGGAGGTCATGGGCACACAGTACCTACTGCTCCCCGTCTTGAGATTCCTCCCAGCCAACTGGGAGGTCAAGAAGTCCCTGGTACTCATCCTCACAAAGCCCCAGGGCTGGGCCCGAGTGCGAGACATGACCACACTGCTGTGCTGGCGTCCTGTGGTTGCTGCACCGAAGCACCACATCAGCAGTACCAAACGGCACACGTTTACCAGCTTAGAGTTTTGGAGGCCAGAAGCGGGAATGGCTCTGCAGGGCTGCGTCCCTTCTGGAGGTGCCTGGCACAATCAGCTTCCTCACCTAGGCTCGGGCCCCTTCCGCCACCTGTCAGTCGACAGCAAGGTATCTTCTCTCCTCACTGACCTGCCTTCCTCTTAGGAGGACACGTGACTCCTTCCCTCCTTCCCTCCCTCCTTTTATTTATTTATTTGAAAGGCAGAGTTACATAGAGAGAAAGCGAGGCAGACAGAGAGAGAGAGAGATCTTCCATCTGCTGGTTCACTTGCCAAACAGCCACAACAGCCAGGGCTGAGCCAAACCAAAGCCAGGAGCCTGAAACTCCATCCAGGTCTCACACATGAGTGGCAGGAACCCACACACTTGGGCCATCCTCCACTGCTTTCCCAGGCACAGCAGTAGGGAGCTGCGTCAGAAGTGGAGCAGCTGGGACTGGAACGGGCTCTCATATGGGATGCCGGCACTACAGGTGGCAGCTTTAACCCTCTGTGCCACAACGCCGGCCCCAGCTTTTGTGATCTCTTCGGCTCAACTAGATTACTCAACCACCTCTCCTTCTAGACATTCCCAATGTAGTCACGTTTGCGGAGTTTCTTTTGCACCTAAAGTTGCACAGTCTGGGGCCGCCACCTGTGATGCCACATCTCATATGCCAATGGCCTGGAAAAAGCAGTGGAAGATGGTCCAAGTGTTTGGGCCCCTGTCGCCCACATGGAAGACTCAGATGAAGCTCCTGGCTTCAGCCTGGTCCAGCCCTGGCCATTGTGGCCATTTGGGGAGTAAATATCTCTCTCTCTCTCTCTCTGTCTCTCTCTCTCTCTCTCCCTCCCTCCCTCCCTCCCTCCCTCCACAAAGACACACACATACATATATCTGACTTCCAAATAAACAATTAATTAATTAAAAAAATACACTTGGCCCAGTGCTGTGGTGTAGCAGGTAAAGCTGTTGCCTGGACTGCTGGTAACCCATATGGGCACCGGTTCTAGTCCCAGCTACTCCACTTCCAATCCAGCTCTCTGCTATGGCCTGGGAAAGCAGAAGAAGTTCTTGGCTCCTGGCTTCGGATCAGCTCAGCTCTGGCCATTTCAGCCACCTGAGGAGTGGACCAGCGGATGAAAGACTTTTCTGTCTCTCCCTCTCACTGTCTGTAACTCTACTTTTCAAATAAATACATAAAAATCTTTAAAAAAAAGAAAAAAAAAGTCAGGGTTGGCATTGCGGCATAGCAAGGCAGGCATCCCATATAGGTGCCAGTTTTAAGAGCTGGCTGCTCCACTTCCAATCCAGCTCTCTGCTAAAGGTCTGGGAAAACAGCAGAAGATGGCCCAAGTGCTTGGGCCCCTGCACCCATATGGGAGACCTGAAAGAAGCTCCAGGTTCCTGGTTTTGGCCAGCCCTAGCTGTTAGGCCATCTGGGGAGTAAACCAGTGGGATGGAAGATCTCTCCCTATCTGTGTCTCTCTCTCACTCTCTGTGACTTTTTCAAATAGATAAATAAATAAATCTTTAAAAAAAAGTTGTAGGTCACAATTGCAGGGACAGGGATGGAGAAACCGTGGGGGGTCAGGAGGTCACTATTCTGTTGACCCAAATGGCCAGAAGTGGGGCCCCATAGACAGCCACATCACCTTGCTGTCAGGGCCAGCAGCATCATGTAGGGATCTGATCGCCACACACGTTTGCTCAACAAACACTTCCTGGGCACCCACCACCCGTCAGGTGCTGGAAAAGTCGAGGAGCCAGACAGACGTGGTCTCTGCCTGCATCAAGTGTACAGACGTGAGGACCAGACATCACTCACCTCCTAAGTAAATACGCTGCCACCAACGATGACGAGTGCTTTGTCGGGAAATGATGGCTGTGGGGTGTCATGGGAGGACTTCAGGGGGACAGACCTCTGGGGAGAGCTGGCCGGGAGGGCTCCACGGAGCCATGCACTGCGCTCTGGGGCACAAGAGGCCCCAGGTGCTGTCCCGGCAAAGGGGAGGGAGTATCCTGATAGCAAAGGTCTGGACGCGGGGGTGAGCGTGACTCATCTGGGGAACTGAGTGAAGCTCGCTCTGGTTGCGACAGCAAAGGGAAGTGTGGTGTGCGAGGCAGTCAGAATGGGCTGACGCTGAGTGAAGCACCACTGTCCCAAGAAGGACCGCCTGGAGGAGCTGGCGGGGAGGAGGCTTTACCCGCTGTGGCAAGGCAGCCTGCCCCAGTGTAGTGGGCATTGAGAGAAGGCTGGGTTGCAAGATACAGCACTGGCGAGACGAGACTTGCTGACAGAGCAGGCGATGGGTGGTCTCAGGACGGCCCTGTTTCTTCCCAGACCCAGTGGTTGGGCTGGGAGGCCTTGCAAGGGGAGTGGGACTGGTAAGGAGGGAGTGGTGCCCAGTTCCAGGGGCCGTGTCAGCTCGAGGGGCCCTGAACTGCCCAGTGGATGTGGGCCAGCAGCATAGAACTCACTCCTGACTCCTCCCGGGGAGGGGGGCCGCAGGGTCAGGTGCTGGAGGCAGCAGAGCTGTGTCACAGAGAGGGGAGCGCAGGGGAACAGGCACAGGGTGGGGGCGGGGCACTGGCCAACAAGCACAAGTCACCATTAGACAGGTGCTGTGCCCAGGCCAGGTGAGCAGAGCGGGTAGTCACACATGGTATCTGCCCAGCAAGCACAAAGGCAGGGTTTTAAACCTCTTCACCACAAGGAACTGATACAAAGTTGAGTCAACGGATATGCAAGTTCACCTGATTTGCTCATTCCCCCATGTCTGCCTGCCCTGAGGCACCACACTGTACCCTTAAATGTGCCCAATTATGATTTGTCAATTAAAAGTAAAACAGAACTTGAGGCACCTTGGGTCCCATGCACAGCTGTGAAACAAAGGAGGGGCAGGCATTTGGCTCAGGGGACCAGACGCCCACGTCCCACTCCTACTGCAGTGTCTGGGCGTGAGCCCCAGCACCTCTGCTTCACACCCAGCTCCTGCTAACGCCTCCCTGCGAGGCAGCAGCAATGGCTCACGCACTAGGGTCCCTGGCACCCCAGTCCAGCCTCAGTAGTCGGGGAGTGAACCAGCAGATGGGGGAATCTCTGCCTCTCTCTCTCTTTTTAAAGATGTATTTTATTTATTTGAAAAACAGAGTTACAGAGAGAGGCAGAGACAGAGAGAGAGGTCTTCCATCCGCTGGTCCACTCCCCAGATGGCTGCAATGGCCAGAGCTGCGCTGATCTGAAGCCAGGAGCCAGGAGCTTCCTCCGGGTCTCCCACACAGGTGCAGGGGCCCAAGAACGTAGACCATCTTCCACTGCTTTCCCAGGCCATAGAAGAGAGCTGGATCGGAAGTGGAGCAGCTGGGACTAGAACCAGTGCCCATATGGGATGCCGGTGCTTCAGGCCAGGGCTTTAACCTGCTGTACCACAGCGCTGGCCCCTCTGCCTCTTTCTTTCAAACAATTAACTCCACCAAACCATCAGTAACAGAGCACTGCCTACTCTGAACAACTATATTCTAGAGAACCTTGTGAATGGCCACATCCTTGGGAAAGAACAATCAAGGGAGCTCTGCTCTTCATCTTTGTGTCCTGGCACCCAGGGTAACAGAGCTGGTGCCCAGTTAGCCAGGAATGGAGGGTTCAAGAGACAGCCAGGGCTGCCTCCTCATGGGGCTCCCTATGGGTTTCCCAGAAACACGAGAGCTCCAGGTGTGGCTTAGCCTTCAGATGACTGAAGTCCCTTAAGGTGTGGGCAGGGTGGGGGGTGCTATCCGAGGAGACCTACTGTGCGCATTCATGTGTACCACCTGCGCCTGTGGAACATTCTGATCCTTACTTTATGCTTCAATTTTTATTCATTTGTTTGAGAGACACAGAGGGGGAAGACAGAGAATGACCGGGCTCCCATCCGCTGGTTCACTCCCCAGCTCACTGAGCTGGGGACAAAGCCGGGAGCTGGGAACTGAATTCCAGTCTCCCAAATGAGGGGCAGAAACTCGACTACTTGCACCATCACCTGCCACCTTCCGGATGTGCACTGGCAGGAAGCTGGGATAGGAGCAGAGCCAGGACTCAAACCCAGGCACTCTGATTCAGGATGTGGGTGTCCCAGGCAAGTGTCTTAACTGCTGTGCCAAACACCAGCTCCCTGATCCTTACTCTAAATTCAGGACACTGAGGCTCAGAGAGCCTGCGAGGTCACACAGCAGGAAACGTCCAAGCCAGAATCTCAACCAGGCCTGTCTTATACCTGAGCCCCAGGTTCCCACAGCTCATAAAACATCCCCTCTCCTCCCTGCCAGGGTGAAGGGAGAAGGCCAAGGGTGCAGGGAGGGGAGAGAGGAGAGAGGGAACGTGAACAGCAGACGAGGCAGTGGGAGGGGGTGAGCTGTGTCCTGGGGAGCTGACTCTCTCTGCACTCCAGGGAATTGCCCCTTTGGCCTCAGCCTTAACGCTCAGCTCCAAGGGCTGCCCAATCATGGACCCGCTGGGTGATTAACACAAAGGTCTTGGAGCAGAGGGAGAGCCCCATGGGAGAGCCTCTTCCTAAAGCTGCTCACCTCCCCACTCCGGTGAGGCTGGGCGACTGTGTGATGATGTCACCCCTAGCAATTCTGGGGAAGTGGCCTCAGCCAAGAGTGAGGTGAATCCCAGGTGTGACACCAAGGTGAGCTCACCCGCTAGGCCCCAGGGGCCCCTCCCAGGCATGTGCCCTGTCTTCTGAATGTCTTAAGATGTGAATAACCAAGAGGCCGGGCCCCTGGGGCAGGAGCGCCCCGAGAACAAAGGGGCCACAGGGCTTCGGGCCAGGCTGATTACCTAAGGCCAGGGCCAGTTGCAGGACCATTGGATCAGCTGACATGGACATGGCTGAATCACCTGGGCAGCTGCTGATGAGGTCAGCATGGCGCCTGCCCACTGCCACCCCTCGGAGGGCCACGACGGCTGAGTGGCTTCATTGTTTGGGGCTGCACTGGCTTTCTGAGGCCACCAGGCCACCAGAAGTCAGCTCACCAGGAGAAAAATGAATGCTTCTTGTGGATTTGCTGCAGGTGGTGACTCTCGGGCACCCCATTCCTCCTCTAAGTGGCTGGGGCCGTGGACAGGGCCATAAGGGCAGTGGCACACCGATATGGGCTCACCTCCTGGCCCTGCCACTTAGAAGCTGAGGCGCCGGGGGCAGGTGGCCTCACCTCTCTGAGCCTCCACTTCCTCATCTGTAAACCGGAGTGGCAGAACCAGTCTGCGGGAGCACAAGGAGGGGCCCCAGGGGCACGGCTGGGAGGTGTGAGCCTGCTGGCCTCCACTGCGGTGCCGGTTACTCAGGTGCACACTCACTGGGCCTGTGTGCTTTTCCTGTGTAGCTAAGTGAGGACGTCCCACTAAAGGGGGAGGGCAACAGCGTGAGGGCTCTGGTCACCTCACAGGGGCCACTGCAGGATGGGCGGGGAAGCCATGTGCTGCCCAAGGCAGGAGTGCAAGTGCAAGTGCGAGTGTGAGTGTGAGAGTGCATGTGAGTGAATATGTGTGAGTATGAGTGTGAGAGTGTACAAATATGAATGTATATGAGTGTGGTGTGAGTGCTTACGTGTATGTGTGTATATGAGTGTGGTATGTCAGTGTACATGAGTGTGGGTGCATGTGTGAGTGTATGAGTATATGTAAGTGTGCTATGAGTACATGTATGTATGTGAGTGCTGATGTGTATGTAAATGAGTATGAGTGCACTTGTGTACGTGTGAGTGAATGAGTGCATGTATGTATGAGCGTGAGTGCCTACATGTGTAAGTGTACAAGAGTGCATATGTGCATGTGTGAGTATATGACTAGAAATGTATATGAATGTGGTTTGAGTGCACGTATGTATGAGTGTGAGTGCCTATGTGTGTGTATAATAAGTGTACATGTGTATGTGTGAATGAGTGTGTGAATGTGTGAGTGCACGTATGTGAGTGCCTATGTGTGTATGAGTGTGTGCCTGAGTGTGTGTATAATATGTGTGGTCAGTGCACACATGTATGTGAGTGCCTATGTGTATGAGTATGATGTGGGAGTACACATGAGTGTGGGTGCACGTGTATGTGTGAGTGCACGTATGTATGTGTGACTGCTTATGTGTGTTTGAGTGTGACTTGTGTGTACGTGAGTGTGAGTGCACATGTGTGTAAGTGCATGACTACAAATGTATGTGTATGAGTGCACGTATGAATGAATGTGAGTGCTTATGTGTGTATGAGTGTGATTTGTGAGTGTACATGAGTGTGAGTGCACGTGTATGTGTGAGTGCATGACTACAAATGTATGAGTGTGGTTTGAGAGCATGTATATACGAGTATGAATGTGTGTATGAGTGGGATATGAGTGTCTGAGTGTATATAGTGTGGTTTGAGTGCACATGTGAGTGTGCATGTGTGAGTGCACATGTGTATGTGTGAGAATCCATGTGTGAGTGCGTGCTATTCATTTCTCTCAAGGGCCTCCCATGGCCATTCTCAGTAAAGAAAGTACAGCACAATGGGGGGTGTGCGGGCTGAAAGGGAGGGTCCCAGGTCCACCCCAGTCTTGTCACCTCCTGGTCGACAGCGTCTGGCACAGGGCTTCACTTTCACTGGCCTCAGCCCCCCACCCCCGATGGCTGATGTAAAACGGGGAGAAGTCGGGTGGTTGTGACCAGATTACAGAGAACAAAGGTGCTGAGCAGAGTCGCAGTAAACAGTACGTGCTCAATCACTGTCCATGCCGATTGTCATTACTGGCACTGACACATACTGAGCTGACGAGAGCAGGAGTACCAATGGTCTCGCCTCAGAGCCCTGCGAGGAGTCACTGTGTCAGTGGGTGTCAGGTGCCTAAGCGCCACCCCCAGCTGGCAGCTGCCAAGGGCCCCACAACAGCAGATGCCCCAGACTGTGCACCCAGCCAGCACCAGGGACGGTGCTGAGGCTCACAGCAAGGCGGTGTGCACCGGGGGACCGTTTCCTTTTCACACTGATGACATGGCTCAGAGGAGGACGAACGACTAGTCAGGATCCCATGGCCAGGGAGAGGCAGAGGCAGGATCTGAGCCCGGAGACACACACCCAGATCCAGGCTCTTTTTACTGCATTATGCTCCCTGGGTGGGGGAGGCATCGGTGATGTGCCAAGAGCCATGTGGCCCCTTGGTAGACCCATGACAGTGGTGTCACTGTCCTTTCAGATCATCTATGGGTGTGTCCTACCCCAGCCACAGCCAAGAAGCTGCAGGACACGGAGTGGTCAGGGTCCATTCCCTTTGTGTCCCACAAGTCTGCCTCTGTCACCTCCACTGGCCACACCCAGAGGGCAGCAGCGACTGACAGCCCACCAGGATGAGGGCTCCGGAACGTGATTGGAGGAGGGCACTGTCAGTCAGCACTCCCAGGAAGCAGGGTGGGGAGGAGTGGGGGACACAGTCTAGGCGGGGTGGTGGTGGTGGTGGCGGCAGGCGGTAAGCAGTGGCCTTATAGGGACGGGAAGACAGGGACTGGGAGGTATGGGTTGGGGGAGCGTAGGTGGAATGTGGCCGAGGGCCTTGAAATTTTAGGCTGAGGCGCGAGGCCGATGACATCTACGGAGAACAATTTTATTTACTTTTAGAGGCGCACTTGAATAGTTCAGATTCCTGCCCAAAGTCACTGACCTCCACGCTTAGTGATTTGATCGAGTGGAAATTTACACAGCAGCAGTCGTGAGCCTGAGTGGGAGCGGGGTTGGGGGAGAAGCATCGCAGGGCACCCAGCAAGCACACTGGGGCCTCAGCTCTGCCAGATAAAAGAAAGCACGCCCATCATCTTCCAGCTGAATGTGCAGTGAGCGCCCCTGGACTGCCAGCTGCCACGTCCTGCCCCAACCCCTCCTCCTCCTCCTCCCCCTTGGTCGTCACCTGGGCCTCACCAGGGCCCAGGCATCCGGGCAGCCCTTCCCCAAACCCATCCTCACAGAGGGGATCTTTGAGGCATACACCTGCCCCTGCTGGCTCAGAGGCCTTCGGGCCTCCCGCTGCTACCAGCCAGGTCCCCCATGCTCCCTAGTGTGGCATCGTGGCTCTACCCGGCCCCAGCCACGAGCCAGGCCCAGGACAGATAACCCTGGTGCAGAGGTAGACTTCCAGCTGCTGGCTCGCAACTCCTGGGTCTGCAAGGGGGAGCTTGAGGACCCAATTCTGGGTAACTCCAAGCTGCCACTTCCCGGGGTGCCAGCTGCTTGACCACTTCACCCCAGAAGGGCATATCTAAGTCCTCTAAGTCCCCCAACCCCACCCCATACCCAGGGGCTCCGGAATTTTCTAGGTGGAGACGGGAGTTACGACATACCGGGTAGGCAGGGCTGCCTGGTCTGGCTTTGGTAAGTGACGGACTTGGGTTTGACCCGAGCTCCACCGCAAACCACCCTCACATAGGTTTCAGCCTCCTGGTGCCTCAGTCTGCCCAGCTGCAGCAACCTCAGGGGCGCATGTGAGCATGCGAGGAGATGAAGGCATTAACCCTAACCGGAGCAGGTGCACCTGGCGTGTGGTCCATGCACCACTTGGGGGGGGGGGGGAAGTACTCGAAGTGATAATAGGCCATAAGTGACTGGTGCAGGGCTGCGGTCATCACATTTTATGATTCTGAAGCCTCACTGGGTTAATAATTATTAACAGCCGTCAGAGGCCGGGCAGGCCAAGGCTGGAATGTCCTGTGGCCACCTTCTCCAAGGAGGGGGCTGCTCCCCCGGAGACAGCACATCTCATATTCCAAGGATCATTTCCAGCCTGGTAGAACCCAGATAGGAGCCCAACCACCCAACCACGCCTTCCTCCCAAGGGCCCAGGCCAGAACAAGCCTCTTATGTCACTGATAACCACAGGCTGGAGCTGGAGCAATGTTGATCCAACTAGCGGTGACCTCATTTCCTTGGGTTACAATCTCACGGTGGGGGGCAGGGCGCTGACCCACTGTGGTCACAAAACCACCAGTGGGGGTGACGGGAGAAAAAGAGCAAAACTGTGACCTTCCTTCGTCCTTCCCAAGGTGAGGGAGCCTGAGCAAACGAAGCCCCCCCAAGGGGGTGATCCTTTCCCTCCGATGCTTTGTTAAATCCTGGGCTCTCCTCTGCTGGCTCCCTTTGGGTTACTCCTGCACTGTTAAGGAGAGAGCTGGGATTGTAGCATCCTTGTGGATGGGCCTCTGGCCCCTGCTCCCATCCCTCCTCCCTCCCTCTCTCCAGCAGCAGTGAGAATGGGAAGTGCTCAGCCCAGGGCCAGACACCAGGCAAACACAGGAAGGGGCCCCCAGCATTTTTATTCCTCCCATGACTCCTCATCTTTCCTCCTCTCCAGGGACTTGGTGGGATCCCGATGCCCGGGGAGTGCCTAGGGCTGCGGCAGGGAGCACACTGAGCTCTCCGGAAGGGAGAGGTCTGCCCTTGGCAAATTCAGAGCTGACAGGGCTTGAAGAGCCGCTCGTCGTGGCTGGGCTCCTGTGGGGAGCGTGCCTGCTCAAGCTGCAAGTTCTAACATCAAACTTGCATGTCGGGGTGGGCATTTGCCACAGTGATCAGGGTGCTGCTTGGGAAGCCTGTGCCCCAGCATTCCAATCAGGGTGCCTGGCCTGAGCCCTAGCTTCTCGCTTCCAATCCAGCTCCCTGCTAATGTGCACCCTGGGAGGCAGCAGATGATGGCTCAAACGCTTGGGCCCTTGCTACCCACGTGGGAGACCCAGAATGAGTTCTGGCTCCTGACTCTGGCCTGGCCCAAGCCTGGCTGTTGTGGGCATTTAGGGGGTAGACCAGCAGGTAGAAAATCTCTCTGTTGTGTGTCTCTGTCTCTCTGCCTTTCAAATAAATAAAAAGTAAATAAATATTCTTAAAAATCCAACACATGTATATGTAGCCCACTGCCTCAGGGCCCTGGCTCCCCATGGGCTGGGCTAATGCCACTGCTCACACTACTGGCAGGAGGCGACACAGGCCACTCTGAACTCAAAGGCAGGTGGACAGAGACAAGGAAATGAATGCTCACTGAGCACTTACTACACATAGGGACTTCAAAATGTTCATGTAAAACAGAACAAGGGGATATGTTTATCATAGTGTAGAAAATGTTGAAATCCATCATGTTTTTACAAAGTAGGCATTCTTAGCGAACATTTCAAAGCACCCTCAGAAACCAGGGGGAGGGCAGCCTCTACACCGTTTTAGTTAAAGTGGGGAATGCACAGGACACGAATAAATGCCTGTAGAGACATGGACCTATCAATACTCAAGCATGTCCCACGCCACATTAAATACCCTTCCGCTGAGTGCACCTGTCTAACATCACACACCTGCACCTGCTCCCTCTGTCTCCTCCCTGCCTGGCTTCTTTCTTCAAGGGCTCCTCACCAACTGCTACACAGCTGGTCCTCTGAACCTGTGGGCTCCACATTCATGGACTCAATCAACCTTCCGGAGAAAATGTTCAGGAGAAGGAAAAAATGCACCCGTGCTGAATGCGTTCAGAGTTTTTTCCTCATCGTTAGTCCCTAAGCAATACAGCGTGACAACTATTTCTGTATGGTATCAGGTGTTGTAAGCTGTCTGGGGGTGATCTGCAGGAGGATGGACACGGGCTCCATGTAAAGAATATGCCATTTCATAGAAAGGTCTTGAGTATCCTTGGATTCTGGTATCTGTGGGGAGTAGGGGGAGTCCTGGTGATACGGGGGAAATAGACCGTAAGATTAGGTAGGAATAACTGAGCTGGGAGATTTTCTCAATTTCTGCCTCTAGCCCTGCATTGTAACTCCACCCCCTTCCCTGTCAATCCAGTGTGGCCACTTTCCCATGACGCACCTGCTTCTCCTACACCAGGAAGACGACACCATCATGGCCACGTGGAAGTTAAGCTCTCAGTGGAGGCGCAATTCCCGGAAAGCCTCATGCACACTAACCATCCCCCACCCAAACTCCACCCTCCCTGCATATTCAATTAGGGTACCCCCTCAATCCCCATAAAAGGGACTGTGACGTGCAAGAGTGGTCCTATTTGCCTTCTGGCTTCTGACCCTTGTTGATCCTAGTCTCTGGCCTCCTCCAAGGCTCTCTCTGGCCAACTCAAGATGGGCATCTCTCCATGTGGGGCTGTTTGCATTCTTCACCTTAAATAAACCTGCTCTCACCTGTGCAACTCACTTCCAACTCTGCTTTGGAATCTTTGTTGGGGCAAGGACTTGGAACATAATAACTGGAACACACAGAACACTACAGCCGATCCTCCCTGGACACCAAGGATGGTAGCATTGCAGTGTAGCTTCGTCCATGTCTACCACCAGAGCTTCAGCTCTCCTGCCCCTCTACATGTAGAACTACACAGGGAATACGCAGACCTGGCCCTGGTTCCCGGAGCGAGGCCCTGTAATGGTCAGCAGCGGGCAGGGCCTGGCCCATCTGTGTTCTCACTACTGTATCTCCTACCCTTCCCGGTTTTTCACTGTGCTCGGCCATGCCAGCCTCCTGCCTCGCAGCTCAGTCCTGCCTCGGCGCCTTTGCTCATGCTCACGCTCCTGCCTGCTACATGCAAAGCCATATGCCAGGTGCTTGGGCCTTGCTGCTGCCACACGTGTCCTCCAGTCACCTGGCTCAGAACAGGACAGCTGTGCAAAGCAGCCCCTTCTCCTAGAGGCCAGCAGGTGCAACAAGTACTTCCTAATGCCACCAAGTCTCCATCTCGCTGCTTTCCCTGCTTCCACCTCTGATTCGCCAGAGGTCATCCCTAAGATGCTGGTGGCCCTAACGTGTCCAGAGGGAAAGATGCTGGATTCAGACAAGGCCAGCCCCCCAGTGGGCCCCTACATGGCCGAGGGGTCTTGGGAAACAGACAGATCCTCTTCCAGAGCTGCAGGGAGCTGTGACCCTGGTCTCCCGCCCCTTGTTTGGCCAGCAACATACAGCCAGAGAGGTTGTGGGCAAGTCCAGGGTCACACAGCAGAGCAGTCACTGAGTAGAGGCCTTACCCTGGGTCTCCAGATACCTGGGCCATCAGATGCTCTTCCCACTACTCTGTCAGCCCCCCTGGGCTGGGGTGCCAGGAGGGTTCAGAATAGGGTAGGGTGACAGGAAAGGTCATGTCCCCCAGACCAGTGGAAGGTTTAGGAAGCTATACCCAGAAGCGAGGCAGGAAGAGGCGGTAACCGGAGTCTCAGGAAACAGGCAGACCCCAGAGCTACTTCCTAGCTGTGTGACCATGGTCAAGCCCTTGGTTCCCTCTTCTGTGAAGAGAGCACAATGCTGCTATCACGCCCAGCCAGAGCCCTCCAGGGACAAGCAGCCCTGTGTCTCGTCCCCGCTGTCTTCTGGCTGAGTGGGAGGCAGCCTTCCATGAGCAGAGAAAGAAACTTCCAGCAGGCAGCATGGCAACAGGCAGCCAGGGCCCAGCTCTGTGATGACTTCGTGGGTTATAAACACAGCCATGGGGAGGCTTGGTAGCCCTCGGCCAGCGCCAAGGGCAGGAAGCTCCTGGGTGTAATTCCATCTCTGAGGGGTGTCGGATGAGGTCATGACCGAATAATTCCCACGGCATCTGTGTCACACACCCGCAGGGGCACTGACTCGGCTATCCTGACGGATGATTCTAGGAATTGGGGTGGGATTAACTCTGCATCAAGGGCCGCCAGGAAGCCCACGCTGAGTCTCCCGCCCCGAATGTGGGCCTGAGAAGTGAGGGTGGCTCTCAGTGCAGGGGAGTGGGCTCCACCATCAGCCACCACCTCGCCCCCTCCACGAGCAAGCTGCACCCATTTCTCTGAACTCCTACAGCTGCAGCATCAAATGGCCCCGACGTGATCCAAAGGGAGAAGAGCCCACTGGCCAGAGAGCTGGTGAAGATGGGAAAATGGTCTTGTTCATTGGCAGACAGAGGAGAGCCCCCAAAACGTTCTCAGGGTCTCCTAAGGGTCATCTTAGGACCCCTTTAAAAGATAGTACGGCCGCAGCTACAGGCTTGCAAAGGGCTGCAGCAAAGTTCGGAGGTTTCTCGCCTTTTCAAACCCCTCCCGCTCCAGGTGCCCCGGGTCCCTCAAACCCCCGGGGGTGGGGGTGCGCCGTCAGGGAAGCGTGACTCACACTTCTGTCGTGATGAAGCCGGTGAGCTCCGAGAGGAAGAGGAAGAGGATGAAGAGGCAGCAGCAGATGGAGACTGGAAGAAACAACAGGACACACGTAGGATTAAGGGCGGTGGGCACCACGCACAGGAGGCCCCCCACACCCCTGCTGCAGAGAGGGAAGCGGCCCCAGGACACAGGTACAGGCTGGGGATCCTCTGGACCCTCTGAAGCCCCTTCTTGCTCATGACCTCCCTATGAAGCAGCCCCCGCCCAGACAGGCACAGACATGGACCTGGTCGTGGGGTCAGTGGGGTGGGGGTAGGGAGCCCTCCTGCCCCCAGAAGCCCTCCCAGGGTGTAGCCCTGCCTCCTCCAACAAGTGCTCTTGAGCGCAGACATCCACCAGACAGAAGCCGCAAACTGGGGCCCATGGGCGTGTTCTGCGTGCCTCGCCAGAACCTATTTTACAAGCTGGAACCCACACAGGGCGACCAGGGGAGTTCAAGCAAAGTCCATGTGGTCGGCTTCTCCAGAACCCCCAGCCCTGGTTCCCACAGGAGGTCTGAGGCCACCAGTTTGTCCCAGGCCCCACCTCTCCCTCCTGCAGCCCCAGTTATGAGGATGGGGCAGAGTGTCAGCTGCGGTGCCCACGCCGCTCTCAGGGGCAGGACAGTGAGACACTAAGAACTGTGCTTCAGAGGGGACAATTCTTTTTTAAGTACTACTACTATTATTTTATTTGAAAGGCAGAGTTATGAGGGCAGGGGGGAAGAGATCTTCCATCCGCTGGTTCACTCCTCAAATGGCCACAATGACCAGGGCTAGGCCAGGCTGAAGCCAGGAGCCAGGAGCTTCATCCTGGTCTCCCACATGGGTGCAGTGGCCTAAGCACTTGGGCCATCTTCCATTGCCTTCCCAGGTGCATCAGCAGGGAGATGGATTGGAGATGGAGAAGCTGGAACTCGAACCAGCACCCATATGGGATACCAGCATTGCAGGTGGTGGCTTAACCTGTCACGCCACAATACCATCCCCTACTATTGTTTTAAAATTAATTTGAGAGACAGAGTGACAGAAATAAGGACAAACAGACAGACAGACGGACAAACAGACAGACAGACGGACAAACAGACAGACAGACAGACACACACACACACACAGATCTAAGGATCTTCATCTGCTGGTTCATTCCGCTAATGGCTGCAAAAGCCAGGACTGGTCTAGGATGAAGCCATAAGCCTATAACTTCATCTGGACTCTCCCACGGGTGTCAGGGTCCAGAGATTTGGGCCATCTTCTGCTCCCTGTCCAGGCAGGGAGCTGGATCAGAAGTGGAGCAGTTGGGACTCAAACTGGCACCTTTATGGGATGCCAGCATCACAGGCAGCAGCTTGGCCCACAGTGCCACAGTACTGACCTTACGAGACAATTCTTAATAAGCTGGAAAGCTTGAAACGCTCAGTGCAGGACAGAGCAAGGGAGTCTGTCTTGGCCCCAGGCCTCAGGGTCTGGCTCTCGACTCAGTGACCAGGCCCATCTCTGGACACATCCTCCCAACATCCGTCCCCCAGTCACGTGGAGCCAACTGCTGCTCCCTAGAAACACATTGCATTTGCTCCTTTGCCTGGCATCAACTTCCCCACCTTCCTTCCTCCTCCATGGTCATCCTCACTGCTGGGTGAACTCCAACTCATGCTCCCAAGCCCAGGTTCAACTCAAATGCCCCCTGGATGGGTAGACTCCCCCACCCCAAGTGCTGCTGGTCAATCTTTTTTTTTTTTTTTTAAAGTTTATTTTATTTATTTGAAAGACAGAGTTACAAAGAGAGGTAGAGAGAGAGAGAGAGAGGTCTTCCACCTGCTGGTTCACTCCCCAGATGGCCGCAATGGCCAGAGCTGCGCCGATCTGAGGCCAGGAGCCACGAGCTTCTTCAGAGTCTCCCATGTGGGTGCAGGGGCCCAAGGACCTGGGCCATCCTATATTGCTTTCCCAGGCCATAGCTGAGAGCGGGATGGGAAGTGGAACAGCCGGGACTAGAACCAGCACCCATATGGGATGCTGGGCCTTCAGGCCAGGGCTCTAACCTGCTGTGCCACAGTGCCAGTCCCAGCTGCTGTTCAATCTTTACTCTGCATCCCCTCCCACATTCTAGGGGCTGTCTGTGGCTGTTTCTCCCAATAGACTGATGTCCTGGGAAGAACTCCACAGCTCCAAGGCCTGGCCTGGGGCTGCAGGGGGCACTCACAGGTACCGCAGAAGGTGGGAGTCAACACCCAGGGTACAGAACAAGGGCTGAACACACAGGCTGGCATGCCAGGGTCATGCTCTACCTTCCTCCTCAGTGCCTGTGTGTCCCAGAATTCCTTAACCTCACTGTTGTATTCATTTGGAAAATGCCAGCAATCATACTATCTGCCTTATGGGACTGCCATAGGATTATTGTTATAAAATTTTTTTCTTAGTTTGAGAGACTGAGACAAGAGACAGCACCTATACACTGGTTCACTCCCCAAATGCCTGCAATGGCCACGGCTGGGCTGGGTTGGAGCCAGGAGCTCAATCTAGGTCTCCCTGTGGCAGCAGGGAACCAACCACTTCAACCACCAGCACTGCCTCCCAGGGTCTGCCCTGGTGGGAAGCTGGGGTCAAGAGCCAGCCAGAGCTGGATATAGAACCTGCAGCCTTTGATCTTGGATGCAGGTGCCTTCACCACAAGGCCAAATGCCTGCCGCTCCTCTGAAGATTGGAATAGAACGGAGACTGGGATTGAAACAGTCCTTGCAGGTAGTCACTGCTTTAGCATATAGGTCATCAGGGGATACTAAAGGGTTTGGTGACTCGGGAAAGTTGACTTAAATGACCCTTAGCTTACTGCCAAGGAAGGAGATTGCAGTTCGTCCTACTTGCTGATTCTGTTGCATTCCCAACAGCCTGTGCCTAGACTATCAGAACCATGATCGTGGATGCTAAAAAGCCAGTTTTTAAATTCTCTTTATTAGTCCAACTATGTACGGATGGCCCCCCACTTATGATTTGACTTAACAATTTTTTTGGAGTTTTTACAATGGTGTGAAAGTGATACATGTTCAATAGAAACCTAACTTCCAATTTTTCAATTCTGGTCTCTTCCTGGGCTAGCACTGTGTGGTGTGGCCCTCCCCGGATGCCCTACAGTGTGCCACGCTACCAAGCTGCGCTGTGCAGGAGGCCATGGCATTTTTGACATCGATTTTCAACTTGTGATGAGTTTTTTGGGACATAACCCCATCAAGGGGGGAGGAGCATCTGCATTTATGTCTGTCTGTCTGTTATCCATCCACCAAACAGCCAAAAATGAGAAGGGGCATTTGTTGGGCACCTTCGATGGGCCCTGTTGTAGGTGTATTAACAGACATCTCGTCTTGTTGCACCCCCACCAGCCCTGATGGGGCTTGTGCCTATGCTATGGGTGTAGAAGGTGGCTGAGAGAGAGGAAGAGACTGGACATAGGGCTGCCCTGTATGGGGGCAGGAGGCATACCCAGGACTCCTGCGTTCTAGAGCCAGTGTCTCGAGAAAAAGACCCCCAAGAACTTGGGCTCCCAGTGAGCAGCAGACACCTCTGACTGCCTGCCGAGTCTCTGTGGCCACGCTGAGCTAGAGGGGACGCTGGAAATAGCTCTTAGTGTCTCCCAGCCTTTGGAAGAGCTGGACAAGGGCAGTGTTTATGACTTCGGCTTTTGGAAAGCATAGGTCAGACACACACATGGTATGGAAAAAGAATTCAGCCACACAACGAGCTATACTGTGAGTGTCCACGGCTCTCCCATCCCTGTCACAGCACCATATGTCCTTCCTTGGGCATCTAAGCCTGCAGAACAGGGTGGGGAACCTTTATTATGCCAACAGCCATGTGGGTACTTATAACATCATTCGTGGGCCATACAAGATTATCAACTTAAAAATTTGCCTGCTGTGGCGTTAACAGGTTAAGCATCTGCCTGAGGTACCAGCATCACATATGGGTGCTCCATTTCCAATCCAGCTCCTATTGATGGCCTGGGAAAGCAACAGAAGATGGCCCAAGTGCTTGGGCCCCTGCACCCATGAGGGAGATTCAGAAGAAGCTCCTGGCTCCTGGATTCGGATGGGCTCAGCTCTGGCAGTTGCAGTCATTTGCACAGTGAACCAACAGATGGAAGACTTCTCCCTTGGTCTCTCCCTCTGTAACTCTATCTCTCATGTAAATAAATAAATCTTCTCAAAAAATTGGTCTGCTGGGGCCAGCACTGTGGCTCAGCGGGTTAACACCCTGGCCTGAAGCGCCGGCATCCCATATGGGCGCTGATTCGAGACCCAGCTGCTCCACTTCCGATCCAGCTCTCTGCTATGGCCTGGGATAGCAGTAGAAGATGGCCTAAGTCCTTGGGCCCCTGCACTCATGTGGGAGACCCGGAGGAAGCTCCTGGCTCCTGGCTTCGGATTGGCGCAGCTCTGGCCATTGCAGCCAACTGGGGAGTGAACCAACGGATGGGAGACCTCTCTCTCTCTCTCTCTCTCTCTCCTCTCTGCATAGCTCTGACTTTCAAATAAATAAATAAATCTTTAAAAAAATTTGGTCTGCTAGAGATTTTTTTGCACTTTGAGTTCCACCTGCAGCTGCCCTAGCAGAGCCAGACCACGTGATTTTGTGGCCCATATATGATCTGGGGGGGTGGGGGAAGGGAGCTGGATGTTCCCCACCCTTGCTGTATAAGGGACTTTGAAAAGTTCACGGAAATGAAAGTAAATGATGTTTATCTGCACGCAAAACACTTTAAAAATATTTATTTATTTGAAAGGTAGAGTTAGAGAGAGGGAGAGTTGGAGACAGATCTGCTGTTTTCCTCCTCAAATAGCCTCAACAGCTGGGGGTGTGCCAGGCAGAAGCCAGGAGCCAGGAACTCCATCTTGGTCTCCCACGCACATAGTGGGGTTCCAAGCACTCAGGCCACGTTCCTCTGCTTTCCCATGTATGGTAGCAGGGAGATGAGCTGGAAGTGGGGCAGCTGGGACTCAAACTGACACTCGATATGGGATGTGGGAGTCACAGGCAACACCTGCAGCACCACACTGACCCCAGGTCCAAAACAGTTTTGAAGTTCATTTATAGTTTCTTCATAATATGTTTACTGTGAACTTTTTGAGGAGTCCCCCAAATGCATAGATTCCAAAATGCTTTGCACTCAAACGAACTCATGTTTTTAATCTGGTTTGTCCATGAACTTTCTCAAGTCCCCTTGTATGCAAGTCCCTTTTCTCTCTAAATGAGCAGCAGTGTCACTGGACACTCTTCCAACCATGCCCTGCTCACTCAGCAGCAGATGTCCCAAGAGGTTCCCACCGGTTTATCCAGAGTGGCCGTGGTTAGCTTGTTTTTTATTTAAAGCCATAGAAGCTAATTTCAAATTTATCCACTGGCTGCTGAGAAAATCACTGGGGGAGACCCACTGTGCCTCCAAACTTCCTGCATCCTGTTCTTTTGCTTGTCCCTGCCAGCTGCAGCTAGGATACCTGCCGGGAGAAAACCCGACCATGCAGGGCTGCAAGCTTGCACCTGTTCTGCCCAAGATCACATAGGAGCCACGTTTCAGAATTGCTCCCAACCCCTCCAGACCCTCAGCAAGCCAGTGGGTGCTGCAAGGATGAATAGGTACAACGTAGGGAGTGTGTCTGGAGGCCGGAGCGGACCCACCTAGACTTGGAACCAGCAGCCTCCCTGCCAGTGAGCCCCAGAGTTCTTTCCAGACTGGAGACGGGGTGCCTGGGGAGGAGGGGGGCGGAAGGCTGCTTTCTGGAACCTGGGTGCTTTGTTAAGGCTGACGAGGCAGACAGGACAAGCGCCATGTCTGCCGAGCTGACACTCAAAGGTCTCGGTGACACCTGCTCTGCAGTGTCTGCTCCCCTTGTCCCCCTGCTCAACCTGCAGGGACAGAGATGTGGTCTCAATACCACCCTACTGACCTCAGAGCCTAGCACCTAGCAGGCAGCCTCACAGGAGCTGTGTAGAGCAGGTTTGTCGCACAAACCCCTTTCTCCTCATGTGCCCTTCACACCCCTGCCCCTGGGGGCAAGGGGCGATGCTGCACTTTCCAGAGTTGTAGACCATTGTAGGTTGGTTGTGAGCTCCAAGATGGTGCTAGGAAAGTTGTCTGTATGCTCAGGGCCTGGCAGGTGCCCGGAGACAGACACACGCAATCCTCTGATCGGGAAACTAAGCTGCAGATATGTGAAGTGGGATCCGCCCAAGGTCACAGCAAGGGCGGTAAAGAATCCAGCTCTGCCTGATGGGAGGGCCAGGGAGGGGCACCTGCCACTCAGCTGTGCTGTTCCCAAAGCCTGGCACGAGGGCGAGAGAGGGGGCGGAGATCACTGAGGTCACCCTCCCCAGCTGGCCCCAGGGACCCTGCTCAGGAAGCAGGGTTAGGAGACCCAGTGGGGAGGGTCCCTCGCCCACCTGAATCCTGGCTCTGGCTCCACCTTCAGTGACCTGTGAAACTTTGGATGGGACACTCTCTGAGCTCATTTTTCTCCTCCAAAAAGGTGAATAAACCTTTAACTGTGGAGTAGTAACACATGCAGAAACAGCACAGAGCTCCCTTGCACACAAGCTTCCCCCAGCGTCCCCTCATCACAGCGCAGAAACCCACATGGGCACAGTACGAGTAACTACATGGCACACTTCATTCGAGTTTCACCGTCTCTCACAAACGCCTTGCTTCTGTTCCAGGAAACGGATCCAGGATCCGGCTTGCACTTAGTCCTCCCAGGTCGTCAGCATCTCATCTCTATCAGTTCCTCTGTCTTTCCTCCGCTTTTCAAGGCCTGGCCACTTTTAAACAGCACCTGACTGGTCCCCGTGTCTAGGACTGTGATGTTTTCTCATCATCAGCCTGGCTTGTGGTGTGCCGGGCAGATCCCACAGAGGCGAGGCGCCGCGCACGTCACACCAGAGGTACACACGTGACACCCATGTGACTGCTGGGGACGCCTGGGTAAGGCCATGTCTCCAGGCCTCCCTACAGTCAAGGTACTATGTGTGCTTTCTTTTCTCTATTCTTCAGAAGTGTCTCAAGACAGGAGAGCTAAGCTCCCTCCTGGATTTATCGTCTGGAATTGTTGCTGCTGTTGATTTATGTCAGCATGCACTCACAGACCTTTCTCTAATTCTTTGGGTTCTAAAGCAACAGTGTCATTATATATTACTTTGGGTCCTCCTTCAGACTGGCTCTTGGCTCCTGCTGATAGAAGGTGCCCCAGGCTCACTTTGCACTTTCTCTGCCCAGTCCCCACATCTCTTGTTCCTCCAAGGAGCCGTCATTCCTTTACTTGAAGAATGGTCTTTAGAAACACAAATCTGGATGGGTTTGTGATTTTTAGAACAAGCATTGGGTAAAAGTGTGCTTAGGTCCAAAGCTCAAATTGTTTCTGCCAGCCTGGAGCCCCACTTTCCTCTCCCGGGGCAGCCCTGTCTGTTGAGCATCTCTTACTGCAAGTGCGTGGGGCCGGAAGTGCTTCAGATGACAGCTCTTCTGGGGATTCTGGAATAGGTGCAGATACATAACGAGACAAGGACCCCTTACGCACATAGCTCGAAGGTGATATTATACATTATTTCCAGTGCGCCTGTGTTTTGAATATGATCCTATTATGTGAGGTTCAGGTGTAGAATTTTCCACTTACGGCATGCAGTGGTTAGAACATTTTGGATTTGGAGCATTTGATTTCAGATTTCTGAATAAGGGATGCTTGATCTACGTCGATCATTTTGCAGGTATCCTCCTAGAAGCAGCCAATGTCCATGCCTTGTAGGGTTATGGCAAGGAGAAAGATTTAACACAGAAATACGTGAAGGGCCTGGCAAGATGCACCTCATTTCTTCCCTGCCACCTTACTTCTTTCCTCCCTGGGTCAGAAGTTCTGCACGTGTCGCTGGCATTGTGTCGCTGGCATCCATAACACAGTGCCAACTGGAGTCTCGGTTGCTCTGCTTCCAATCCAGCTTCCTGCTGATGCACCTGGGAAGGCAGTGGAAGATGGCTCAAGTGCTTGAGCCCCTGCTATTCATGTGGGAGATCTGGATGGAGTTCCTGGTTCTTGGCTTCAGCCTGGCCCAGCCTGGGCTACTGCATCCATGTAGGGGAAATGTACCAGCAAACAGAAGCTCTCCCTCCCTCTCTCTCAAATAAATAAATGAATAAATCTTAAAAGCTTTGCACAGAGAAAGCAGGTGCAGGTGCCAGGGGTGTACGAGGCAGGTGTGGGGAGCCCTCAGAAGGGCGACTACTCACTGATGGCCCCGGTGTACGTTGGCTGCGTGAGGTCTTTGGGCACCTTCCTGTAGATGTCAAACCTGCAGAGAAGAAATGGAGAGGAGTGAGGTGGGCACAGAGGACAGGGCTCAGGCAGCAGAAGCAGCATCAGCTGCCAGGGGGCGAGGGTCAGCGAGCCACTGCTCTCCCCGAAACCAGCACCTTCCACCCCTTTCAGATCCCCTGTTCCAAAAGGCCTCGCAGGAGCCCCCTCTGCTAGAGCCCCCCTCACACACCCCCATCTGTCGGTGGCATCCCCTGTATCTTCTTTGCTTACCCATGGTTGTTACGAACGACCTTGCCTACCCCTCTGTATTGGTTTGTACTTTTCTGGGGATCTTCTCCCATTAAACTGTAACCTCCATGAGGACAGGGACCTCAGTAGGTTTCACCCCAGCCATGTCCCCAGACCCTATAGCAGAGGCCTGGTGCTTAGCAGGCACTCGACATACTACTGTGGAATGACCCCAACACCTGAGTCTCGGTGGCTCTGACGCTACAGGAAACAGGGTAACACACAGTCGCCGCCGGAGTTGCGTGATGGCGCTGATTCTCGCTTTGCGTCACCTCTCCACCCCCTCTTCCCTTTCCTGCCTCCACCGCCTCCTCCTGGCTCCACTCCCCCCACCCTCCCCCACCAGCTCCTGCCACCTGCTTCTTGGAGCTTCTTCACGACTCTAAGGCATGAGGTTAACGTAAAACTCAACCCGGAGCCCGCAGCCTTGGTGTCCACCCTGGCTCCTGTCTCCTGTGGGACCCCCTCCTTCCTCCCCAGAGGCACACAGATGCCTTCCTTTCCTGTGGATGCCGCCTGAGCACAGGGAAGCTGCGGGGCTCGGGGAGGGGGAGCAGAAGTAAGGGTTTCCCAGTCAGGCAGACGCGGGTTTAACTCTGGCCCCGCATTACCACCGGCTACTGAAGAGTTAAGGTCCTGGAATCAGGCTGCCCTGATCAAATCTTGGCTGGCCCTCTGCCTCACAGTTCTGTGTCCTTAGGCAAATGACCTCTCCTCATCTGTAAAAGTAGGGCACAAGGAGACCCCCTACAAGGCTGTGGAGAGGCGGCAAGGAAGCATGGGTGCATGAGGGATCTGAGATAGAAAGGTGGTGAGGGAGCCCCTTGCCCCGGCCCCCTCCCCTCCACTCGAACCAACCCTGCACGGCAGGATGGCTCCCACCCAGCAAGTGCTACCAGAGCCCTCTGACCGCAAGATGCTGCCAGGCTCCCGAAACAAGCCAGACAAGCCGCCCAAGGTTGAGGGGTGGGGGTCAGTCGCTCCAGCCACGGAGCACAGGCTGGCAAGTGCTTCCTCTGTGCGCCTGCTCAGCCCAGCGCAACAGCCTGGGCCTCTTGCGTAAGTGCCGACGCTCGACTGCTTGTGCTCACCGTAATTACATACGACAAGCGCTGTTTCCTAGGACCTCAGGGGAGGAAAAATCCCTGTGCGCTGCCAAGGTGAAAGGTACGACTTTCTCTGCCGCCTGCCTGCCTACTCAGCTCCCGCACTCTGAAAACCCACAACCTTTCAACCTCGAGAGGCATCTTAGACGTAAGAGCAACTGCTGTGGGGTCCGAGTGCCTGGGTTCAACCGTGACTCCACCACTGTGTGACCTTGGACATGTCACTTAAGCTCTCTGTGCCTCAGTTCCTCTGTCTGTAAAATGGGGACAGAGACAGGAACCACCTCCTGGCACAATGATGAGGCTCAAGTGACTGAGCACTCGTAAAGTACTTAGAACTGTGTCTGGCACCCAGGAAGTGCTATGTGAGTACTTGCTGTTACCATTATTTAAATTTGAGAATATATATATATATATATACACACACACACATATGTATATATCGAAAGACACAGATTTAATCTGCTAATTCACTCCCCAAATGCCCACAATACCTGGAGCTGGATCAGGCCAAGTATGGGAGTAAGGAACCCAACCCAGGTCTCCTACAAGTCCTTGGCCATCACCTGTTGGCCCCAGGGATTGTACCACCAGGAAACTGGAGTCAGGAGCCAGAGTCAGGAGTTGAACACAGGTACTCTGGAATGGGATGTGATATGGGATGCACCTATACTGGTGTCTTAAGTGCTGGGCCAAACACCTGCCCCTGCATTACTGTAAGTAATGCTCATTTGACTGCCATTCAGGAGGCTCCTACTATGTGCTGAGCCCTCCTTATAGGCACTAGGGACATGGAGCTAAGATTCGGGCCTTTACTGAGGGAGCCTACAGTTTAGCAGCACAGTCAGTGGAGTGCAGCTCCAGGCTGGGTCAGCTGGAGGTGCTGGGGGAACCCAGGAGGGGCCCCTGTGTGAAGCTTCCTGCAGGAGGTGGAATCTGAACACAGCTGTAGGAGGAGAGGCAGGTGGGTGGAGGGAGCGAGCCAAGATCAAGCAAGCGCAGGACGGAAGCGGGGGTGTGATGCGGAGCAGCGACTTCCAGACTTCCAAGTGGTAACAGGAGGGAGGAAGAGGGACTGGGGAGCTGGGAGGGGCTGCAAGTGCCACCTGGGCCCAGGCAGGCAACCTCAGGGGCAGCAGTCCCCTGCTTACAATGGCTCGACTTGGGAGCTTGTGATTTTCCAACAGTGTGAAAGCCATCAGCACTCAGTAGCAACTGAGCTTCAAATCCTGAGTTTGGATCTTCTCCCGGAGCCCACGACATGAGACCCCATCATCTTAGGTGACACCAGGGAGCTGCCGCAGCAGCAACCACAACTTCCGGTCAGTCCTGCAGTACTGATATCTTCCATTCAACCAGTGACATGAGCTATTCAACACCTGATTATTAAACAGGTTTTGAGTTAGATGACTGCCGGGCCGTAGGCCGAGGCCGGCATCCTGAGCCTGCCTAAGGCAGGCTAGGCAAAGCAGGTGTAGTAAATGAGTTTTTGACTTAAAATATTTCCAACTTCCAATGGGCTCATTGGGACTTGACCGCACTGTAAGTCCAGGGGCGTCTACACTGCCAGACAGAAGTGTGGACTCAGGGTGGCTCAGGTGAAGTGAATTCTTCTAAGTTTTCAGAAGACAACTTGGGATTTTATACTCAGGTCCCCTGTTCTCCAGTGTTGGGCCAACTCTGCAGGACAAATGAGATGAATCTGCTGGTGGAATGAGGCCCAGGAGCCTGCTCTGGGGCCATCTAAGCTAAGAGGCCCTACAGCCTGGGAGAAGGGCATGGTCAGCTTTGCGTCTTAGAATGGCCCACGCCACAGTGGAGGGTGCATGGGCTCCTCCAGAGGTGGTGGGATCAGTGGGGGACAGCAGAGGGAGGGGTCTCATCCTCATTCTGCCCCAACCTACAAAAAAAAAATCACTACCCCTTGCTGGGCCTCCCTTGCCTGCCTATAAAATAAGGGGGAGCATGCAGGATCTCAAAGGACTCCTCCAGCCAAGGACAGAACTGGTAGCCAGGTCTTGAGATCAAAGATGCTCCAGGTAACCGACAATGCAGCTTCCAGTCCAGGTCACTGTCAGGGACCCTCAGGTAGAAACTGGGCCTCACCATTTACAAACTATTGCTTTAAAACTGGGGGTCTGGGGCTGGTGCTGTGGGTGCAGCATGTTAAAGTCCTGGCCTGCAGTGTCGGCATTCCAGATGGGTGCCAGTTCGAACCCCAGCTGCTCCACTTCCAATCTAGCTCCTTGCTAATGCGCCTGGGAAAGCAGCAGAAGATGGCCCAAGTCCTTGGGCCTTAGCACCCATGTGGGAGACCCAGAAGAAGCTCCTGGCTCCTGGCTTCAGATCGGCTCAGCTCAGCAATTTTGGGAGTGAACCAGTGGATGGGAGATCTCTCCCCTCTGTGTCTCTATCTCTCTCTGTAACTCTGCCTTTTAAATTAATAAATAATAAATCTTTAAAAAAAAACCAACTGGGGGTCTGGTGGGAAGTCAGGGTGAGATGGGGGGGGGCTGAGGCAGTGTCAGAGTGCAGCCAGCTTGAAGACTGGGGGAGATGGGAGATTGTCATATACAGGGGGCTGATCAGATAGGTACATACACAGAGGATGTGGGGGCTGGGTGCCACTGTTGGGGAAGGGAGGTGCAAACACGCCGTGTTAAAGAGTGGAAATGGGGATGGGCACTGTGACGCAGTGAGGTAAACTGCGGCCTGAGACACTGGCACCCCATATTGGAGGGCCAGTTCAAGTCCTGCTCTGCTTCTGACCCTGCTTCCTGCTAATGCACCTGGGAAGGCAGAGAAAAGCAGTCCAAGCACTCAGGTTCCTGTCACCCACGTGAGAGATCCTGATGGAATTCTGGGCTCCTGGCTCTGGCCTGGCCCAGAACTGGGGCCACTGCAACCATCTGGGGAGTGAATGAGCAGATGGAAGGCATCTCTTCCTGTCTCTCTTTCTCTCCCTCTCCCTGTTACTCTATCAAACAAATGAGGTAAACCTTTAAAAATTTTTTTTAAAAAGGGACAGTGATTTGAATTTGTGATTTCAAATACACAAAAACACAAAACTAGACTGGTGTGTGTTCCCTGGTCACACATGTTGGACACACACTTCCTAGCTCTTTGCAGATACAGGGCTCAGAACAGCAACAGCCTGGTAGCAATCAGGGCAACCAGCACTCACATCTTGGCTTCTAAATTATTATTCTCTCCTCAAAAGACTCAGAGCTCTTTGGAGAACTGGCAGTTTCCAGTACTGGGCAGGGAAAATAAAATACAAGATGAGCTTGGAACATCTTATGTCAGAAAGCAAGAAAGTGTTCAAAGAATGAAGGGGAAAGAAGCCAGCTCCAGGGGGCTCCCACTGGCTGAAGACAGATGACAGAGCATCCAAGTCAGTGCTGACGGTGGGCGTTTAGCCTGGTATTAAGATACAGGTTGACACCTACATCCTATACTGGAGTATCTGGGCTTGATTTCTGGCTCCAGCTCCTGACTCCAGCTTCCTGCTAATGTAGACCTTGGGAAGCAGCAGTGATGGCTGGTGCCATCCACATGGGAAACCTGGACTGAGTTCCTGGCTTCAGTCCTGGCCCAGCTCTAGCTGTTAGGGGAATTTGGGGAGTGAACTGGCCAGATGGGAGCTCTCTGGTGTCTATGTCTCTCTTTCAATCTCTCTCTGCTTTTCAAATTAAAACAAAACAAAATCTTGTTTTTAATTTCCCAGTTTCAATTTCTAATACATTAGGCAAGCACAGATATAACATACAAAAACCTAAAAAATGTTAAAGAGAATCGTGGGTTATAACTCATTGTATAAAACAAGAAGCCAGTAATCTATACAGATTAATAAAGAAATGGGTAAACTTAAGGTTGGATGAGAAACAGGACACTGACCTGCCTTCAAGCCCCCTCCCTTGATGCACTGGTTAATCACAGAGGGGACAGGAGGTCTCAGCGGAGAAACCTTGCAGAGACTACCTTCACCAGGTGAGGAGAGTGACCGTGACCAGGAAGGGGCGGGGCAGCTGCTGCGGCCCCGATGTGCTGCACCAAGGACACAGCAGCTCTGCTGGGGTGCTGAAAATGCACAGCTTCAACCTGATAGTGAGAAAACAGCAACTCCAAGCTGAGGAGCTGCAAAACAACCAGCTGGCAATCGTCAGAAGTGTCAACGTCAGAATGGACAGACAAGGGCTGCAGCACGGCCAGGGCCTGGAGGAGATCCTGACCCTGACAACGTCTGAGTCACATCTGCAGGTGGCCCAGCAGGACTGCAGGAAGCTGTGGTCCTGGATTCAAGAACAGTATCATGATTGTGAAAGGTGTCTAATTTTTGGGGAAATGTGGGCAAATTACGGGCACATGGGAACTCTGTGCTCTTTTACCAGTGGTTTTTTTTTTTTCTTTAAATCTGAAAACACTTAAAAATGAAAAAGTAAAGCATTTAAAAATATTTCATGGGAATTTTCAAAAATGGGGCAGATGCTACTAAAGAAGTCCACATAACCTGCTTTCTTTACACAGGCCTGGTCTCTTGAGGCATCTGGATTGGAGGTGCTTGTTTAAAAAAATGTTTGCTGAGGCCGGCGCCGCGGCTCACTAGGCTAATCCTCCGCCTAGCGGCGCCGGCACACCGGGTTCTAGTCCCGGTCGGGGCGCCGGATTCTGTCCCGGTTGCCCCTCTTCCAGGCCAGCCCTCTGCTGTGGCCCGGGAGTGCAGTGGAGGATGGCCCAGGTGCTTGGGCCCTGCACCCCATGGGAGACCAGGAAAAGCACCTGGCTCCTGGCTCCTGCCATCGGATCAGCGCGGTGCGCCGGCCGCAGCGCGCCGGCCGCGGCGGCCATTGGAGGGTGAACCAACGGCAAAGGAAGACCTTTCTCTCTGTCTCTCTCTCTCACTGTCCACTCTGCCTGTCAAAAAAAAAAAAAAAAAAAAATGTTTGCTGAGCCCATGGGTGACAGGCAGAGCACATCTGCCTGGGAGGCAGGAAACAGGGAAGGAAGCCAGGTGAACAAAGCACCCAGAGGAAAGGCTTGGACCAAACACAAAGGCTGCGGTAGTCAGCTACCATAATGAAACACCCCAGGCAGGCCAACTTTAGCAAGAAAGGAGGTGTATTTTGGCTCACGCCTCCGCAAGTGCAAGGTCAAGGCCCTGCACCTGATGCTCCTGTTCTTGCTGGAAAAGTCAGGGGGCCGTGCAGGGCACCACGCGGCGAGAAGGAGGACGTACCTCTCTCTCTGGTTAGGGAGTCACTGCGTTTCAGCCACAGGCTCCACCTGACATTTCCCAGTCTGGATCACCTCCCAACAGCTCCTCCTCTGAACACCACAGCTGGGTCAAGTTTCCACCCTCTTGATACCTCACAATGGTATTAATGGGATTAATTCTCAACTCAAGAAGCCTTGGAGGACTCCCAAGCTATGTTCAAGCCGTGGCCCATGCTGAACCATGATCACTTCCACCCGAGGCCAGCCAATCCAACACCATTTGCATTCATTCCTCACCATAACCCTGGTACACCCTGATCCCCATTTTCCCAGGGAAGAGAGCTGAGGCTCAGGTGGGGGCCACTTGCTCCCAGTCACCAAGCCGGTGAGCAGCGGAGCTGGAATTCAAACTAGGGTCTGAGTGCCCAGGCCAAGGTCCTTCTGCAGCCCTGTATTTGTGGGGGCCAGTTTGAAGCTCCCTTATTTGTAAACTGGATTAAGGTCTCAAGATGTTGCTTATCTGCTTTTCCCAGGATGCTGCCCCAACCAGAGCAGACAGGAATATCCTGGAAGATAGAGACCTGCTCAAAATTCACTAGTTCATGCGACAAATGGGTCCAAGGCACGGTACTGGATGGTGGGGAAATGGAGCTGATGAAGGCAGACATGGTCCCTGCCCTTACAAAGCTGCCTGTCTAGCAAAGCTTCTGGCACCTTGGGAAGTCATGTGATCACAATATGCCCTAATAATGTCGCTGTTCCCATGCCAGACCCAAGCAGCGGAGTGGTGGAAGGAGAGAGGGACTTGAAAAAGACCCTGGTTGCAGAGCTGACCACAAGCCCAGTGAGTCAGCCTTGAATGTCTCTGAGAAGACAGTCTGCCAGGCGGCTGGTGAGAACCAAGACATGTGACAGATGACCAGGAAGTGAGTGGCCTGTCCTCCGGCTCACAGTCAGTGCGGGGCCGCTTCGTGGAGAAGAGAATGTGGAGGAAAGGGTAAAGAGAACAGGGGAGGGGAAAGGGATGCTCAGTGTCAGCCCTGCTACATGTGGGGCCACTGCAGGCCCTTGACTAGCAGGTTCTCATCCAATCCCCTTGACCGATTTGTGAGCTGGGAACTGCCGTCTCATTTCACAAATGAGGCTGAGAGAGGCTGGTGGCTTGGCCTAAATTCACACACCTATGACGAGCCACACCGGGGGTCTGAATCCAGGCCCAAATGTGTTCTTGCTCCTCTTCCCAATAGTGTGGGGATAAACCAGGCCCATTTGGGTGGACAATACTTCTTAGGAAGAGGAGTCAAAGAACTGGAATTGCTGAATCTTCAACAGAGAAAGCTCAAGGATGGAGTCTTTTATGGTCGTCAAATAAAAAATGCTCTCTCTTGGCCCGCCCACTAGCCTGTGGGTTTCTCAGGGGCAGGTCCCAGGCTCCTGCCCTCCCAGTCCTGCCCAGCCCTGGACATTGGGGAACTGAGTTATGAATGGATCTGCACAGGGACAAGATCCAGTAGCTGGCCTTCAAAATGGAAGAAGGAAACGGATGGTGGAGAAGCCGGGTGCTGGGGACGCAGGGGTTCTATTACAGGACTGTTCTACTTCCATGGTACCCAGACATTTTCCCTTAGAATAAAAGGGCAACAGGGGCTTGCCTTAAAGCAAGAGAACAGTCACCTGGATTTCAGAACTACTGGATGGCGAAGAGTGGAGGGCGAGGGAGCAGTAGCTGGAGCAGGGCGGTTCCGAGCTTTACCCCTGCTGGGACAGCATCCCAAGACCACGCTGTCAGCCCTGCAGAGATCACGGCGTGCCACCCACCCATGGCACAGAAAGCAGAAGCCTCAGGAGGAGTGCCTCTCCCAGCCCACGGGCGCATTAAACTCAAGAGTACTTGAAACAGAAAGGAACCCCGACAATAAAGCCTCGTGAGCTCGTGAGTCCTTGCGTTTCTCGTGCCTTGAAGAGCTGTGTGCCAGGGGCTCTCAACCAGGAGTGATGTCTGTGCGTCCCAGGGGACACGTGCCAACATCTGGCCACATCCTGGCCCTCAAAGCTGGGGGTATAGGAGGCCATGGCACCTGGTGGGTACAGGCCAGGGCTGCTGCTGAACACCCTCCAGTGCACCGTATGCCCCCACTACCCCAGTCCCAATAGTGCTGCACTGAGAAGCCACACTGACAGCAGAATAAACTTCCCATGTAGGAGCTCAGGTTCCCGCTGATCCTATTACTAGGGGTTACTTCTGCTCCTGCTGGGTCAGAGCCACAGCCTTGAGGGCCCCCAGGAACCTGAGTTAAACCATCTTTTCCTCCCCCATTTTGATTTGTGCTTGAGAAGGCAGAGCTCACATGAGAAAAAACAAACAAACAAAATAAATAAAAAACCCGGCCAGGGAACCCACAGGGAAAAGGGCAAATCCACCTGGCTTTCCTCTGTGACTTCTACTCTAGTGGTGCGACCCAGATATGGATGTCGCTACTGTAATCAAAACCTTGCCAAATGCATGGCTCCAGCTCCATCACACCCCGGCACAGAGCAGCCTCCCTGAGAACACCTGCCAGGCTTCTGTGGGCCCTGCAGCCAATGAGAATGAGGACACAAGACCTCCTCAACAGCACTGCGCTGGGCAGCTCACATTGGACCTCCCGTGCAGGGATGGCTGCAGAACCGAAGCGCAAATAAACACGTGTGACTTCCTGTGTCCCTGAGCAAGGCAACCGCCCCTGGAAACAGCTGACTAACGGGTTTCAACTGTCACTTCTTTTCATAGCAGAACGCCTCAGCTTTGCTATTTTAACTTTTGCTGCCGGGGGCCTCACTTCTCCCCGGCTCTCACCGATGGATCTCGGATCACTGTGTGGTTCACCCATCGTGGGCGGCTAGCGGGCGGGCGCTTCTGATGTCACTGTTTCCGAGGCTTAATGAAATTAGACGCCATGTAGGAGCAAGTCATTGGAAGTGGTGGGTCACTCATCCCAAAAATAGCCACCAAGGTTTTTAGTTGTAGCTCTGGCCTGGTCAACCGTGACCACCAGCTTGGCAAAACCCCGAGTGCCAAGGGCCAGGGACTTAGGTAAAATCCTCATTTGTTTGTTCACTTACTCATTCCCTCTATGTTACTGAGTCCACTAACACAGGGGCTGTGCCAGCGTGTGTGTGTGTGTGTGTGTGTGTGCATGTGAGTGTGGGGACACAGAGGTGAATGAACACATCAGAGCTGGGAGGGGAGGCGGAAAGGCCAAGCACGAGCCCTAGAATCATTCTCTCCACTTCCTCTGCAATCCTGACCTTGACATTCAAACTGCTAATATGAACTCAGGGCACCCTGCCCTCTGCTAAAAGGAGAAGAGTGTGATGCTGTCCCCAGCCCTGATGGAGGGGATTTAAGGGAGGAGTGATGGTAAAAATAATAGTGCTGACAAGGATAGTAATCACAGCTAAGGCTGCTCACTGTGCACAGGGCCACAGGCCTGACCTTGTGTCATTCTCTCCCGTCACCTTTTTAACCCAGTGTGGCTGATCACATCATCATCCCCAGTTTGCTGGCCAGGACTTGAACTTATAAAGACCAGCTACAGGATATTTCCTTCTGACCATCGATCCCCACATCTGCTTCTAGGATGGACACAGCCTGGGACAGGCAGAGAAATAAAGGCCTGGAGCCACAGGGGGACCTGGGTGGTGATCCTGCACATACCTGGCCATGGAATGCTGATGGCACTAGCGTGGGCACCACATTCTCCCTCCAGCTCCTTCCCCACCCCAGCGCCCGTATCCAGCCCTCTATCCACAGCGTGGCCTCCCAGCTCTATCACTTCCACTGAGACCTGTCCCAGCCCAGAAACCACCTCGGACCACAGAGTCCTGGCCTTTCCCCTCCCCCTCCTTCCCACAAAGACCAGGTCTGGCCAGAGACAAAGAGGAGTCATCTGACAGTTCCACTCCCAGAAGGCCTGGCACACCACGCTCTCTGGCCCCAGGCAGCCTCTTCCATCTCCTGGGCTCTGTGGGTAGACTCCTGGCCTAGCCCCGAGGTGGCTGCAGCATCTCCCACTCCTGCTGGGCCAGGAAGGGTCAGATTTGTCCCTGAATCTCCTGTGGGTCATGCACGGCCTGGCCTGTTGATGGCACTCAGTCCATTTAGGGTGAAAATAGAGAAATGACATCTGCACAAGGCCATTCACCATAGCACGAGATGGCTGGAGAGCATCTGTGGCCAGCCAGAGCCGGCACACACCTCACATCACCCAGGGAGCGTGGGGGACGTGCCAGGTCCCCAGGATACAGCAAAGCACCAAAGCTCAGGGCAGATAGCTTGGGCCTGGGAGGTTCTGTGTGGGCAGGGAGAGTGATAAAAATGAATTTACAGCATGGCTTTTATCCTTCAAAAAGAAAACAACAGAAGGGGAGGCCAAAAGCAGACACACTGGCTCCTCCTGTTATTCTTAGGAGATGCATAAAAGCTAAATACGAACGAAGTGCCAGCTCCACATACTGTAAAGTGGAACGCTGCTCAGGGAAGTTAAAGCCGACATAAAACAAAACCATCACAACGGCACGCTGGAATGAAAAGTTGTACCCCGAGGCCACAGCAGGGACAAGAGTTGCTTGGAACACAAGCACTGTGAGCGGCCAAGGACCCAGCCAATTACTAAAGTGACCGGCAGGCCGGCGGTGTGCACCACCCGGACAGGCTGGACAAGGGCAGGCCAGAGCAGGTGCACTGCAAACCATGCGACTGGTTTATTTCTAGAATTTTCCATTTAATATTTTCAGACCATGGTTGACCATGGGTAATGGGGTGAGAAGGTACGGGATCCGGAACGTTCCTCCCTCATGTATCTGCATGGCTTGTTCCTTTGCTTCATTCAAGTCTGTTCAAATGTCACCTCCTCTGAGACACCTGTCCTGGCCGCCCACCGCCATCCGTCCCTCCCGACATCCTGCTCTGCTCTCTTTCTCTGCAGCGCACTTAAGATCGCTCAGCCGCATGCCGTAGCAGGTGCCTGTTCACTGCCCGACTCCCCCACTGGAGTCAGGAGAGAGAGACAGAACCTCCTGTCTATAACCCTGGGGCTGGCAAAGTGCTCAGCACACACACAGCAGCTCCCCAAGAAACTCTCGTGGGACAGATGATGGATGCAGTGTTTCTCAACGTGTGGTCCCCGGGCCACTGCCTCAGAGTCTGCTGGAAAGCTGGGTCACCTGGCGGGTGCCAGGGCCTGACTGCAGGATGAACTGAGTGAGGGTGAGGGAAGGCAGGGCGGCCTCTCTGCTGCGGAGAAGCAGAGCTCAGGAGAGGCCGGTGTGTGCCAGAGAGAACTCCTGAGGTGCACAGGTCACTGCTAACTCCAAATGTACTCCCTGCAACTTTCAGCCGGTACCCACCTGGGTCACAGACAACAAGGGGGCGGGGAGGAGACCAGCACTGTGTAGACACCTGACCTCTCCCAAGCCAGATTCCTCCCCACTGTCCGCAAAGTACCTTCCACAAATGCCTCCACCAAGACTCTGAGAGACCAAGCCGCTGGCCTGAGCTCGCATGCTGGCAGGAGGCGGGGGCAGGACTGGGTGTCGGGTCGGCCTCACCCTGGAGGTTGCGCACTGTTGTCCTTGGCTTCCCTGAAGCTCCACGCAAGCTGATGCGGGCCGTGGCTGGCTGCGCTCAGGACTGTCCTCCCGTGCCAGTGCAGGGCCCATTGCCAAAGTAGAGGAAGGGACCCGTGGAGCTGCAGAGCTGTGCTGGGGGCTACAGGAGAGCGTGGCTGCAGAGGGGCCCTTTCCCCTCACTCACTCCCCAGCCCTGCCAGGGCAAGATGAGCTCATGCTTGCGCCAGAGAGGAAAGGCAGCTGGGGCCTGGCTGTGAGGCGGCTTCCGCCTCCCAAGGCTGCAGGCTGGACACTGCGGGTGAGCAGGGACACCCCCCCCCCCGCCCCCGCAAGGTACTTCTGCCACCAGCCCCACACCAGGACACGATGGCAGCCCAGGCGCAGCTGCTTTAAACGGAAACGTATGCCTGGGCTTTCTGAAAGTGACCCATCATGTCGGGCAAAAACACAGTGGCTCCAGGACACAGAGAGCCCCCAGCTATTTGGGGGCCTGCGTTCTCCAGCCCAGGTCTCCCCGCCAGGTGCAGCCCTTCAGAGAGACATAAAGGAAATAAACTGCTGGGGCCAGGCCCAGGAGGAAAGACAGCTGTGCCAGCGTACCTGGGGAAGGTGCCGCTGCTGGGGGTGGGGGTGGGGCACACGTCCCCTGACCTCCCCTCTCACCTGCCCCTTTGACTCAGCTCTGCTCCGGGCTGGGCCCACACTCTGACCTCATGCTCAGCCACTTGGAGACATGAGTCCAGCCTGAAAACTGCCCAGGGCTGGGGTAAAAGGCGAGGATGAAGATGTTAATGGGGGAGGGGAGATGACGCCGATGGAGCACCAGCAAGCCCACGCTGTAGCTCAGGCTGTCTCATCTGCTCCCAAAACCATCCAAGGTACAAAAACCAGGTTGGCTCCCACGGCTACAGAAAAGGAAACTGAGGTTCAGAGACGACTACGCAGAGGCGGTGACGCAGACTGCGACCCTGAGTCAGGAGACCGGAGACGAAAGGCCTGGCGGTGCCCAGGCTGCAGGACAGCTCCGCCAAAGGTCCCTGGAGGCAACGTCACGGCACCAGCCCGAGGGTCAAGCTCGGGTCTGTGCCCTCACCCATCGGAACGCCAAGCACAGTGAAGGGGCCTGAAGGGACAGCTGTGTCCTTTTAGAAAGCAAGGTCAGGCTCCCAAGTTCCAGGAAAGGATCGAATGTTCTCCTTGCGGGCCCAGCTGGGAGGTCATCATTTGGTGATCATTTTCATTTGGGGACGTCTCGGCTTGTCAGTTTCTCTACAGTGAGGTTACAAATGACAGGTGGAGGTGGCAGGGAAGGCTCACCTGACAAGGAGACACGCAAAGGGAGACCTGAATTAAGTGGGGCAGCAGCCGCAGGGATATCCAGGGAACAGCGCTCCAGGCCAAAGGGGGCAGCATGTGCGAAGACCTGGAGGCAGGACACGTTTCTGCCAAGTCCTAGAACATCAAGGGGGCTGAGGCGGCCGCAGCGAGGCCAGAGGCCCAGGTAATGCTTCCCTTTCTCTGGGAAGTCATCTCTAATCGGCCTTAGCCGGCTCAGGTGCCCCCTGGGTGCTTCTGCAGCCCCTGAGCGGCTCGCTCTGTGATTAAACTTGTGTGCGCCATATTCATGCATGAACACGCAGCCCACCCTGTCCCATTAATACTAGTGGTGTTTCCCTCAAAAAAGCTGTGAATTCCTCCAGGGCAGGAAACTGCCTTACACACCTTGGGGTCCCACTGCCTTTAAGCAGCCAGAAGCCACTGAGCCACAGGAGACCGGGTCCATCACAGAGGCAAGAGCTCACCTGAGGTGTGTGAGGTCCCCAGGGAGCCAGGTGACTTCCTGGAACACAGACGTGAGGGCTGGGGAGAGGACAGGGAAGTAGCCCCCGCCCACCATTCTGCTCACCACTGCCTCACTCTGCCCTTTCTTCATAGCTTGTGACATACCTGAGCTTCTGCTTTAAGGAAAGCCTACACGGGGAAATACAACCAATAAACAAGAGGGTTATTATTGATACACAGAAATACCTTTCCCTCTACAAGAGATCCCAGGAAATGTCAAGGTCCCCAAACAAATGAACGTCGTTGGCCGACTGACTGCTCCCTGCAGAGGAGACGAGCAGACACGATGCATCCAACAGAAGGGTGCACACTTTTCTGCAGTGGAAAGATGCCTCCTCAGGGCAGACCCACACCGGAAATGAGAGAGGGGTGCTGGGCGGGGCCTGTGGAAACCCTGAGAGTCCACAGGGACCCTCTTGGTGTGGCCTGTGGCAGGGACAGTGCCAGCCCCAGGGTGGCTACGGCAGGGAAAACAAGAGATCAATTTAAAAATGACAGCTATCCAAAAAAGTAAATTAAAAACAAACACACACTTCTGTGCGTCTGATTTGGCCTGCAACCATCAGTCTGTGAACTTGGCCTTAAACCTCACACATGACATATTTTTACAGTGAATAGACAGCAGAACCGAAAAGACAGTGAGAGGGCAGAGGCCTGCGAGTTGTGGAGCTGGAAAGGAACTCTGAGATCATAGAGTTCTCGTGTGGCCAGGGGGGTTCATCTATGATTAAGTCTGCTGGCTGCCCAGAGCGGCAAAGGCTGAGACTGACTCAGTGTGCGAGTGCTGAGATGGATTAGCAATGTCTGCCAAGGACACAGGACAAGGACACAGGAATGGGAACATTCAATACACACATTCTGGGAATCCATTGAGACCCATTTTATTTATTTGAAAGGTAGAGTCACAGAGAGAGGGAGAGACAGAGAGAAAGGTCTTTCATCCTCTGGTTCACTCTCCAAATGGCTACAATGGCTGGAGTTGGGCTGATCTGAAGCCAGGAGCCAGGAGCTTCTTCTGAGTCTCCCACGTGGGTGCAGGGGTCCAAGCACTTAGGCCATCTTCTACTGCCTTCCCAGGCTATAGCAGGGAGCTGGATCGGAACAGGAGCAGCTGGGACTAGAACCGGCACCCATATGGGATGCTGGTGCCACAGGCAGAGGCTTAGCCCACTACACCATAGCGCCAGCCCCAATCCAGTCCCATTTTAAAGACACAAAAGCCTGACGTCCAGAAAGCTGCACCAAGTTGCCTAACAGCACAACCAAGAACCAGAATCTTTTCTGGAGCCCTTCTTGTGACACCCAAATGCTCCTGTGTCTTCGGGCTTTCAGAGTTGTCATCTATCAAAGAGTCATCTTAGAGAGGAGCCATCTCCAAAACAACACTGCAAGTCAATCAGAAAACTGGATCTCTACAGCAATCCATTTTTACTCATGACTTCTCAGAGACAACACCTTTTCTAAACAGCAAGGGGCATCACAGCCCTGAGGAAGGCAACCGAGGATGCCGCCCAGTGTGGCAGGCGCGTGCACGCACACGTGCCGGCACACCCACACAGACACACACACACAGTCCTGATTGTAGGCCTTGAGCTGGCCCAGGGGCCTGGCATCAGAGGCAGCCCAGACCCACCAAGGCCAGCCCCTCCCACTTGCTGTGAGTCAGACCTGGCCACTCCAGTGTGCTGGCTGCAGAGTCTTCAGTTTTACTTGGCTCTTGAGCAAAATGTACTTTTCCAACGGACATGGATTGAACTGAGCCTCAATTTTGCAACGCTCTGGCAGTGGGGAGGCCAGCCTCCGTGAGCACACGCTGTCCTGGGGAGCAGGGACCAAAGAATGCAGTTCTCACTTCCCTCGCCTTCTCCTCCCACCTCCCCCAGGCCTGCCGTCCCCCGCCCCATGCAGCGCACCGCAGCGCACCGTCTTGGGTGGACTCCAGACCACACCTGACGGCAGGCCTGGAAGAACAACTGGCAAGGGTGGGTCCCACACTCTGCAGACCCATGGCCTCCTCCACCCTGCCCGGGGGCGTGGGTGGTGCACAGGCTCAGGTACCAAGAAGTGGATCAAGGATCTAGCTTTCTTTTAAAAGACAGATTACTTTTTATAGTAGTTTGCAGTCCCCAACAGAGATTTCCCATGGGACCCAGCCCCCACGTGCACAGCCTCTCCATTCCCAGCATCCCTGCTAGTTATGATGGATGAATCAGCACAGGTATGGAACATCACCCCAAGCCCACAGTTCCCATAGGCCCCTCTTGGGGTTGTACGTTCCACAGGTCAGGACGAATGCTGGATGTCTGCAACAGCGGAGCATCCCCAGAACAATTTCCCTAAGTAGTCCTCTGTGTCCACCTGTTCACCCTCTCTCCCCCCAGTCCCCAGACCTGCAGGCTGTCCCCAGACTTTAGCTTTTTACAGTGTCATCATGGAGCTGGAACCCCACAGCGTGCGGCCTTTTCGGACTGGCTTCCTCTGCTAAGTGACAAGTGCTGAGGGTCCCCTGTGGCCACTCACGCCTTGCTGGCTCACTTCTTAGCACGACCATCACACTTGGCCTTTGAATCCCTGTGGGTTTTCAGAGTCAAGGGCTCCAGTGCCTCCCGCATGCCCTTGGACAGACTTCTCTCTGAACCTCCAAGGCTTTTCAGCAAGGATAAAAATGCAGCCCTGACCACTGTCCACAGCTTGAAGCAAGTCTGCGGCCGATGGCAGTCAAGGTTATCACCATCATTGACCCTTGTGGGGCAACTTAAACCTTTGCTCTCTGCAGAGAGCATTACGGCGCAGAAGCGCAGACGACCAAAACTTTGGGTTTAAATCCTGACTCTGCCCCCAACGGACTCATCTGTAAAATGGGGGTGGGGGTTCCATCTGCCTGCCAGGGAGACTTTGAGAAACAGAGGAGATCACTGTAACCGGAATGCAGAAAGAGCTTGGGCACCCAGCAGGCCTGCACAACAGGCTAGCTCCCCACTTATGCTCAGGACCTTGCTACCTCCCACCAAAGGCCCTGCTGCAAGCAGGACGCAGGGGAGGGAAACAGGGGTCAAAGTCGAGCCCTGCTGCCCACAGCCAGGTCTGAGGAGTCCCTCTGCTGGCCGGTGGGCAGTGCGGGGAGAGAGGCGAGTGCATCCAGGAACACAGCAGTCCTGCTCCTGCAGCCCGCCAAGGCCTGCCCGGCTCTCTTCTTGGTGTCAAGTGACAGCAGCAGCCAACCCAGCCAGCGGTTGCTCTCGCGGCTTTCAGGGGGCAGAACTGGGCACACAGAGGACATGGACAGGGCAGCAGCAGGCAGCTCACGTGTGCCCAGCAGCAAGGCCCACGGAGTTGCTGGGCCCAAACAAGGTCCTCTGGAATTCTCTCCAAATCAGACCCACCCACCCGGGAGGCCCGTCACCCTCGCCTGACCCAGGGTGCTGAGTGATCTGCCCTTCCCTGGCCACACGGTGCCAGTGGCCCTGGGCAGGAAAAGGTGCCAGGATTGCACCTTCCTCCGGATGAGGAAGACAACAGCTGCCCCAGGGGGCACTGCCAGGAGACACTGGAGCTAGGCCACAAAGCCCTGGACTCGGTTCCCTGAGGACTGCATCCAGGTCTCCCACGTGGGAGGCGGGGGCCCAAGCATGTGGGCCATCTTCTGCTGCCTCTCCAAACACATCAGCAAAGAGCTGTATCAGAAGCTAGAACCCCAATGCAGGATGCCAGTGTCGCAAGCAGGGACCTAACCTGCTGTGCCACAATGCCAGCCCTGTTTTAGCATTTCTTTGTATTCCAGCTTGATGTCTGGGTTGATCACCTCCTCTGGGGACAGCCTGGAGCAAGGCACGGTGGCAGAAACAGAGGGAGAAGTGTGCCAAGGCCCCTAGGACATGGAGACATAGGTCAGGCTGGCCCAGGTGAGCAACCGGGTCGGGTCCTGCCCTTCCCGCTGAGTGAGCTGGGCTGTGACACCATGCTCTGAGACTCAGCAGCCACTTCCCGTTAACATGGCTCATGCTCTGACCCTAGAGCAATGTTTTATCAGTTGCAGGCGATGACGATTAGTGGGCTAAGAAATCAGTTTCATGGGTCACAGCTATCATTAAAAACATGGCATCGGCATAGGAAATAGTGGTCTGCATTGCGTGCAATAATGGAAGCATCGTTGTCTTGAGCTCTCGTACAACTGGCCACCGGGCTGGGGTTGGAAATAATTTCTCATAGTGGGCAGATGTCAAAAGCAATACAGAGGGGCCTGCGCTGTGGCAGCACTGACCCCAGTATGCAGCACTGGCATTCCATATGGGCACTGGTTAGAGTCCTGGCTGCTCCACTTGCGACCCAGCTCTCTGCTATGGCCTGGGAAAGCAGCAGAAAATGGACCAAGTGTTTGAACCCTTGCACCCGCGTGGGAGACCCAGAAGAAGCTCCTGGCTCCTGGCTCCGGATCAACACAGCTCCGGCTGTTGCGGCCATTTGGGGAGTGAACCAGCGGATGGAAGACCTCTCTCTGCCTCTGTTTCTCTGTAATTCTGCCTTTCAAATATTTAAAAAAAAATAATAAAGCAATGCAGAAGCTCACTCCGCTGAGCACCACACAATGCTGTGGTACCAGCTCTACACAGTAAACGCCGGTTCTCAGAATTAAGGAGGAACAATAACACATTATGGGAATAATCCCAATACCTCCAGGACAGTCACATGCTGCCGTGCTTTTTTTTTAAAGGTCAAAATGCTGAGAGGTTGAGGGAGGATTGGGCACAGGTGCCTGGAGGGCCTGGCCACAGATCTGAGTTCCTGCTACACACACACCAGGCCGCGGGAGGACACGTGGCCTCCCAGCCTGCCAGCAGGGCCGGCCGTGCTCGAGGGGCTGCTCCGGAAGCAGGCAGGCGACTGCGGGGAGGCTGCGCAGTACTGGTGCCTCCGGTGGTTTTTGTGGAACCCACACCAATCGGCTGCCAAGGAAATTCTTCCCTTTCTACTTCTGCTTCAAGTCTCTTGAGCAAGTCTAGAAGAAAACTTCATTCAGGGCTAGTGAGTTATTCGAACACCGAACCATCTCACTTTTTGACAAAACGAAGAGCAGGCTTTAGGCGCAGAGCCACCTACCAGTGACAGCCCTGGCTAGAACTTTCTCCTCTCTGCTTTCACTGTCACAGACACCCTGGATTCAGGGTGTGATGCTGGTTTTCCATTTCTAGGGATAACATGTCTTTTTTAAAAAAAATTATTTATTTTATTGGAAAGAGTTACAGAGAGATGAGAGAAAGCTCTCCCATTCACTGGTTCACCCCACAAATGGCCGCAAAGGCCAGGGCTGGGCCAGGTGGAAGCCAGGAGCCAGGAGCTTCATCCAGGTCTCCCATGTGTGTGCAGGGGCCCAAGCACCTGGGCCATCTTCTGCTGCTTTCTCATGTGCATTAGCAGGGGGCTGGATCGGAAGAGGAGCAGCCGGGACTCGAATCAGTGCCCATATGGGATGCCGGTGTCAGGCTGTTGGCTTAATCCACTGTGCCACAAGGCCAGTTGGGAAAAGTCTGCCTTTTAAATCTCCTATGTTTAAGCTTTAGAAAATGAGTCTATTTAAACAAAATCTACGGATGAATGTTGGCCTAGCAGTTAAGATGCCAATTAGGACACTCATATAACATAGTGTAGTGCCTGGGTTCAAGTTCTGGCTGAGCTCCTGATTCTGGCTAGGGCACATCCTGGAAGGCCACAGGTGATGGCTCAAGGGTACCTGCCATCCACATGGAGAACCTGCATTGAGTTCCAAGCTCCTGGCTTCAGCCCAGCCCCACTGCCTGCCAGTACAGGACTGGGGTAGTAAACCAGTGGACGGGAATACTCTCTCTACTTCTCAAATACATAATTAGAAATAAATGTTATAAAATATAAAGTGCATCCTAGCGTAGGTGGTTGCAGACACAGCAGAAACTGTGATCATGGCCCCCAAGAGCCAGGAATCTGGGAAACACTGGCTGGGACTTTCTGCATCTGAGGCTGGGGAATCTGACCTTGGTTTGTCCTCGCCTGGTGTCCCTGAGTGCAGCTAAAGGGCACCTCCCTGCTGAGTACAGGGAGACAGTGCTCAGCGGGGAGCCGCAGATCCCTGTAAGGAAACGTCGAGGCCAGGCAGGCGACTGCGGCACAGAACTCTGGGAACGGGGCTGGACAGCTCAGGCTTTACCTCTCCCATCACTGTCACTGTCACTGTCACCATCCCATCACTGTCACCATCCCATCACTGTCACTGTCACTGTCACCATCCCATAACTGTCACCATCCCATCACTGTCACTGTCACTGTCACCATCCCATCACTGCCACCATCCCCTCCCTGGGCCCTTCCATGCACACAGACTCTGTGTGTGATCTAAAGACCACAACGAAATCTCAACCATTTTTCTCTACAGTACTTTTTGCAAGATTTTATTTTTATTTAAAAAGTAGAGAGAGAGAGAGAGACGGAGATCTCCCATCCACTGGTTCACACCCCAAATGTCTACAACAGCTGCGGCTGGGCCACACAGAAGCCAGGAGCTCCATCTGGGTGTCCCACTTAGCTGACAGGGGAGTGCCACTCTTTGCTACTTTCCCAGGTGCGTCAGCAGGGAGCTGGATGGGAAGCAGAACAGCTGAGACTCAAATCTGTGCTCTGATATGGGATGCCAGTAGGTGGTGGCTTAACCCACTGCATCACAACGCTGGCCCTGGTATTTTGTTTATTATTTATTTACTTATTTATTTTGTAGAAAAAGAGCTCCCACCCACTAGCTCACTCCCCAAATGCCTGCAGTGGCTGGGGCTAGGGCTGGGCCCCAGGGGGAGAAGCTGGGAACTCAGTCCAGATCTCCCACGTGGGCGGCAGGAACCTCAGTCCTTGAGCCATCGCTGCCGCCTCCCAGGGTCTGCACTGCCCGCAGGATGGAGGCCCTGGGGTGCGGGACAAGGGTTCCTGCAGGGCGAACGCCCACCCCTCTACAGCACGTCTTCTGTCTTCCCCTGCCCCTTGTACGTCCTAGGACACTTTGTTTTGAGATCACCTGAGTCACCCAGAAGAGCAGCCCGAATAGTACAGAAAGTTCCCACACCCCCTTGGCCCAGCCGCCTCTCACGTTAACCTCTTACATAACCACAGAAGAATTCTCAGAACCAGGAAATAAAGCTTGGCACGAGTGTGCAAGCAAACCACAACCTCTGCTAGGATTTCGCCAGTGCCTGTGCTGCCGCCTTTGCCTGCTCCTTTACTTGCTCCCACACTGCGTTTAGTTGTTGCGTCTCCTCCCCGCTGGGACAGCTCCTCCAGACTGTGGCCCTGGATATTAGAAGAGCACTTGTCAGCTGTGTTCCAGAACGCTCCTCAAACCCGGCTTGCCTGATGTCTCAGGCTGGGTGTTACTGGGAGGTGTCCCACAGTTACGTGCTCTTCTCAGCGCACCCCACTGGGGACCCGACACTGGTCACTGTCAAACTACGTAATTAAGACCTGAGTTTATTTTGATGCAAAAAAGGTCTGAAATCCATAGTTTTCTCATAATATGCATGTTTCCATGAACATATTAAAGACCTCTTATATGTGTGTGAACTTCAATTTTTTTTGCAACAAAATAAGTTTAAGATTTATTTATTTGAAAGGCACAGCTAGAGAGAGAAAGAGAGAGAGGAAGAGAGAGAGAGAGAGAGAGAGAGAGAGAGAGAGAGAGAGAGAGCGCTCTTCTATCTGCTGGTTCACTCCCCAAATGGTCACAATGGCTGGGGCTGGGCCAGACTGAAGCCAGGAGCCAGGAGCTTCTTCCAGGTCTCCCACACAGATACAGGGGCCCAAGCACTTGGGTCATTTTTTGCTGCTTTCCCAGGTGCATTAGCAGGGAGCTGGATCCGAAGTGCAGCAGCCGAGACTCACAACAGTATCCAAATGGGGTGCCACAGCGCCAGTCCCCTTAGCTTATCTTCTAATTCCAATTTTTATGAACTTCTGGAAGTACTCTCATGGTCTGTTTGAACTTCTATGTGCTAACTGCAGCACCCATCAGTGGATTTTAACTGAAGCAATCACTACTGTGGTTGTCCTTGCAATGATTTTCAAATTCTGTTATTCTTCCTGCATTTATTCATTGAATACCTATTATTATTATTATTATTATTTTAGTCATAAAACCAAAAATCACTGGAAGGAATTTACAAACTTTCCCCTGGGCCTTCCAGAAGCCACATCTTTCCACTGAAACATGGTCCCCTGCATGCCTGGACTTTTCCTTCTCTTCTTCTTTTTTTCTCTCCCTTTCCTCTGCCTCCCCCCTCCCCCAAATAACACCGAGTTTTGGAGCTGCTGAGCACTAGGCTGGCCTTGCAGTGCTAAAAAACACGTCTACACTGTATTCCCTGAGGCTGAACTACACCAGTAATTCACACCCGGGGCTCAGCACCCACAATGTTTAACAAGTTCCAAGTACTGACTGTGTCCTTGACCATTTGAAACACACACACACACACACACACACAGAGGGAGAGAGAGGGAGAGAGAGGGAGAGAGAGGGAGAGAGAGGGAGAGAGAGGGAGAGAGAGGGAGAGAGAGGGAGAGAGAGGGAGAGAGAGGGAGAGGGAGAGGGAGAGGGAGAGGGAGAGGGAGAGGGAGAGGGAGAGGGAGAGGGAGAGAGCAACCTCCTTTTGCTGGTTCATTCCCCAAATGCCCACAACAGCCAAGAACTCCATCTGGGTCTCCCCTGTGGGTGGCAGGAACCCAAGCACTTAAGCCATATCTGCTGCCTCCTAGGGTATGCGTTAGCGGGAAGCTGGATTGGAAGCAGAGGTGGGATTTGATCCCAGGCACTCTGATATGGGACGCAGATGACCCACGTGGCATCTTAACGTGCTGCACTGCTACGCCCACCCCCACCCCACCCCTTCCATCATCACCCCAAGTGTCTCAGCCCATGTTCTGCTGCTGTAACAGAACCTGAGGCTGAGTAATCTGAAAAGGAAACAGATGCATTTTGGCTGCATGCCCAAGGTGGGGTGGTCACATCCTGTGAGGACTACACTCAAGGTGGCCAGTGAAGTCCCTGGAGAAAGGCATTCATTTGTTGATGAGAGCTCCGCCCCTACACCTCTCCCACCTCAGGCCCACCCCCCAGGACTGCTGCATCAGGGAATGGAGCCTCAGCATGGGTTTCGGTGGGGATGAGCCCCAGCCACACCACAGCACCCACTGCAGCGGATGCGCATGGTGCTGGGCCTTCATTTACCCAACCAACGGGGTCCACGACGACTGGGCCCATGGGTGGGTGGCTTGGGGGCAAGAGTAGGGACGAGAGCAGGTGTGGCCCATGCCTGACTCCTGGTGGGGTCAGACATCAAAGCAGCAGAAAGGAGATGTGGCTGCTCTGAGCGTGGGCAGGGCTCTGCAGAGGAACAGGGGGCGATGGGGCAGCCCTCGGGCTGGGTGAGTTCAGGCAGATGCCTCCCAACAGAAACCTGAAGGCAGGCAAGGAGCCAGGCGCTCCCAGCAGAGGGGACGGCCGGTGCCTGGTGGAGGCTCTGAGTGCGAGGCTCCCCTGCGTGAGGGGCAGCCCTGGAGGCTGCGGCTAGGAGAAGCAGATGGTACAAGACGAGGTCAGTAAGGCGGCCCCAGAGGTCAGGCAAGGACTCTGGCACCTTCTCCACGGTGGACTTAAAGCGCTGAGGGCACAGGAGGGCGATGGGTTTAACCCAGAGTAACCCTGGCGCTCAGCGACAGAGCCAGATGCCCACCGAGGCTGGCCCGGCTGACACCAGCGCAGCTGGGTCCTTTCTCCTGCACACAGCACCGGCCCAGACTCTCAGGCACAGCTCCAAACACCTTGGAGCTCAGGGCCTGGCTGTGGAGTATGTTTTTGACGCGGCTGACACCCTGGGCTTCCTCCTCACACAAGCTCACCCAGAAGCCCCACCGAGGTCCCCAGTTCTGGAAGGGCCTGAGCAGCACTCCAACTCCGTGCCCTGAGCCCAGGCTCCCTCTGCGTTACAGCTCCTCTCTCCAGCAAGCTCACGTTCAAGCACACGGCGCAAGGGCTGAAGCCACAGGCTCAGAGCAGCGTGCCTGGGCTCAAATCCCAGCTCTACCCCTAGCCCAGGGTCACCCCGGGCGCGTCAGTTAACTGCTCTGAGCCTCAGTTTCCTCACAAGTTGTGAGGATTGAGTGCCGGATGTGAGAGGCAGAACCATGCTCAGACTCTTAAGATTGCTACTCCAGTGTGGGCTCCCTTCCTTACAAGGCCCTCCACGCCTCGCCCCGCCCTCTGCTGCTGCCCCATCAGAGAACTAAGCTCACTGCCTACACACCTGAGCTACCTGAGGCTGGGGACATGGCCTGGTCGCCTCTTTCCCTGGCATGGAGCATGGCGCTGAGTAAGTGCTGCTCGTTGAAAGCATGAACAAGTAACGAACAAACACGCAGGAGCAAGGGACAGTAAAGTGTGAGTCAAAGGTAAGATGGAAAGCGTATAGTAACTCAGGACAAATATCTGCAGCAAAGACGCCTGTGGCAGAGCCGCGTGCTCAGGAAAAGGCCTGCTGACACAGCACAGCTCCAAGGCCAGAAGCCCGGGACGAACATGAGATCGCACAGCCGACTTATGACCCCAAAGCCCCAAAGCAATGACCTTGGAGTCTGTAGTTGGAGAAACCTGCTTTCCAAATCCTGAAGCCACTACCTACTGGCCACGCTGTCATCTTGGCAAGGCCACTGTATCCAGCTGGGCAGGCTGTCCCCTGCCCAAGGGCACCTGAGCAAGGCCAAGAGCAAGGGCTGAAATCTAACCCACACCCAACTCCAGGAGGTTGTGAGGGAGCCAGAGAGCTCCAGGGCCTGAAAGGAGAGGGGCTTTTTTAAAGCGATGACACCCCTCCCCCCCAACCAGGAGTGGTAGCTGAGCCTGCGAGGTGGGGCTGATGAGTACAGCCACATTTCACAGAGCAGGGAGATGGCACTGTTGCTACCATGATGCTTTTAACTTCCACTCTTTCTAGGTCCAGGGCCTAGATCTGCGCCTGGCGCATAGTAGGTGCTCAGTGCATTCCTCGGATGAACGAACATGAGAAGAAATGAATGAACGAACGAATGAACAAGTGAGCTAATGCACCCGACAGGCCTCGCCCTGTCCTCCAGGCAGCCTGTGAGTCCACGCAGAGGGCTCCGGCGCGCCTGGATGTGAACTCCAATGAACTCTCACAGCCTCAGTCTGCCAGGAAACAGAGAGGGGGCCAGGGTCATCCAGGCTGGAATGCGGCCTCTCTCCGTCGGCTGGGAAGGCGATAAGGTGGCAGCCACGGGAACCTTGGGCACCGGGGCAAGGCAAGGCCGGCACCACTCACACAGCTGAGGTTCCTGCGGCTGTGGAGCGCGCTGGGCGTGGGGCCGCGGCCGGGAGCAAGGCTCCTGAATGACCGGCAGGCCGGGGCCGGGGCCCGGTCCCCTCCTGGGAACTTGCACAGCCCAGTGCAGTGTCTCATCAAAACAGGAAAACGCACGGGGCAGGAATGTGCATGTAAGGGGACTGGTATTTACAGGGACCGGCCCTAGCGTGGCCGCTGGATCGGGAGGAAGGGAGGCGGGTGAGAAGCACAGAGTGGGCGCTCGGTGCACAGCCGTCCTGGGGGAGGGGGCCAGCTGCCCAGCCAGCCCACGGGGCCCCAGGAAGCCACACAGTGAGGCTGCACAGAGGGGGCCCGAGGCAAAGAAGGCCAGGGGACCTTTAGCAAGTGGCTCCCCAGCCACAGGCCCTGTGGGCAGGACCCTGGCAAGGCCCTCCCCAAGCTCCCACATCTGTGTCCCTTCTTTGAGCCCTGGGGGACTCCCCCGCACACCCATAGGGTGCTTGGAAGGTTGAACTTGGACATGCCTGGCACACAGCAGGGCCTCTTCCCTGCCTCCCCAGGAAGGCCTGGGCCAGAATCTTCTTGGCTCTGCCTCTGGGACACACAATCCCAGGGCCTGGGACCTCTTTGAGTATCCTCACCAGCATGCTGGCCTCAAGAGTGCAGTCCTGTACCACTGATCTGGTGCATGACCCAAGAAGGGCATGGGAGTATGGGGGCATAGGGGTGCAGACCATTTCCCGCTTAGCCCCTGCAGGAGACTCTTAACTGGTCCATCTCCCCTTTCAGCCAGAGCGGGCTTCCTGTGAGACTCTTTGTAGAATACAGCAAGGGCAGAAGACGATCAAGGAATGACTCCTCACCATGCCCTATTTGCCTGACCCTCACAGCCTGTCCCAGCTGCTGCCTCCAGGCCCAGCCAGTCCTGGCTCTCTGTCCTGCAGCCACTGCCACCTGCTGAAGGTGATCTGCCTACCCCAGAGCCTTTGTGCATGCTGTTCCCGCCCTCTCAATGACCAGTGAACGGCAGGCACCTAGGGAGCCACTCAGGTATCACTGCTGTGAGATTTCTCTGACCCCATGCAAGACCCAGGTGTCCGAGCCTCTGTGTGACAGCACAGCACATCCATGGATGAGCAGAACTCCACCTGGATGTCTGATTTCGTTTAATCACTGAAACCCAAAACTCCACGCGGGCGGGGGCTCTATCCCCATCATTCCCTCCTGGACTTCAAGGCCTAGTGCCGTGACCAGCAGGAACATTTCGTGGGTGAGGGAATGCACAGAAGACTGAGTGACTGGGCAGCCTGGGGAGATGACAAGTGAACAGGGGCCGGGGTGAGAGCAGCAGGGGAGGCGCGGGTGTTACCACTCCCACTACTCCTACTCCGGGAGCTGCAGTGGCTGGGGCTGGGCTGCCCACAGCCGTACGCAGGGCAGTGAGCTCCAGCCTCAAGGAGAGAAGTTGCCTACTCCAGGCATCCGGGCAAGGAAATGGAGCCAATTCCTAAGCATCTCTGCAACCACTAGCACAGAATTGCTCTCACCTCCAGAGAGGAAGGACGGCGCGTGACCACCTGACAATGAGCTGGACTCTTCAAGGATCAAGAACCTATGCCCGGCCAAGTCCAATGCCAAGGCCAAGTGTTCACCTGCGTCAGCACATTTAACCCTCCCAGAGCAGGCACCACCATTCGCCCCATTTTACAGATGGGCACACTGAGGCTCAAGGACATTCCCTTTATGCCTCATTTAAGAACATGTAAACCACTGTGGCTAACTGCTTTCCTGTATTATTTTCCTGAACTTCAGCTCACGCCGACACATTTATCCGTAAGGCCCACTAGTGGCCTTGGGGCCCCAACACTTTCTCCAGAATACCTTTCCGTTCCCCTATAGCCATCCCTAACGCCAGCTGCCTGCCTACCTGCCACTGGCTTTAGGATTTTTATATGTACAACCTTGCTTCACACAACCCAGGCCTGGATTACTGGGTCCCTCACCTTATAGACAGGGACACTGAAGTGTGGGGCCAGGGAGGCAAGCTACAGGTCAGTCTCAGGCCAGCCTTGGCACTGTGTGTTCTGTCTTGGGAACACCCAGTGCCAAGAATAAGGAGCAGTCCTCCTGATGGACAGCACTGTCCTCACCATCACCGGCACTGAGCCAGGTTAATGGGCTCCCACATCCCTTTCCTTCATGCCTTCCTCTAGCCACTTGATCCACTTATTCTTCCCTAAGCCATCCCCTGCTCAAGAACCTGCCATGGCTCCCCACTGCCTGATGCAGCACAGGCAAACGCACCTCACTGTCCATCATAGCCCTCACTCTTTCCCACAGTGATGCCTCCACAGATGCTCGGCTAGACGTCACCCCCGCCCCTCTCTCAATTCTACCCCAACTCACGTTCAAGCATCCCTGCCCGGGGAAGCCCCCGACTCCCTCCCTGCCTCTGCACACCCTGCCACCGGCTTCCTTCCCAGCTAAGCACTGTGGCATACACGGCCTTGACTGCTCTCTGGCCCGAGCGATGGAGCCCCATCTTTCCAACAGGGCTCTCTGCTTCTCATGAGCTGCTCAAGTCCCTCTGCCCACGCCTGGCGCTGTGGCCGTGTCCCGGGCCTCCAGGCTCCCTACACCCCCACCCCACCCTCCCCAGTGCAGGACACCACACAGGATCTCACTGATAAGGCTCTGGTCTTGGCCTCCAGGGCTTCAGGCTCCTTCCTGCCAAACTGAGTCACCCGCCCATTGTCTTCATTTGATTGCATGGGATGTGACTTAGAATTTAATAAGGGACATCGGATGAATCGAAGGTCAGGGTTTTCGAACCATTAAGTTAATGTGGAAAATGTGAATCAAAGCGGCCTCCTGGCAAAAACACTGGAGGCGGCAACAGGCAGGAGCTGCTGGCCCGGCCGCCCTCCCCGGCAGGCTGCACCAGCCGGGTCTCCCGAGCCTCGGAGGCCACCTGCACCGCCCGTGGACCCCTGCTTGCCTGCACCATGTCCGTCCTCGCCATGCTGGGGACCAGAGGGCACATCCTCACTGCGCACAGAAGTTTCTCCCCCACGGCGGCACTTCCTACGCTGTGCCCACTCTTCATCCCTGCCCCTGCCTCTGGTCAGGCCTGGACCCCTCCCCCGAGCACTGAAGAAGCTTTGCTCAGAACTAAGGTCCTGGGGTAAGCATTGTGGCAGTAGCGAGGGTAGTTCCTCGAATCAGGCACGAAGTTCAATCTGATACCCTCAGCGCTCCCTGGACCCTCTTGCTCAGAAAACCATCCAGCACGCATCTCCCCTTTGGAATGTGAGTGCCCTCTGCCATGCCAGTGGGTGGCACCACCCCAGCCCCATGTGTGGCAAACAGCAGGTGCTCTTCAGGTTCACGGCTCCCCAATCGGTTGACCGGCACTGGGACCAACCCTGCAGCAGTGCTGTGGGTGGGAGGGACTCTCCAGGGGGTCGGGTTCTGGAGGTGGCTGAGTGCCAAGTGAGCTGCAATGGCCCGTTGGCCCCCTCTGTCGTTTTAGGTCTGAAACAGGGGCAGAGCAACCCGGACGTCAGCACCCAGAAACTCCCGCTGCCTCCCGTCACACGCTGCTGCCTTTTTCTGCACTCCCTCTCTCACGCACTGCTGCCTTTTTCGGTTGTTTCTATTTTTAAAAGAAACGTATTTGGGGTGGGGGGAAGGGGGAAGGGGGGAAGAGGGGAGAGGGGGAGCGGGGGAGAGAGAGAGAGAGAGAGAGAGTGAGCAAGCCTCCCATCCACTGTTTCACTCTCTAAATGGCCCAGAGCCCAGAACTGAATCCAGGACTGACCTGTGGCTGGCAGCTCGGGAGCCGTCACGGCTTCCTCCCGGGGGTGCCTTCGCAAGGAGCTGGGATTGGGAGCAGAGACTCCGATACGGGGCGCAGGCATCCCAAGAGGTCTTCACTACTGCCCGCTTCTGGAACTGCTCTTGGAGCAAATACTGTGTGGAGTGAGAGTGCAGAAGCAGTGCTCGCTCGACTCTCGCAGCCGGCCAGGCACCAGTGGCCCCAAGGGCATCCCACAAATGGCTCCTGGGGTTTTCACGATGACCCTCGATCCTGGGAGGGTCCCAGACCACTACATACTCTCACCTTCTCACTGAGGAGGAAACCAAAGGAAGCCCAGAGAGGCCACCAGCTTACGCGTGGTGGGACAAACAGCAGGGCCAGAGTCTGGAGTCTGCGAGACCCAGAGTCCCTGCCATGTTCCCCTCTCTCCTGATCAATACGAGTCCCAAGAGAGGTTGCTTAAAATACAGAGGACCAGGCCCTGAGTCCCCACACCGCAATCTCCAGGTTCTGTATTTAACCAGCAAATTGCCCCAGCCTACTTCCCCAGGGTCTCAATGCTCCCATCTGTAAAATGGGCCACTCCTTCTCCAAAGGGCCATTGTGGGAGATCAAATGAGGAACATGGTGGGTGTGTATCTGGACTGAAGGCCCAGCTGAGCAGGTTTGTACAGGCAAGCTCCTCCTCCTCCTCCTCCACCTCCACCTCCACCTCCACCTCCACCTCCAGAGCGCTTGGTGCTAGCAGCCACCTGAGGCCAACATCAGACCAGGAGCTGCTCAGTCTACACACTGTGTCCTCTGCACAGGTGCCTTCCCAGGCACCCCCAGCACACGGCCAGCTGGCTAAGCCTCAAGGCAGCATGGGCCTGAACCCCACACTGGGGCGCCCCAGGGCTGTGCAGGCCCTCTCACTAACTCCATACGGCAACCCTGTGGGGCCAGGCAACCCCACGCATGCAGTGTACCCGAGAGGGGAGCGACCTGCAGGCTGTAGGCTCTCTCCAAGCTCCAGGGTGCCCCACCCCCACCTCTCCCCCAGACCTCCTGCCCTGCTGCCCCAGGCCCGAGGGGCAAGCTGAGTCCTGGGCGTTGACGAGTCAAGTTCGGGTGAGTGCAGGCAGGCTGAAGTCCAAGGGGAGACGTGCCTGTGTGGCCCCACTGTGAGCTCCTGAGCTGGGGCGGGGCCGGGCAAACCTTCTCAGGCCCTCCTTTGACTCAGGGTTAACTCAGCTCTGACAAACCACCTGGCTTCGTGGGTGACCTAGTTTTGCGGCGGAAGCTGAGCCAGGGAAAGGAAGGCCCAAAAGCCGGAACTCTTCCTGCCACCTGGCTAGCTGGGTGAGTTTGGGTCTCTGCTTCCTGAACCCTGGCTCCCCCAACTCCAAAAGGAGGGGACACCCCATCTCGGGCCCCTCCAGCTTCTGTATTTACCGATTCTAACTGGCCCAGCTCCTGTAAGCACATCCACAGTAGAGGACTCACTCCACCTCGGTTTTCTCACCTGTGAAATGGTGCAGGTTTGCTGTGGGAGGGGAATGGGCTCCTGATCCCCAGGGGATCCTCCGTAACTGCTTTTACTTCTACTATTACTGCCACCCCCAACTATGTGGCACCTGCCACCTCTCTCCCTGTTCTTCCAGAAACACGGGAGCACAGAGTACCCCAGGGGTGGGGAGGGGTCCACACCCACAGCTGTGTCCTGGGAGGGGCCTGAGAGCTGCCTGTCACCCAGATGCAAAGTACTCCAGCAGGAGACTAGGAAAAGTATGGGGCTGAGCTGGGGGCTGTGCTCCAGCCGCCCCTCCCCCGTCACTCAATCCCCCAGCCTCAGGGTCCCCATCTGCAGAGAAAAACCACCATCCCCAGGTCACACGTTCTCTGGAGGGCTGTCTGGACTCTTCAGTCCCACTGGCTGCTTGGTGAGGACCATGCTTCAGCCAACTAAGATCTGTGGTACCCAGTCGAATCCTAGCAGGGAGCCCTGGCTCAGTTTCCCCAGCTTGCCTGTTCTGAAGCATTGCTGAGGGCACATGTGGAAATGCAGAGTCCCAGGCCAGTGGGCGCAGACTTCCTGGGGGTAACTCAGGAGCCCAGATGATCAGGGAACCTGCCGGTTTCCCTGAGGGAGCACAGGCACTCAGATGACCGGACAGCAGTGCCCTGTGAGGGTCGGAGGGGCTTGCACTAGGGGCTTGGCTGTCATTTCATTAGCTGTGTGACCCTGGCCCACCCCTCAACATCTCTGGGTCTCTGCTTCCCCCAGAGGGAATGAAGCGCATGCCCAGGATGGGATAAGGGTGGAATGTCCTCTCCCTCCTCACGTCCCTCACTCAGATTCTGGGGCTTGCGTGCCATTCTAAGCAGGGAGTGGGGAGCTGGTGACAGGCATCTCCCCCCACCCTTGGAGAGAGTCTAATAATGAGGTTGGACTCCCCAGTTGCTCCGTTCACAGATGCACTTACACCCTCGGGAGAAAACCAGAAATGTTCTCCAAACAAAGCGAGATGGCAACAAGGCACCCAGTCCCATGAGACCAAGCGGTCTCAGCTGGGGTCAGAGCTGTTGCATGCAGGTGACACAGGCCCCACAACCACAGACCTGGGCTCTGGCGCAGCCAGCCCCTCTCCCGCTCTGTCACTCAGCGCTGTGTGCAGACCCTGCTCTCAGCACCAGGACGCAACGAGCAGCAAACAGGAGCCAGCACGCTGAGACCAGGAAACAGATGTGGACCGACAAACCGCACAAACCAACCCCTGCGGCGCCACCTGGGAATGTGCCCAGCGATCCGAGGGACCCGAGCAGGTGTGGCAAGAAGGTGCAGCCAGCGAAGGGGTGGATGGTGGCCCCAAGGAGACTGACAAGCAGCCTGGGGAGATCTTCTCTGAGGCGAGTTAGCAGTCAGCCAAGCTAATGCCGTTAGCTCCTTGCCTGTGTGCGCTCGCCGTCACCCCATTCACCTTACCTTTTCAGCGCTCCTCACGATAGAACACAGCGGCACTGCTGCCATGGCTGGGAGGTGGTCTGGCCCCAGGGGAGATGTGTGCATTAAAGGCCTGCTCCCCAGAGCGGAGTACTGGAGGAGGTGGGACCTTTAAGAAATGGGGCCTGGTGGTCAGCTGGAGCAATGCCCGGTGAAGGGATTAAGGTATTCCTTGGGGGACCCTCATTAGCTCTCACAAGAGGCTTCTTGGGAAAGCCTGGTCCTGGCCAGACCGGCTCTCTAGCTTCCAGCTTTGGGATGTGACCTCTGCTTCTTGCACCTGCTCCCGCCACTGCTGCTGGCCACGGGGTGACACAACCGAAGCAGGCCCTCAGCAGAGCCTTTGCCGGGCCATCTGGACTTCCCGCCACCCAGCCCAGGAGATGGGTCCACTTCTGTCTGTAAAGTGGTCCTGGTCCAGGCAGTTGGTTAGGTGTTGAGAAGCTAACCGTGACATCCGCCCATGTGCCCCAGCAGCACGGAAACACCACGAAGGCAGTGGCAATTTCAGGCTTGTTTTCCTTATAATCCCTCCAACAGATCTTACAGTGACTGACCGAAGGAAGGAAGGAATGAACTCCACTTGCCTGGGCCTCAAGCTCATTCATCCCAAAGATGAGAACAGTAACGCCCTTCCTCCATCGCTGGGAGATCCTGTGTGCCCTGAGTGTTTTCAATAAGATGGGCTTGGTAGTGCTAGGTGGAGCACTGGGGGAGGGGGATTATGAGCAGGGAAGGAGACCAGACTTCTCTACCTAGTGAGCTCATCTCACAGCAGTCAAGGCCACACAGTGTCAGAAAGACAAGCCAAGGGGCTGGAGCTGTGGTGCTGTGGATTAAGTCACAGCCCATATCAGAGTGTCGGGTTCAAGTCCCGGCTGCTCCACTTCCAATCCAGCTCCATGTTAATGCGTCTCGGAAATCAGCAGCAGATGGCCCAAGTGTTTGGGCTCCTGACACCCATGTGGCAGACTGGATGGAGTTGCTGGCTTCCGGCTTCAGCCTGGCCCAGCCCCAGCTGTTGCAGTCATTTGGGGATTGAACCAGGGCAGGAAAGATCTTTCTCTGTGTCTCTGCCTCTCTGTCACTCTGACTTTCAAATAAATAAATAAAATCTTTAAAAAGAAAGACATGCCAAGATCCAGGGCAGCCAATCCTTCACCTGCACAAGCTGAGAAGCTCCCCAGGGGGACCGTAGCCACCAACTCGGTCACTGGACAGATCCGTGTCATCCACTGGGCCAAGTCTCCCAGCATGCCAGAGCCCTCCTGACTTCTCCAACCCTCGGAGCAGGCCTGGGAAGCTGCAACCCTGAGCAGACACAGCCACAGGCAGGAGGCAGGCAGCAGGGACAGAGACTCAGAAGGACACCACACATTCACAGGACCTCTGCCGGTGCCTGGTAGGAAGCCTTCCCCAGTCAAAGACAGCAGCAGGGAACAAAGGACAGAGCACTCAAACTTGCCGTGCGGCCCAACTCTGGGCCGCAGTTTCCCCATTGATAAGGTGGCACAGATCAAGGTTCTTTATTTTTTTAATTTTTTTTTGACAGGCAGAGTGGACAGAGAGAGAGAAAGACAGAGAGAAAGGTCTTCCTTTTCCATTGGTTCACCTCCCAATGGCTGCTGCGGCCAGCACAGTGTGGCCGGCGCACCGCGCTGATCCAAAGCCAGGAGCCAGGTGCTTTTCCTGGTCTCCCATGCGGGTGCAGGGCCCAAGCACTTGGGCCATCCTCCACTGCACTCCCGGGCCACAGCAGAGAGCTGGACAGGAAGAGGAGCAACCGGGACAGAATCCAGCACCCCAACTGGGACTAGAACCCGGTGTGCCAGCGCCGGCCACAGATCAAGGTTCTAACATCTGCAAAGTCCTCTGCACACTGATGAGAGCCCCCAAATGGAAGGGCGACTTTCACCCACCTCTTCCTGGGTTTGTACACAGACTGTACACTGTCCCCTAAACCAGCACTTCCCAAAGTGTGGCACTTACCCCTCCAGTGAGACCTGGGGATGGTCTCAGGCCATACAGGGGCCTGGTGACTAAATGATAACTCATCGTTTCATAAATCATGTAATCACTATCATTTAATCATCTGATCACGTGATGAGGGCTCATGGCAAGGTTATTCCCTGCCCTGCAATATTCTGAGAAAACGCAATGGGAATGTCTCGGGGTGGTACTAATCTGCCCTCCACATCTCATCCATGAAGCACCTGCTCAGCAGTGGTCCTCCCCTGCACACGGTTTAGTATTCCACCGTTTGTCTCCAAGGCCAACCATAGCCTGAGAATAGTACATAGAAAATTCCAGAAATAAACAATGCCTACGTTTTAAAGAGCATGCCCTTCTGAACAGCGGGATGACATCTCGTATCGCCCTGCTCCATCCCACAGGGACGTGAAGCACCCCTCGGCCCGGCGTGCCCACGCTGGATGTGCTACTCACTCGTTACTCACTTAGCAGCCGTCTCGGTGAGCTGATCACCTGCTGAGGTAGCACAGGGCTCATGTCCAAGTCACACTTATATTTGAAAACACAGTTATTACAGTCTGTCCTTATCATTGTCCTATTTTTATTATTGTTCATCTCTTGCCCTGCCTAATTTATAAATCACACTTTACCACCGGTATGTATGTATACTAAGAACAACATACACTTAAGATTTTGCTCTGAAGTCCTGGGTATCCACTGAGGGTCTTGGCACACACCCCCTGGGGAGAAGGCAGATCAGGCAGAACTACCACCTCTCCTAACAGACTGGAGAACTCAACAACACTAAAGGGGCCAGTGCTGTGGCATAGTGGATAAAGCCGCCGGTTCAAGTCCCGACTGCTCTACCTCCAATCCAGCTCTCTGCAATAGCCTGCGAAAGCAGAAGATGGCCTAAGTCCTTGAGTCCCAGCAGCAGCATGGGAGACATGGGAAGAAGCTCGTGGCTCTTGGCTTCTGATCAGCCCAGCTCTGGCCACTGCGTCTATTTGGGGAATGAACGAGTGGATGGAAGACTTTCTCTCTCTCTCTCTCTCTCTGCCTCTGCCTCTGCCTCTGCCTCTCTATAACTCTGCCTTTCAAATAAATAAATCTTAAAAAAAAAAAAAAAAAAACTGCAAACATTTGTACTCATTTATGGCAGGTGACAGTTTCCCATTTCCAAAGACCTTAGAGCTACAGTTTAAACACTAAGTTAAAAGAAAAAGTGTCAAGTAATTAAGTCATGTTTAGGAATATGCAAGACCTTCTGAAGATGGTAGGAGGATGGTGGGAGGTGAGAAAGTCCTGACTCCAGGTCCCATGACGGGGACGACTAAGGGCTCCCCAAGCCCATTCTCCCTTCTTGGGCACAGAGGCTACACCGAACGTCCTGACCTCTGCTGGAGCTGGGGGTGGCCGCATCTCTGAGCTCTGAGTAAGAAAATGTTATCACCCAAAATGATAGCACCACCTCCCGACCTGCCACGTCCTCCCTTCCTCTCGTCCCCCACGGCCAGGCCATGGAGAGGATGCCCCACCTCTGAAGAGGGCAGAGCTATGCCCAGAGCACCTGGGGCCTCTGTGCACCCAGCTGGAGCATAGCATCCGACTCTGTGCTGGGACTGACGCGGGCACCAAAGACTCTCATGCTGCACTGCAACACTGAGACACTCGGGCTGCTTAGAGGAATCGGCCAAGCAAGGTGAGTACACAGCCCCGTCTCTGGTCCCATTTCCTGCCCGTGTGCAGATCTGCAATGACAGCCCAGACCCTGGGCTCTGTCTCTGAAATGAACAGGGACTGAGCACCTCAGAGATGCCGGGCACCGTCCTAAGGGCCTTACAGAGACAAACTCATTTATCTTCACGACAGTCCCCAGAGCGGGGCATCACCGATTATGGGCTTATCTTCCAGTGGGGCAGCCGAGGTCAGGAGGAGGCGAGGGAGCACACTACCCAAGGTCACACGTGGAGGAAGCAGTGCAGCTGAGACTTGAACCCAGCACCACCAGATGAACAGAGCCCATGCTCCACCACAATGCCATGCACCCTCTTCTGGGCATCCCCCCACCAGGGACTGCCATCCTGGGGGCTCGGTCCTGCAGGACACAGCGCAAGTGCTAATGTGGATCCTGAGAGGCAGCAATGAGAGCTCAAGTAGTTAGGGTTTTGCCATTCATGTGGGAGATCTGGATTGAGTTCCCAGCTCTCAGCTTCAGCCTCCTAGCTGTTGCAGGCATCTGGGGAGTGAACCAGCAGATGGGAGCACATGCGCTCTCGCTCTCTCTCTCTCCCCGCCACCCCTCACCCCATCTCTCTGACTCTCAAATAAATAAAAAGTAAAAAACAAAAATAACAACCAAGAAACTTCCCAACAAACAAAGGCCCAGAACCAAAAGGCTTCATGGTTGAATTCTACCAACTATTTTTTTTAATTACTTTTTATTCATTTGAAAGACAGAGTTACAGAGAGAGGCAGAGTCAGAGAGAGAGGTCTTTTATCCGCTGGTTCACTCCCCAAATGACCGCAACGGCCAGAGCTGAGCCAATCTGAAGCCAGGAGCCAGGAGCTTCTTTCAGGTCTCCCATGAGGGTGCAGGGGCCCAAGGACTTGGGCCATCTTCTACTGCTTTTCCAGGCCACAGCAGAGAGCTGGATCAGAAGAAGGGCAGCTGAGACTCGAACTGGCGCCCATATGGGATGCCGGTGTTGCAGGCTGGGGCTTTAACACACTGCGCCACAGCGCCAGCCCCTCTACCAACTTTCAGAACAGAATTAACATCAATACTTGTGAAACTTGCAAAACCAGAGTCGGAGGGAACACTTCCTAACGCACTTCACAAGGCCAGCATCACTTCGATGCTCAAGCCAGACGAAGACACTGCCACGAAAGAAAACTGCAGGCCAATGTTTCTGATGAATCTGATGGGAAAATCCTTAATTACATGAAACATAGCAAAAATTATCAGCAAATCAGCAACACTGCAAAAAGATGACACATCTTTTAGCAGCCAGCATGCTACCGAAGTTTAATGCAGAGAACCTGAAGACAGTACCCCTGACAGACCAGGTGGGCATCTCAGCAAAGCACCGAGGGCCTACACATCTGATCAAAGCAGACCTGTCGCTGGCACGCTGGTCTTGCGTAGGCAAATCAACGTGGCAATCACACTAACGGGCTGACTGACAGGAACCACAAGATCCTATCTGTTGACGCAGAAAAAGCATCAGCCAGAGCTCAACACCCTTTCTGATGAAAACCTCCTGGTTTAGCAGTGCAGTTGGGAGGCTCCCCAAGGTTATGACGGTCATTTATGAAAAACCCGCAGTGAACAGCACAGCCACTGCAGAAAAACGAATGCTTCTCCACCAGGAGCCAGCACCAGGGGCGGGGAGGCCCACTCTCCCCACTTCCACTCAACATAGTCCCGGAAGCACGACCAAGAGCAGTGAGACAAGAAGCAATAAACGGCATCCAAATCAGAAGGGAAGAAGTGAAGTTCTTGCTCTTCTCATGACAACATCATCAAAAACCTGTGAGAGCTAATAAATGAATTCAGTACAGTCGTAGGAAAGAAAACAGCCAACATCTACAGCATTGCTATACACAAGTAACGACTGAGGTGGAAAAGAAACCAAGGACGCGATCTTATTTATGATAGCATCAACAAAGGAAATAAATAAGAGTGCATTTAAGCAAGAAGGGGGAAGACCTGGACACTGAAGACCATAAAAAACAGATGAGGGGCCACCCTGCGGCGGACCGGCTGAAGCTGCTGCTTACGATGCAGCATCCTGTAAGAACACTGGTTCAAGTCTTGGCTCCTCCACTTCCAATTCAGCTTCTTGTTAATGCACCTGGGAAAGCAGTAGAAGACGGCCCAAGTGCTTGGGCCCCTGCACCCATCTGGGAGACCCAGAAGAAGCCCCTGGCTCCTAGTTTCAGATTGGCCCAGCTCCAGCCATTGCGGCCATTTGAGGAGTGAATGAGAAGCTGGAAGATCTGTCTGCAACTCTCTCTCCTCTCTCTTTCTCCAAATCTGCTTTTCAAATAAATAAATAAATAAAATCTTAAAAAAAAAAAAATCTCTGGGACAAGTCCCATCATCAGCCTCCCCCTACAAACACTTCTTAAACCGGGAGAGACACCCCTCACCCTTTCCCAGTCTTTCTTATGTCATGGTTCCCACAGCCCTCTGTACTGTTGTCCACAAAGAGCACAGGACGTAAAGGGAAGACTGTGGAGTAGGGGGGTTGCATTGGAGTAAGGGGATGCATTGGCTGTGGGTCAGCTCTGCCTCCTTCCCCTCTGAGCCATGATAGGGCCTCCTATAAACCACACAATAGCAGCCCAGCCCCTTAGGAGCTCCCTCTCCCACCCACTGAAAGGCTCTGAAGGATTCTCAGGTGCCCACTGTCGTGGGTCCAGCCCAAGCGGGTAGAAGGAGGCATTGTTAGGTCACATGGGGATGCACAAGGGGCTGCGGTGCTGGTCCTCCCTCTGGCGGGGCCAGTTCACCGTGAGCAGGGGAGACAAAGACCGCAGGTGCAAGTGAGGCGCCGTCCACAGCCGTACCCAAGTGCGCCACATCAGTATCACCAGCGAGTCCACGAGGGCGTCCTGGCAGCACACGCTTCCCCAAACCCCCCGCCCAGGCCACTCGTGGGGAATCATCAGAGGGGTCCAGACTGGGGGACGCCCTCCTAGGGACGGCCGAGACCATGCCAAACAAGCAGGCCTGAGAATGGTTTCCAACAGCTGGACTGGGGAGATGTGACCGCTGGGCGCACGGGGCTTCCTGGGTGGAGGCCAGCGGTAAGAAGCAGTGTGATTCTAAGCAAGCATGGAGTTTTCTCAGCAGTCCCACGCCAAGGGCAGCAAAGGCCCCAGGGAGATGAGGGCCTCAGGACGGCAAACAGGAACTCTCAGGATTGCCTTTCTGACTGCGCCATAAAGCCAACGCTGCTTCAAAGTCAAAGTTCACTTATTTTCTAAAAACCAAGAAGCAAACTACCAGGACCAAGGTCTAAGTCCTGAGAGGTTGGGGGGGGGGGCAGGGCTTGCCTGGCTCAGGGCTGTATCCCCGGCTTCTAGAACAACAGTACACGCAGGCCTGTTCAGCCAACAAAAGACTCCACCACCTCTCTGCTCCTGGCCTGCTGAAGGGGCCCAGGGGACTGGCCAGAGCCCTCTCGGGCAGTATGGCCACCCCTCCTGCCCATTACAGAAGTGCTGCACCCGTCTCCCTGGTGCCCCACAACATCACCCCGGCAGCGGCTAAGCATTTCCTGCCACAGATGCTCACAGTGACAAGAAACAGTCACCAGGCCCAGCCTCTTCTCCAGGACCCAGAGGCCCGCCCAAGGTTTCCATGGCAACCAACAATAAACACAGCTAAGCAGATGACGGCTGACTTTGGGGGTAACCCGGAGTGGCCACAACAAAAGTAAGGTGATAACACTCCCCTCCCAGCACGAAACTGTGGGTTAAGAAAGCCAGCACCGGCACCACAGAGACGCACTCAAGTCTTAGCTTCGTCACCTGCTGTCTGTGGGACTTGGGCCAAGCCCTGTCCCCTCCATGCACCCCAGCATTCTTCAAAGGGGAATACTAAATGGCTCCTACCTGATGATGAACTGAGGAAATCCAAGAAAAGCCATGAGCCTGGCACTTGAGTAGTCTGGCCCCTTGGGCCAAGCCAGCCAGCATGAGATAAGGCCCTGCCCGAGGCCGCTCCTGCCTGCACTGGTCAACCTCTGGGTCTCACCAGCCCCAACTCCATGCCCACTAGGGGCCACTTTCCAAGGCTCCAGGGCCTCTGCTTGGAGTCCTGTCCACCTGGTGAGTGTTTGTGGCCCACTGGTAGTGGTGACACAGAGGCTGCACACCACCAGCCACAGGCCGCCAGCAGCCCTCAGAGTGGGGGTGTGGTTCAACACCATGTGTAACCAAAATAAAACTGGAGTCAGCCGCCAGCCATTTCCATACCATTTAGGAGGCTTTCACCACCTCTTAAAAAATGAGAGTGCCTGCAGGGCAACAAGTGACAAAGTTGCACTTCCCAATAAAGCATCACTCTCCAGCTGGCTACAGCCTGCACCTGGCCAAACTGCTCACGGAGGTCCCCAGCACAGGGCACCTGGGGGTGTGACAACTGGACTGCATTCTCTCTCGCCACAGATGAATGCACTGGTATCTGGTGACTACCTCCACACTCCAGGTCTAACTGCTCACCTGAGTGCCTCTCTGGCCCTGAAACCCAAGGGCTCCTGGTTTTACCACACCCACCGGCCTCCTGCTGAGGTCCACCAGGGCCCAGCGAGGCATGCAAGGACCGTGTTGCCGGGCAAGGCCAGGAGGAAGGAAACAGGCTCCCATTTTCCGGCACACTCATCTTTTACTCCACAAGAGCTCAATGCACCCTGATATGGGAGAGTGAGCACCCCCACTTGCAGATGAGGAAAACTGAAGCTGGTAGCGGTAAAGCGTCTTGCCCAGGGTCCCACAGCTAGTGAACAGTGAGGACAGGGTGCAAATCCAGAGGGCTGTGCAGTAAGCCTTACAGGAAGGTCCACCCCAAGGATGCTTGATGGTGCTCCCCCAGGGAGCTCAGAGCCAGTCCTCGGAGAGATGGTGCTGGAGAAGGACACTCCGAGAGTGACAAGGTCAGACTACCATGCGGAACTTTGCCCCGAAAACTGTAAGACGCTGTGTGCACACCAGGAACGGACGCAGCAAAACACCAAAACAGTAACACCAGGGAGCCCAAAGTTCTCAGAGAATATTCTGGTTCAATGCTATACATTGGTGCTCCTGGCATGAATGCAGGAGGAAGATGTAGCACGGAATCATGAAATGGACAAGGACAAGCAGTCAGGGAGGCAGGACAGTGCCATGAGCAGGTTGCGTGCCTGGGCTTCCAAATTTAAAACTGAATTAACGAAGCAAACAATTAGCAGAGTGAAAAGGTAATCTATAGAATGGAAGAGAAAATGTGCAGCCCATGTATCTGACCAGGTGTTAACATCCAAAATATGTAAGGAACTCCCTCAATAGCAAGAAAAGAAACCCAAATAACTCAAGTAAAGTGTGCACAGTGAGGAGGCACAGGGGTTTGACAGCAGTGAAGCCACTACTTGTGATGCCCCATAGCGGAGTGCCAGTTTAAGTTCCAGCTACTGTGGTTCCGATTCCAGCTTCCTGCTAATGTGCACCCTGGATGGAAGCAAGTGATGGCCCAAGTGCTTGGTCCCTGTGGGAGATCCAGATGAAGTTCTGGGCTCCTGGCTTTGGCCTGACCCAGCCCTGGTTGTTGCAGGCATTTGGGGAGTGAACCAGTAGATGGAAGATCTCTGTATCTGCATTTCTGCCTTACAAATAAAATAAAAATAAATCACTTGCTTTAATGTGCAAAGAACCTGAACAGGCATTTCTCAAGATATATAAATGGCCAAGGATCCTTAACATCACTAACAATCAGGATAATACAGATCAAAATCAGTGAGCCACTGCCCCACACCTGTAAGAAGACTGTTGTTAGATGATCAAAAGACAACAAACATTGGCAAGGAAGTGGAGACGCAGCTCTATGCACTGTTGATTCGGTCACTATGGAAAATGGTGTGCAGTTCCTCAAAAACCTACAAACAAAACCACCACAAGACACAGTAGTCCCATTTCTGAGTATCTGCACAAAGGAAATGAAAACAGGACGTCAAAGAGATGCTTGCACTCCCGTGTTTACTGCAACATTATTCACAATAGCCAAGATACGGAAACAGCCTCAATGCCAATCAAAACCTGAGTAAAGAGACTGTGAGATACACACACACACACACGGGAGCATCATTCAGCCTTAAAAAAAAAAAAATACCTTCGTTGGTGACAACTGGATGAACCTGGAGGTTCACATCGTGCTATGTGAAATTTGTCACAGAAGGGCAAATACGGCACGATAGAGCTCATGGAAGCAGAGAGCACAGGCTGGCTGCCAGGGCTGGGGAAAGGGGATGGAGAGCTCCTGCTCTATGGTGTTAGGTTCATCATGCAAGAGGAATTCACTCAGACACCTGCTGGACAACAGGTGCCTACAACACTGTACAAGGTGCACTTCAAGTTTCTAAGGAGTTGGTTGTGACTCCAGCATAACCGTATCCAAGCCCTGGCTGCACAGCTTCTGATCCAGTTCCCTGCCATTATGCCTAGGAAGGTGGTGGAAGATGGCCCAGGTGGTTGGCCCCTGCCACTCTTGTGGGAGGTCTGGATGGGGCTCTGGCCATTTGGGGAATGAACAAGCAGATGGAAGATCTCTCTCTCCCTCCTTTTCTTTGTGTATGTCCTCTGCCTTTCAAATAATTAATGTCTTTTTTTTTAAGATTTATTTATTTATTTACTTGAAAGTTACACACAGAGAGAAGGAGAGGCAGAGAGAGAGAGAGGTCTTCCATCTGCTGGTTCACTCCCCAGTGGGCTGCAATGGCTGGAGCTGTGCCAATCGAAAGTCAGGAGCCAGGAGTTTCTTCCAGGTTTCCCATGTGGGTGCAGGGACCCAAGGACTTGGGCCATCTTCTACTGCTTTCCCAGGCAATAGCAGAGAGCTAGATTGAAAGTGGAACAGCCGAGACTCGAACCAGTGCCCATATAGGATGCTGGTACTGCAGGTGGAGGCTTTACCTGCTACGCCACAGCGCCAGCTCCATAAATAAGTCTTTAAAAGAAAGTATTTTTTAAAGTTTGCTAACTCACGTGAAATGTTCTCACCACATTAAAAACAATGGAATTGTGTGACTATGAGTTTTTTTTTTTTTAAACATTTATTTATTTGAAAGAATTACAGAGGTCCTCCACCTGCTGGTTCACACCCCAGATGGCTGCAAACACCAGGGCTGGGTCCGGCCAATACCAGTGGCTTCCTCCAGGTCTGCTACTTGGGTTGCAGGGGCCCAAGCACTTGAGCCATCTGCCACTGCTTTCCCAGGCCATCAGCAGGGAGCTGAATTGAAAGTGGAGCAGCTGGGGGCTGGTGCTGTGGCACGGCTGGTAAAGCCACCACCTGCAGTGTCGGCATCCCACATGGGCACCAGTTCGAGTGCAGGCTGCTCCACTTCTGATCCAACTCTCTGCTATGGCCTGGGAAAGCAGCAGAAGATGGTCCAAGTCCTTGGGCCCCTGCACCCATTTGGGAAACCCAGAAGAAGCTTCTGGCTCCTGCCTGCAGATCGGCGCAGCTCTGACTTTTGTGGTCATCTGGGGAGTAAACCAGAGGATGGAAGGAAGACCTCTCTCTCTGTCTCTGCCTCTCTGTAACTCTTTCAAATAAATAACTCTTTAAAAAAAAAAAAAAGTAGAGCACCTGGGACTCCAACCAGCAACCATATGGGATGCGAGCGTTGTAGGTAGCAGCTTTACTGGCTACGTCACAGGCGCCGGCCCCACAGGAGAGCTTTCAGGAAACCTATTCTGAGTCTGTATTACAGTGGTGATGAGATGATAAACCTGACTTCAAGTTCATACACTACACACACATGTCAATTTTACAAAAATAACAGAAATCTAGCACTAATCATCATATCTATCCTGCAGGTCCAGTGAGGTTCCTAGTACTGTGTCCAACACACTACAAGCTTAGGAACAGGTATGCAGGACTAAGGTGATCAGCACATTAGTATTATGTCCACTCCTCCATAGAGATTCACAGGGAAGAAGAAAAAAATGAACGCTGTGGAGAGGTCACTGCAACACCAGCCCCTACACAGCACACACAGGGCCAGCGACGATACCCGAGTTTAATGACAGCCAAGCCTTGCCTCCCCAACAGGGTTTCCGGATTCTGGATACACAGAACAGTTAGCTGACTGCAAGCGGATTTTGCTTCCCGCCAGCGGAGCTGCCCAGCAGGTGCTGGGGGCAGGCCGGTGTTCAAGGGCAGGGAGATTCTACTGCTAGACGCGCTGGGCTCCCAGGGGTCTCTGCGCACCAGCCATGGGGCCCAGCGCTTCTGAGGGGCCACCTCCTTGGATGTAAACCAGGAATGCTAATGCTCACTCAGAGGACGAGATGCTTCTAAGGCACCCTACGTCTCCCCTGGCTCTCGGGAGCTTGGGGAATTGCCAAGTTCCTCCTGCCTTGTCCACGGGTCAAGAGTTTTTAAAACAAATACACAGCAGTGCTGGGTTGGTTTGGTTTTGTTTTTTCTGCCTTGTACTTTTCTCGCTGGTACAAGCAACGTAATTAGGTTAATAGACCTAAATGTTAAAGTTGACAACAGACAATTAGGCTAATTGCCACTTCCTTAAAGGATCAATTAGGGCTTTTTTTCCCCTCAGACTGTGTCCTGAGGAATAGTAGCAGGCACTCTAAAAACAGCACCCTAAGCTACCTATCTGGCAAAAACTGAGCTGAGCCGAGTGACGCTGGTTGCTTCTCTGCAGGACTTCTCAGAGCCTTTGGTAAGGCAGCTGGTGTCGGACTGGGAGATGCCAAGGTGGGTCAGTCACACAGAGCAGGGCTTCATAAATTTTCACATGGGTGTGACGGGTGTGAGTCAGCTGGGGCTCGGGTTCACGTACACATTCAGACTCCGGGTGGGCCAGTGCATCTCCCACAAGCTCCTGCGTCCTGCTCAGATGCCAGCGGAGGAGACCCCTCTTTGCAGATCAGGGAGACTTAATAGAACGGTAAGGAAGGTCCTTATCAGCCACTTTCCTGGTGGAGAAACAGACTTGCAGGAGGCCAGGCAGGAAGGATGGGTGAGACCACAACTCCACCCCCAGCCTCTCCCTCCAAGGTGTCCCTGATGAGACCAGCCCTGCTTGGCCTGGGTAGGCCCTCTCGATCCTTCTCAGTCCTGCTTATGCACTGCAATCACATGGGGGAGGGGGTGGAAGAAGCTCTCAAAAACACGGATGCCTGGGCCCCACCCTCCCATCCTGACTACTGGGGCCTGGGTGCAGCCTGGGGATTTTAAAACTCCTCCAGGGATCCCCAGGTACAGTCAGGGTGAGCCTCACTGCAAATGCCTTCCTCACCCCCTGCTTCTCTCATCTGATGGAAAACGCCCCGCAGTGAGGCCAACATGAAACAGGAAAGGATCTACACACTGGGAAGGGGGTGCAACGGAACCATCCGTGGCCAGCAAAAGCCCCGATCCAAGAGCCGCTTCAATTTCAGTCAGGGATCCACGCCGCCCTAGGAAGTGATTTTCCACGGCGTTCCATGTTGAGCCAAGAAGCACACATAAGCTCGAAGCCTAGGAGCACCCAGCAGCCAGTGTGGAGATGCTGGGCCCTCTAGAGCATCGGTGGGGAACGTGGGCCCTTGGGCTACGTCAGGCCCACGAAATCACTCCATCTGGCCTTGCAAAGGCAACCGCAGGAGGGACATGAAAGTCGAAGAATCTATAGCAGGCTAATGTTTTAAGCTGATCGTGTTGTATGGCCTGTTATAAATATCCAAACGGCCCTTAGCAGAAAAAGCCTCCCACCCCTGCTAGCGTAAGATGCTATAAGCCGGTGTGGGGCTATTCAGGGAAAGAAAATTCCAGAATCAGGAGTCTAGTAAGACATGAGGCTAGTGAGAAAAAAAAAAAAAAAAAAAAAAAAAAAACTGTTGATGGCTCCAAGCTTCTTTAATGAATGCTGCTGAGGGAAGGATTAGCAAAAAGAAAGCCAATGAATCCAATTAGAAGAGCTTTATTTAGTGAATAGGAAAAGGGAAAGCTCCAGAGACGAGCCCATAGGGCACGGGGAAGCTTCGGAGCCACGAGGCAGCCTTCCAGCCCCCTCGTCCTGCTCACAGCCTGGCTTCCCAGCTCTGCAGCACCTCGATGGCCTCATCATAAAGTGGGACAAGAGCACCTCCCTTGCAGGGCCGTCGATGGGATCAAATAAGTTCATGTGCAGGGGTCTTCAAGAAGTTCATGGAACATATAAAGCATGAAAATATGCCACATGGATGTCAAATTTCTTTGCACCAGAATGAATTTATCTTTTAATTACATCTTTCTACAAGCTTCTAAAATTTTGAAATACAAATTTATTTATTTGGAAAGGCAGACAGAAAGAGAGAGAGAAAGTTCCCATCTATCAGTTCTCTCCCTAACTGCTTGCCAATAGACAAAGCTGGTCCAGGCCAAACCTAGGAACTCAATCCAGGTCTCCAAGTGGCAGGGACCCAAGTATTTGAGGTATTCACCTGCACACTGGCAGGAGGCTGGAATCAGAAGCTGAGCCAGTACTCAAACCCAGGGGTCCCACAGGGTCTTGACTGCTATGTCCAACACCTGCCCCGTTTTCCCACACTTTTTGAAGAACACTCATACACGTAAGATTCTTACAATCACGCCTGGTACTAATAAATGCTCAACAAACATAAAACACTGGCTCTTTCCACATAATTTTCTCTGTGGCCTAATTTAGTATTTCCTTTTTGCCCTGTCAGGTCTATTTATATTTTCTTAACCGTGTTGCACAGTGGGTCTTGCTGGCTTCCTGGATTTCTCTGCAGAGAGGCAGAGTAGGAACACAGGCATTCAGGTTGGTTGCTCTCTGCTGAGGGCTCACTGTGTGTGTGGAGCTCCCTACAGTGGCTGAGGCTTAGCAGGGTGCAGGGACTGAGGGGCGACAGGGCTCTGCAGGGGCCCTAGCAGGCAAAGACACATGCACTAGGAAGCCCAGAGCAAGGACACCCACTGGGAGGCCGAAACCAGGAGATGAGAAAAATCATATATGCTTTGGAAAGCTCGCCTGGGGGGTCTTGAGGAGATCTGGGGTCTCCTGGAGGGGGAGAGACTACCTGGAAGGTCAGAGTGAGGGGTGATGGGGGCCGTCCCAAAGGCACTGCAGCAGGCCCACGGTCATGACCAAACACCCCCTGCAGTCCTACAGGGTCACCTGCTCAGCACAGTTCACCCTTGGCTTCATGCTCCGCTGCTGCTTTTTCCTAACAGCTCTTCAGTAAGCTCTGCAGGTTATGTATCTGGTCCTCCACCACCAGGACATCTCCCCTGCCCGCCAGCTGCCCTACCAGGTCAGAGACTGAGGGTTACCATCCCTTGCTTCACATGAAGAAACTGAGGCTGTGGTAGGGGAAATCAACTGTCCCAGGGCACAGCTGGACAACGGCAGGCCAGGGGCAGCCCTGGGCTTGTGGTTTCAACTTGAGCCAAAAAGAGCTCAGGCTCCACTGGGCTTGGGATGCAGGAACTGCCCAGTGCTGTTACCCATGCCCTTCCCCCTCCTAGGCTGGCCTCCAGAACACACGTGGCAGGTGCTCTTGGCCCCAGGCCAGCCGGAACTGGGTACAACGCCCACGGATCTAGGTCATGAGGCCAGTCGCACAAGTGCACAGGTCCAGCTAATAATAAAACCATGTAACAGGAGCAATGCAAACATGGTTTATCATTTAAGGCCAGGATCCTTCCTCTGAATTCTGCCACCTCCTCCTAGCTACCAAACAACTTAGAAAAAGTAAATCCAAGGTCAGAGGAGGGAGAACTCAGGGCTGACAACCTGCCCAGGACAGGAAGAACTGGTGTATCCATTTGCTATGCCTCCGGCTTCCCTGGACAAACCTCAAGAGGCATTTCTGAGGGATGAGTCTGGCTCAAGCACCCATCACGGTGCTAGCACTATAACCTGGAATTCACCAGGTAAAAATTCTTGCCCTCGGGAGCTCAGGTACTAATGGGAGGCAGACAGAGAACAAGCATAATAAGCAAGGGAATTATACAGAGTGTTAGATTACTTGTGCTTAAGAGAAATGATACAAATAATGAACACAGTGGCCAAAATGGGCACCTGCTGTCTGAACGCTGTACACACACATCCGCAGCAATCCTGCTTCAGTGACTACGATAACCATTTCCATTTCACAGACAGGTAAGCACACCAGCGCTACACAAGCTGTGCACGTTCCTACAGAAGTAGGAAAACAAGGCGTTATCATAGGAACGGGCAGAGGGCAGCTTGGCCCTGCCTGACCTTGTCTTAAGAGGAACAGCACAAGCAGGAGGCCTGCTTAGCTCCTTGGCCTGGACCTGGGGCAGGACCTCTCACCACAGCCTGCCCTACTGCACTCCCCAACATTGCCCAAAGACCTGACCGACTTGGGGGACCTGCAAGCCCTCCCTTTACCCCACAGCTCTGAGTTCAAACCCCAGCTCATGCACTGCGTGGCCCAGGGCAAACAGGCTCTATTCAATGGAGTACCCCTGTCCTTTGATTCCACGTGAAGGTGAAGCTTCCCTCCATCAGATGACCAGGCAATGCTGGCAATGCCAGCCCCCACCATGTGTGACCAGTACTAGATGTGGCCTGCAAGTGGACTCTGGGATCCCACTGGCTGCCTCCCCACACGGGGCAGGCATGCGGCTGAGGGTTGGGCATGGTGGGGGACACTCCACCCACACTGAATGAATGAATGAATGAACAGTGAAGAGGAGCGAGGCGCCTGGGGATGGTGGGATCTGCCTTAGAACCAAGCCCTGGAGCCTTGTAATTAACAGATTGCAGGTTTTCAGGAACTAATGGCACAACCTCCAAGGTGCAAACACAGAATGCTGAATACATTTTCTCCATTCTTCCAGGAGTCCACGCCCTTGAGGAATTTATTCAAACACCTCATCTAGCTGGGGCCTGATGGCATCTGGGCACTCAGAACCTGAAGCAGGGCCAGGGGCCCCCAGGGCAGCCAGCTGCTCAGGCCTGGCCCCTTTCCCCACTTCCATCAAGGCCTTCTACAGGGCTGTCCACAGCCAGGCCCCTCCAAGGCCAAAGGCTGCAGTTGGCACCACCTGTTTTCCTTGCTTCAGCTCACCTGTACCCCAAACCTTCAACTTATCAGCACAAGGCTAGGGGACTATGCTTGACCGGGGACCCTGGCCTACCCTTCCCATCTTGTATCCATGAGGTCTAGGGCAAGACCCTCAGCCCTGAAGCCCCAACTTATCCCTGAAAGATGGGGTGAGATACAAACCAAAAGCATAGATAATGAGATAATGACCAAAAGCAGTGATTTATACAAGCCCCAAACCACCAGCACTTTCTGAATCGCATGCAGACTGAGGAGGGGACAGGAATCTTTATCGCCAGCCTAGATGAAGCAGAGGCTCTGTGGAACCTGGAGTCAACGTGCCAATTCCAGCTCTCACGGCCCAGAAGTTACCTGGTGGGATTAAGACTACACCTGGATTCCATCATAGGGGCTCTCCCTGGTGGAAACCGAAGACATTTGTCTCGGGGACCCTGATGCCAGCCTCACGGCTGCCTGGAAGGTGCAGAAAGTTGGCAAATATTTGCCAGATGTTATCAGTACCCGGGACAGGTTGGAAAACCACGTCAGCCAGTCAAGAGACCCAAGGCTCGTGTCCCCTCCAGGCCGTGAACCCCAACTTGCTCTCATGCCATGGGGGTCCCTGCAGGCCAGTGACCTTTCTCTTCTGGGTACTCTATCACTTTATGCTGACTTCATCTACATCTCATAGGCAGGAGGCAAGGGCGGCTTAGGCATTGGGATCTGTCTTAGGGACAGAGAGAAACCTCTCCAGAGAAGCCCCCATCCACCACTGCCCTACCTCTGAGCTCTAAGCCATGCAAACCCTGCTAAAGGTGTCTCATGCACTCAGTCCTTGCAGGCAGGGGCCTTATTTTCACGCCAATTTGCAGGTGGTCAAACGGAGATGGCTCAGACACTTGCAGATGAGTGAGGCTGGAGCTAGCGTCTTTGCACCTAACTTCTAGAATATACCAAGCTGACCATAGAGGCGGCAGAGCCAGAGTTAGCTGCTTCGTAGAACCTTCGGCCAGGGTTCTAACCCAGCTCCTCCTCTGGCCAAAGCCCTGCCGTTTTCCCAGCCAGACACTGTCAGTGTGCCTGCGTGAGGCCAGGGCATCCCCTGGGGTTCACACCTCTAGGTAACCACCTGGGGGAGACCCCTCCCAGAGCAGACTTCCAGAAAGCAAGGTCAGGCCCAGCACACAGGCAGACCCCACAAAGGACCCATTGTGGGGCTGCAGAAAGCTAAGGCCAAACCCGCTCCAGGCCTCAGGCTCCTGGGCCTCCTCCCCTTACCGTGGTGCCCCCACACCTAGAGCACAGAGGCAGGCCTAGGGGAACAGGCCTTCCGATCTGCCCAGCCTGGAAGGGCCCCAGGCTGTGGAAACCTAAAACCTTCCAGCTGTTGCCAGGCCGGAAGGGACTGCAGACCCCTGTGGATTCCTGGGGGCTCCCTGGAGGCGCCCCAGCCCCACCTGTCAGCTGGGGTCCACTAAAGGAGGTTCAGCAACACGAAGGAAAAGATGCTGAGCTACTCCCAGCTGGGGGAGGGAGTCGTCCTATTTCTCAGTTCGGGGGTCCAGGCGGATGCAAGGTGTCCGGGCAGACTGGAGAGGGGGCTGGGCGGAAGAAAGGGGGTGGGTTTGTCCCCCGCCACACGCAGGCCTAGGCGGGGGCCCCTCTGGCTCTGGCTGGCTCCGCGGGCAGCAGGGACACGCTGGGGGGTCCCCGCGGGCCTTCGAGGCATGCATGGGGCGGGGGCCCACTTCAGCGTGCAGGGCTCAGGGGTCAGCGGCGTGCAGAGCGCGGGCAGACGCCACACTCACCTCCTGAAGTCAAAGGGCATCGTGCCGCCGCCGCCGCCGGGCCGGGAGCGCTGCAGGCCAGGCGGGCCGCGGCGCCGCGTGGGTCCCAGCCCGCCGCCGACGCCTCCGCGCCGCCCCGCCCCCGCCGGCCGCCCGCCCGCCGGCGAGAGCCGCCCCGCCCCGCCCCGCCCTCTCCAGGAAGTGACGCCTGCGCAGCCTATTGGACTGCGCAGCCTATTGGACGCCGCACCGCCCGTCCGCCCCTTCCGCCGCGTGGTCAAAGGGCCCGCGGGCCGGCCAGCGGAGGGGCTCGGTGCCCGCCGGTGCCATGCGGAGGTTCCTTTAAGCCGCAGCTTTGCTGTCCTGCACGTTCTCTGTGCGTGGACTCGGGCGCGTGCCCCTGGTTCTCAGGGCCCCGGGGTATGCCTTGGCGAAGCGGTTGCCCTGAGCTAAGAGCATTACGGGGGATGATCCAGGTTTGAGCCACGCACGGCTCCTGCTAGGGGAAGGGGGGGAGGTCGGGCAGCCCCACCCTTGCTGTGCCTCTCTGGGAAAGTCCACGGGCTTCTCCGAGCCCCCCGCCCCTGCCCACATCCGCACGAAGAGGAGGACACCGCCTGGAGGGAGGAGGGGGTCCCCGGGACTCCACAGGGGGAGTTGGAAGACGGGCTTGGCGCAGTGCCTGACGCCTGCTAAGGGTGCCGCCACCCCCGGCTCTTGTGTTTGGCTTGGTAGCTGCTGCCACCCGGGTTCGCTGCGGCGGGTATTCGCTGAGCACCTGCTCCGAGCCCACGCTATCCAGCTCGTGCACGGGTGTCTGGGAGGCAGACAGGCGACTGCACAGTGACTTCGTCCCAGGTGGACTGTGCGAGTCACCCCAGCTTTCGAGCCTTGGTTTATTCCTCAAAAGCAGAAATAGAAAGCTACTTCCTCGCTTTCTGCTGGGTTAGGGAATGTAGTTCAGACGCACAAAAGACATGTAGCCTTGAACTCTCCCAAGGTTCACGGTTGTGACAACACTGGGTTTGAACCCCACCTCCAGGAGGAAGGCAAAGGGGCGCAGTTTTCTCCTCCGTAAAGAGGGGAGCCCGGTGCCTTGCTGAGGTGGGGTCTGGGTGGAGTGGTCATGGACCCAAACCCTTCCCACGGAGCGCACACATGGCCTGGTCAAATGCTTCCCCTTCCCTCTGGCCTCCTGTATTCCCTCACCATTCATTCACTTACTCAACAAGTGCCTGACCCACTTGCAAAAGAGGCCTAGCCAGCGCTGCGGCTCACTAAGCTAATCCTCCACCTGCGGCGCCGGCACACCGGGTTCTAGTCCCAGTCAGGGTGCCGGATTCTGTCCCGGTTGCCCCTCTTCCAGGCCAGCTCTCTGCTGTGGCCCGGGAAGGCAGTGGAGGATGGCCCAAGTGCTTGGGCCCTGCACCCCATGGGAGACCAGGAGAAACACCTGGCTCCTGGCTTCGGAACGGCCCAGCACCAGCTGTAGCAGTAATTTGGGAGGGGGGAGGGGGTGTGAACCAACCAACGGAAGGAAGACCTTTCTATCTCTCTCGCCCTCTCTCTCTCTGACTCTGCCTGTCAAAAAAACCAAAACCAAACAAACAAAAAAAGCCTAGCCCCGAATGTTGAAATCATGAATGAGACTCTGGGACTGGAGGATCCCACCATCCCCAGGCACCTTGCTTGCTCCTCTTCAGTGTTCATTCATTCAGTGTAGGTGTAGTGTCCCCCACCATGCCCAACCCTCAGCCACATGCCTGCCCCGTGTGGGGAGGTGGGAGGAGCAGCCAGTGGAGTCCCAAGAGAAGATGTGTGCGGGAGCCCACTTGCAGGCCACATCCAGCACTGATCATGCGTGGTGGGGGCTGGCGTGCCGACATTGCCTTCACCTTCACATAGAATCAAAGGACAGGGGTACTCCATTGAATAGAGCCTGTTTGCCCTGGGCCACGCAGTGCATGAGCTGGGGTTTGAACTCAGAGCTGTGGGGTAAAGGGAGGGCTTGCAGGTCCCCCGAGTCGGTCAGGTCTTTGGACAAGGTTGGGGAGTGCAGTAGGGCAGGCTGTGGTGAGAGGTCCTGCCCCAGGTCCAGGCCAAGGAGCTAAGCAGGCCTCCTGCTTGTGCTGTTCCTCTTAAGACAAGGTCAGGCAGGGCCAAGCTGCCCTCTCTGCCCGTTCCTATGATAACGCCTTGTTTTCCTACTTCTGTAGGAACGTGCACAGCTTGTGTAGCGCTGGTGTGCTTACCTGTCTGTGAAATGGAAATGGTTAGCGTAGTCACCAGAGGAGGACCGTTACAGGATGAGATGGTGTGTGCACAGCATCCAGACAGCAGGTAAGCAGGAAGAGGGTAGAGGCCTTGAGCAGCCACTGGCCCAGAGGGCTGCTTGTTGGCGGGGTGTGAGAAGGAAGTCTTGCAGTGGTGGACTTCTGACCCTATTCCACCCTCCCAACCCAGGGTGCACAGACGAGCTGCTTGGGCATCATAGCATAGGTTCTCACCCCCTGCCCAGACCTACTGAGCACTTAGCATGATCTCCAAAGACAACGAGTGTCCGGCACAGAGTAAGTGCCATGAAGAGTTGACTATCGTTGCATTTTTTTTTTCTGTTTTTTTGTTTTGTTTTGTTTTGAGAAGGAGAGAGACAGAGAAGGAAATAGACAGAGCTGCCATTCACTGGTTGCTCACCAGATGCCCACAACAGCTAGGCCTGGGCCATCCTGAAGCCAGAAGCCAGGAACTTTATCTGGGTCTCCCACATGGGTGGCATTAACCTCAACCAACTACTTGAGCCCTCTGTTGCTACATCCTAGAGTGTACATAGGCAGGAAGCTGGAAGTTGGGGGCTGAGTCAGGACTTGAATCCAGTCACCGGTGTCCCAACTGGTATCTTACCCACTGTGCCAAACATGTACCTCGTTGCTGTAATTTTAAGATTTTATTTGAGAGGTAGAATTATAGACAGACAGCGAGAGACAGGAAGAAAGGTCTTCCATCCGCTGGTTCACTCCCCAGAGGGCCACAATGGCTGGAGCTGCGCCGATCCAAAGCCAGGAGTCAGGAGCGTCCTTCAGGTCTCCCATGTGGGTGCAGGAGCCCAAGAACTTGGGCCATCTTCTACTGTTTTCCCAGGCCATAACAGAGAGCTGGACCAGAAGTGGAGCAGCTGGGACTTGAACTGGCACCCATAAGGGCTGCTGGTGCCATAGAGAGGGGCTTAGCCTACTACACCATAGCGCCAGCTCCCATTGTTGCTACTTTTGCATGGGGATGGAGCACCTGATTTTTGGCTGAGTGTGTGTGCACAGAATGAAAGTTGCATCTCCCAGCTTCCTTTGCAGCGAAGTGTGGCTGTGTGACAGGTGCTGGCCATTGACGTAGTAGAGGCCTCAGAAACAGCTGGTACACTCTTTGCCCTCTGTGTTCCTTTGTCCATTTGGCTGCCTGCATGCAGATGCCACAGTCCTGGATCACGAGATAGAGGCCATGCAGAGCAACAAGAGAGAAGGAGCCTGGGTCCCTGTCACTGAGTTCACCACCTCTGTCCTCAGACAAACACCTCTGCAGACTTCCACGTGAGAGAGAGATGAACATCCAACTTATTGAAGCTACTGTTGTTCTGGGTTTTTAGGCATACTTGCATCTGCTCAGCCTACTTAAATTAACTACTTGACTCCTCAAATGCTATATATGGAACAGGCCAGTTCCCTGTCACTTGAGCCGATGGCACCATGTAGCTTTGCTCTGAAGCACTTGGCACACTTTGTGATCCCATGATTGGCCACCGGCCTGTACCTACTTCTCTGTCTTGATTGGAAGCTCCCTGAGGGAATGACGGTGTCTGTACTCACCAAGGTATCCCAGCGTCCATCCGGACCCTACGTGTGGGAGGGGCACAGGAGCTGTGTGTGGCAGGCAGCATAGCAACCTCCCAGGGCAGCAGGCCTTCCTAGCCTGGGCTGGGGCTGGAGGAGTGGACATATCACTAAAGGTCACTGCCAAGACGACTACTGAGGTCTTCCAAGCAGAGCAGGCTGTCGGTCCCAGATGGGCCATCTCCCTGCCCAGGAGACAGTACGAGGTGGACTTAAGGAAATGAGATCTGCGCTACAGCATGCTAGAATGCTCGGGATTGCTTTGAACAAGGGAGTCACTGGATGACAGCTGAGATTTAGGGCAGTTACTCTTCGAGAACCCTGTGATAGCCAGCCTTGGGTGGTCCTCCCGTGTGCTTGTGTAATTGGCGCCCACAGGGAAGAGGGCTGACCTATGTAACTGGGCATTGCACAGATGACGGTGTCTGACTCCTGAGGCGCGGTCACAAAGGCACCAAGCCCTCTGCCTGGGCTCTCTCGAAGCCCCCATTCTGGGGGATGCCAGCTGCCACATCCTAAAGATACCCAAGTGTGATTACAGTTGATATGCCTGCATTCCATTTGAGTCCTGGCACCGGCTCCTGCCTCCAGCTTCCTAGTGATGAGTGCCCTGGAAGGCAGTGGCAATGCTTAAATTGGTGGGGCCCTGCTGCCCTCGTGGGAGGCCTAGATAGAGTTCCCAGCTCCTGTCTTTGGCCTGGCCCAATCCCAGCTGTTGCAAGCATTTGAGGAGTGAACCAGCAAATGGTGCTCTGTCAGTCTCTGTCCTCCAAATAAATAAAATAAATTTTAAAAATGAAAAAGCTGAAGTCTTGGCTCATAGTATAACTGCAGCCTGGTGGGAGACCCTGAGCCAGAATCAGCTAAGCTGCTCCTAAGTCTCTGACCCACAGAAACCATGAGATAATAACTCTATTTTAAGCCTTTAAGATGTGGGTTATCAGGTACAAAACAGTACATAACTAACACGACTCTATTTTCATTTTACATTTTTTATTTACTTGAGCGGGAGAGAGGTATCTCTCATCTACCGGTTTACTCCCCAAATGCCTGCAACAGCCAGACCTGGGCCAAGCTGAAGCCAGGAGCCTAGAAATCAGTCCAGGTCTCTCACATGGGTGGCAGGAACCCAAGTCCTGGATCCATCTTCTGCTGCCTCCCAGAGTGGGCATTAGCAGGAAGCTGGAATGGAGAATGGCGCTGGGACTTGAACCCAGGCCCTCCGATCTGGGATGTGGGCATCCCTGCTGCATCTTTGCCTCTGGTCCGAACACCCACCTCTTCATTTTATTTCTACCGGCACCTTCTTTTCACCTTCCTCTTCCTCACCCCCAACTTACCTGGAGAAGTAGAGACCACGTCAGAGTCGCACAGTTCTCTAGCTGAGTGACCTGGCCACATTGCTTAGCTAGCTGGGTGTCTGGTATGACATGAAGGCTAATCATAGCTTACCTGCGGCAGTAGTCGCTAACCAGTCCCGATTACTCCACCTCCTGGTATTCGTACTCTTGCATAATGTGCTGCCTTTCAAAGTAGGCTACACTTGCTGCCTTGTTTATAAAGAACAACAGGATACGCAGAAGGGATGGGCACGCGGCTCCGGAGATCAGGTGGCAGGAAGATTGTGACTTCCACCTTGGACACTCTCTCGTTGTCTCTTGGACCGATCGCCCTGGAGAAACCCACTGCCGTGTTGGGAGGCAGCCCTGTGCAGAAGGCCACAGCTGAGTCCTCTGTCTGAATGACTTGGGGGCCAGTTCTTCAGCTGCAGTTGAGGCTTGAGGTGACCACAACGTGGCCACCAGCTTGACTGCGACCTTCTGAGAGGCTCTGAGCCAGCGGCACACAGCTGAGCCACCCCTGGCTCCCCACAGGATAGCAAATATTCTGTGTTTTCAGCAACAGAGAACCAATAAAAGGGGTATTCAAAAAGTTCATGGACATACCTGGTTGCCCCTCTTCCAGGCCAGCTCTCTGCTGTGGCCAGGGAGTGCAGTGGAGGATGGCCCAAGTGCTTGGGCCCTGCACCCCATGGGAGACCAGGATAAGTACCTGGTTCCTGCCATCGGATCAGCGTGGTGTGCCGGCTGCAGCGTGCCAGCCGCGGCGGCCATTGGAGGTTGAACCAACGGCAAAGGAAGACCTTTCTCTCTGTCTCTCTCTCACACTGTCCACTCTGCTTGTCAAAAAAAAAAAAAAAAGTTCATGGACATAAACGTTATGAAGAAACCTTTGCACCAAAATCAGCCTAACTTGCCATGAGCTTTTTGGAGACCCCTTGTCCCTCATTATAAAGTGAGAGGTATAACATCTGCTGCATACGAGGTGCCATTTAAATGCTTGCTGACTGAATCGATCAATAAACAAACGGAAGGTGTAGCGTTCCCTAAATCCACATGCTCCATCCCTCTACTCGCTCTTGCCAAAAACGTCCCTGAAAGTTGTTTTAAGCCGGAGAATGGCTGGGTCAGATTTGTCTTGCCGTAGAGGGAGACTAGTGTGCATTCCATGGGTGTGGCTGGTTCAGCCGAGGTGTGAACAAAGAAAGAAGAAAAAATAGTAACCCTTTGTCAGCTGACCAAGGGCCCAGGGAGGGCTGAGGTCTCTCAAACAGCTCTTCTTTCTCCCTCTGTCTCCCAACCCACAAAAGACACTCGCTCATTCCCTCGTTCAGCCCCTCGCTCACTCATTCCACAGCTCTTCCTGGACCTCCCTTTATGGCAGGTACAGAAATGAGTACTGCCAGGGCTGTCCTGTGCAGCAGGTGAAGCCGCCGCCCACAACACTGGCATCTGAAATGGACACCGGTTCTAGTCCTGGCTGCTCCACTTCTGATCCAGCTCCCTGCTAATGCTCCTGGGAAAGCAACAGAGATGGTTCAAGTGCTTGGGCCTCTGCTACCCATGTGGGAAACCTGGATGGAAGATTCTCTCTCTCTCTCTCTCTCTCTCTCTCTCTCTCTGTCTTTCAAATAAATCGTTTAAAACAGAAAGGTAAAAAAAAAAAAAAAAAAGACTGCAACCTATCCCTGACTACGAGACGTAGGATGGGACATAAGTGACAGTGTAGTGGCCTTTCACACAGCCAAAGGACAGAGGTGCCAATTTCTGGTGTGGTTTTGTGTGGTATGTGCAAGCGTACAGGGCAGCACCAAGGTTCTGGCTGATGGGGGGAGGGACCAAATTCCACTCATGGGGGTGAATTGGTTTGAATTCTTTCAGCTGAAGATGAGAGAAATCAGCTCAAATCAGCTCACATGCAGACAGAGAGGAAAGAAAAATCCAGGGGCCAGATTCAGGTTTGGGTTTCAGGCACAGCTGAATCCAGCTGCCTCCGCAATTGTATCCAGCATGTGTTTCTCCCCTCCCTGGTCTCTTCTGGCTTCCCTGGGAGCCTGCAGCTCTGGGCTGACCTCCTCCCAATCAGCCATCCCAGCCTAGAAAGATCAGCTCTGTCCTGATACCTCCTGCAAGGGCTCCCTGGCTGACCCTCACTGACTGCTTCGGTCACAGCCCTACATGGTGATTCCTGGGCTTGGAGCACTCTGCCTCGCCTTGGACTTACTGCCAGCCCCTGGCATCAGCCTCACTCTACACACACAGACTCAGTTCCTAAACAACAAACACTCCCGGCAGTGCTGCCAGAGAAGACAGAGAGGCTAGTGAGAGGCTTAGACCAGGCGTCAGGGAAGGGTTCCTGGAGGAGGCAGAGTCTGAGCCAAGACTGGGAAAACTCTCTGGAATTAGCCATGGGAAGAGAGGTGAGCTGGGTATATTAGCTAGCTACTGCTGTATAACAAATTACCCCAAATTAAATTTTATTTTCATTTTTGGTAAAGATTTATTTATATAAAAGGCAGAGTTAGATAGAAAGATGGATCTTTAATCCACTCACAAAATGGCTACAACAGCCAGGGCTGGGGCAGGCCGCAACCAAGAGCCTGGGACTCCATTGGGTCTCCCACGTGGGTGCAGGGGCCTGAGCACTTGGCCGTCTTCTGCTGCCCACCCAGGTACATTAGTAGGGAGCTGCATCAGAAACAGAGCAGCCAGCACTTGAACCAGCTTAACCCACTGTGCCACACTGCCAGCCTCCAAAATAAAATTTTGAAATAACTTACGCTTGTCATCTCACAGTGTTTAAGGGTCAGGAACCCAGGAACAGTTCAGCCAGCTGGCTCTGGCTGGGTCCCAGCTGTGGTGCCGAAGCTTCATCTCCAAGGGGCTGGCTTCATACCGGGAAAGCAGGCAGGCGCGAGGGAGGAGGTGGGAGGCAGGTGGCACGGAGGTGACGTCAGGCTGGAGCTGGGTTCTGAAGGCCTTTGGGCACTCTGCCGAAAATGTGAACTTTCTGCTCCAGGCAGTCAGGGGCCCGGCGCATTTTCGGTTGGAGGGTGTTGTAGTCTTTTGATTTGGGGATTGGAGATGCCCCAATCTATAGCAGGTTCTTTTCTGCCTGTGCTCTGAACAAATCTGACTTTGACCATCTTCCTAATGGTGAACCCCAGAATTGGGTAGGCACCCCCCAACCCCTGCCCCCAGCCCAGGCACAGCAAGGGCAGAAGCAGCCCAGGCTTTCAGCGGTAGAGCAGGCAGCTTCCTCCTGAAAGGAAGAAGCAAGGCAGAGTTGTGTGGCACGGTCTAAGATGCTGGGTCCTAACCCAGCAGTCAGAATCTGCCATCTGCCCTGGAGCGAGGGGAACCCAAGAGTAGAGAGGGGCTGTCCTTGCGGGAAAGCAGTGGGTGGAGGAGTAGAGAGAAGCACATCCCTGCGATTTGCGATTTTTCTGGAGGCGTGGCTCCAGTGGCTCTTGTGGAGAATGGACGGCCAGGGGAGGGCAAGCGACAGGAGGGGCAGGTGCTCATGCCTGAGGGGGTGGGAGGAAGGGGCAGGGGACAAGTAAGTGACCTCTTGTCACACTACTCAGAAGAGTTTCAGGGACCAGCGGGCTGTGACACAAGCAAGGACTAGAAGAGGCCACATGGCTTGGAGTCGGAGCTGAAGGTTGTATACTTTTCGGTGGCTGGACAGTCCAAAGAGCACTGCTCCAGTGTCCTGGAGCAGGCTTCCCGGCTGCATCACAGCACAGAGAAGCAGAAAGGAAATTGACCACGTAGAGAAGAGGCCGGGCACACGTTACAACAACCTGTCCTTATGAGAACTGATCCTGTCCTGCAAGATCTGACCCACTTCCTCGAGACAGCATTAGTCCATTCACGAGGGCGGGGCCCTGTGACCTAATTACCATCCACAAGGTCCCACCTGTTCAAGGTTCCACCACCTTACCACGGCCACCCTGGGAACCAGCATTCCAGCATGTGAACCTGGGGCACGAACCACATCCAAACCATAGGAGATGTGTTGGTTTGAACTTGTGGACTTTGCTATTCAGATATATAGATGGTAGATGGTAGTGAGTAAGTAGGGAGATAGATGGATAGGTGGATAGATGTGTGTGTGTGAGAGAGAGAGAGAGAGTGAGCACATACATGTGTCTGTCACCTACTTGGTGCCTCAATCTTGGTCTCCTAGTACGGATCTCCCCTAAATGGAAACAGGGCTCCTTGGAGGAGTAGCTGACCCCGAGGCTAGTCCAGAGGAAGTGTCAGATCAGTCCTGAGCACCTTCTTGGGTCAGAAGCGAGGACATGCTCCAAGAATGGCAGGGGACATGTCCAAAGGACACAGAGCCAGCTCACAGGAGCTCCCACTGGCCAATTCTGGATCATTTCAACAAGATCACTGACGAGAATGGATGGTTACCCATGGAAGAAAGTAAGTATCAGTATACACAATGTATACTGATAAAAATATATAGATCCATATACGGGGGAGAAGGAAAGCTCCTCCTTGCCGTAGGATGCCAACCTACAAACACAGGAGTGCCAGGATCCTAAACCCCCACTTGGCACCCCTCTGGGTCATGGGTCCAGGCGGGACTCAGGACTCACACTCTTCACGTCTCCTCTCACCCTGGTCGCTTCCCCTTCCTAAGAGCAAACACACGTAGAAGTGCTTCGGAAGTTAAGCATGTGACCAACCTAAGGCCAAGGAAGCGGGATTCAAAGGCCGAATGGAGAACTTTCGTCCACCTTGGAGCCACAGTAACTCCTCTTTGTACCACCTGTGTCTGTACAAAGCGCCAGGTACACAGTAGGTGCTTAAGGAATACGAGTTGATCAAGTTACCATGACCATGGAGGGGAGATACATGCCCTCCCACTGCTACACCAACCTCTGTGCCCGACAGGATGCATAGGGTGGGAGCACACACAGACACAGATGTCTGAGTGTGTGTGCACAGCTTTTCCAACCTAGAAATTCACGGCTCCTGTGTTCCCCACAGCTGGGCAGGAACTTATCAGAGAGACTTGCACAGGTGCACAAGAACTTATTGCCAAGAACTCCTAGAAGGCAACTTCTATCATTTCCAAGGCCCTTGAGGAGTTCTGAGTTGTTCTTTGGACCCTTCTTCCGAGTCCTGTCTTCTGCCTTCTTCATGGTCTTCACTCCGTCTCCGAGTCCAGATAATCCACTTTCTTGCAAGGTGCAGCTCAGTCTGGGCTCTTAGGTGAGACTAATCTGCCTGACGCTTTTCCATTTGACGTGTTAGGCACAAGGCACACATTGGGCACCTGCTCTGTGAGCCTCATGGTGTAATGTGCTTTGGGTTGTGCGGTTTCTGTGCTTCAATCCCACTCTGGCTCCTCCATTCGTGAAGCTACGTGACCCTGGACAAGTTACTGAACCACTCTGTGCCTCATTTTGTTTTTGTAAAGTCGCGGTTAATAGGCCATACCATAATGTTAAGATGTCGGTTTTGCTTTCCCCCTCCTGCTGGGAGAACCCTGGGGACAGGGTGTGCAGAGGTAGCAGCATTTGGTCCACTGAGGAAGAAGGCGTTTGTGTGGTGTGTGTTTCAGCCACATTTTTTTTTAATTTTTTTAAATTTTTTGACAGGCAGAGTGGACAGTGAGAGAGACAGAGAGAAAGGTCTTCCTTTGCCGTTGGTTCACCCTCCAATGACCGCCGCGGCTGGCGCGCTGCGGCTGGCACACCGCGCTGATCCAATGGCAGGAGCCAGGTACTTATCCTGGTCTCCCATGGGGTGCAAGGCCCAAGCACTTGGGCCATCCTCCACTGCACTCCCTGGCCACAGCAGAGAGCTGGCCTGGAAGAGGGGCAACCGGGACAGAATCCAGCGCCCCGACCAGGACTAGAACCCGGTGTGCCGGAGCCGCAAGGCGGAGGATTAGCCTAGTGAGCCGCGGCGCCGGCCTCACATTTTGTTTTTAAAGAGTTATTTATTTACTTGGAAGGCAGAGTTACAGAGAGAGAGAGAGGGAGGGAGAGAGAGAGAGAGAGAGATTTTCCATCCACTGATTCACCCCAAATAGCCACACGAGGTGGGGCTGGTTCAAGCCAAAGCAAGGAGCCAGGAACTCCATCTGGGTCTCCCATGTGGGTGGCAGGGGCCCAAGCACCTGGACCATCTTCCACTGCTTACCCAGGTATCATAGTAGGGAGCTGTATCAGAAGTGGAGCAGCCAGGACTCAAACCTGTGCTCACACGGAATGCTGGTGTTTCTCAACCCATACCCCCAGCCACACTTTTCAAGGACTATAGAACTTGGACCTGTGAAGTTTACTGGAAAGTGCTAGCTTTTGCCGCCAGCAGTCAGCTCAGCAGGCCGTGGCGGCTCAGGCCACCTGCTCTCCCATCCTCTTCCTGACCCGCAGCTCACCTGCCTGGGGCTGGGCAGGGCCTGCCTGGCAGGTTCCTCCCTCTCTTCCCACTCCTTGGCTGGACCTGGGGAGTCTGGGCTTTGTGTGGCCCGAGTGTGTATGTGTCACAGCGTGTGGGTGTCACTGTGTGCTGGCAGTGCTGACAACCAGGCTCAGTGATGTGCGCCCTCGGGGTGGGTCGGTGACGGGCTGGGTGTCAAACTGAGCTTGACTCAGGAGGAAACAGAAAGGGCCTTTCTTCTCTGGGAGAACACAGGAGATTGTCGATGCTGGGTGTGATGCCCGTGTCACCGAAGCGAGTCACCACACCTCCCTGGGCCACCACCTCTTTGGGTGTCGATTGTGGATATGAAGGCTGAGAGATCCGTCAGCCGTTGGCAAGCTGCGGATTTGCCAGTGAGCAGGACAGGCAGTGTCCCTCCCCCACCCCCACAGAAGCTCAGCGTGCCATAAGCAGTGATCAGGTAAAGAAGCCGAGTGCTAGTATGATCCAGGGGCCTCCAGCCAGAGCCCCGTTTTCCAAGATGCCTCCAATGGAGAAGCTGCTCACTGGGAGAGAAAGCTCTGGAGTCAGAGTTCAGGATCCTGGCCCCATTCCAGCCAGTCCTTCGCTGGGTCATCTTGGGGATGTGAGATTCCCCAGTCTAGCCTCAGTTTCTTCTGCAAAATGGAGATAGTGCCCACGTCACGAGGTGGTTGGGAGGGGGTCACGTGTAGATTCTGAGGTCACGCATCAGCCTCCCCACACTTGCATGGGGTTCTGGTCCAGGCATTTGGTCTGTTAGGATTCCAGCTGAGATGTTCACAATGCACGACAGAGTGTCTGGGTTCGAGTCCCAGCTCTGGCTTCCAATTCCAGCTTCCTGCTAATGCACACCTTGGGAGGCAGCAGTGATGGCTCAAATCATTGAGTTCACTGTTTGGCTTTGGCTCAGCCCACTTCTGGCTGTTGTAGGCATCTGGGGAGTTAAACAGTCTGTGGGGGATCTCTCTGTATCTACCTTCCTTGTCTCTCTGCTTCTCACATACATTTTGTTTTATTTCATTTTTAAAAATTTATTTATTTGAGAGGCAGAGTTACAGAGAGAGGGGTAGGCAGAGAGAAAGGTCTTCAATCTGCTGGTTCACTCCCCAAATGGCCCATATGGGATGCCATTGCCACAGGCAGAGGCTCAACCTACTACACCGCAGTGCCAGCCCCCTCACATACATTTTAAAAATAGCATATTGGTGTTGTGGTATACTGGGTAAAGCTGCTGCCTGCAATGCTGGCATCCCACGTGGGTGCTTGTTCAAATCCCAGCTGCTCTACCTCCGATCTAGCTCCCTGGTAATGCACCTGGGAAAGCAGTGGAAGATGGCCCAAGTGCTTGAGCCCTTGCACCCATATGGGAGACCTGGAAGAGGCTCCAGGCTCCTGGCTTCAGCCTGGCCCAGCCCCAGCTGTTGCAGCCATTTGGAGAGTGAACCAGCAGATGGAAGATCTCTCTCTCTCTCTCTCTCTCTCTCCCCTCCCTCTTCCCTCTCCCTCTCTCTTTCTATAACTCAGCCTTTCAAATAAATAAAATCAATCTTTAAAAAATAAAAAACATATTTAAAAAGATGATTCAAACAGGATAAAGGGTCCACAATGGGAAGTGAAATTCCCCCGGCAACCCCTCCCCTAGCAATCTACATCTGATGGGCGTTTTGGTGTGCAGCAGTGACCTCGGCCTTTGAAAAACATTATTGTTTTCAGAAAGCAAGAGAAGCAGGCATTACTCATCTTTCTCCCCAGGAGGTCTGCAGCCAGAAGGGACTGAGAGCTTGCCATGGAACTGAGGGTCTACCAGAAGATTAGGGGGCCTCCGAGCTCGGCCCCTCTGTTGGCCTCCTGGGCTTCCAAGGCCAGGGGTCGGGGGTCCACCAGCCCAGACCTTCAGCCCCCAACCCTGTCAGAGAAGCTCTTGCACAGCTATTTGCTGGGTGACTAGGACAAGCCCTGGGCTGGGGCTGGAATTTGGGTGAATGAGGAAATAGAGTCAGAAAGGCATTGGATCTTACTGTAAGTGAGCGTGAGGGAGGTAGCGGTGACTCAGCACCTGCTCTCTCCCAAGGGCTATTGTTCGGCTGTTTTAAAAATCAGTGTTTAAGTACACGAGTAATGTCGGCACCATTTCCTTGTTCAAACGCAAGCATCACAGATGAGGCCAAACCTCTTCCACCTGCAGCCCCGATGTTGACTTTCTCCCCCCTCCCCAGTAACGCTTGTTTTCAATGTGGGGTGAATCCCTTCAACTTTTTGCTTTACATTTTACATACACACATGTGTATTTTTGCCCTTTTTCAAAAAGATTTATGTATCAATTTGAAAGGCAGAGTGACAGAGGGAGAGAGAGAATGAGGGGAAGACCAGAGAGAGAGAGAGAGAAAGAAAGAAAGTCTTCCATCCATTGGTTCACTCCTCAGACAGCTGCAATGGCCAGAGCTGTACCAGTCTGAAGTGAGGAGCCAGGAGCTTCTTCCAGGTCTCCTACATGGGTGCAGGGGCCCAAGCACTTGGGCCATCCTTTACTGCCTTCCTGAGCCATAGCAGAGAGCTGGATTGGAAGTGAAGCAGCCAGGACTCAAACTGGTGCCCATAAGGCCCTGTTTTCTATTGAAATGCATAATATCACCCAGTTAGTCACTTACTTTTTGGATTAGCAACATGCCTGTGAGGTTTTTTTCAAGTGAATACAGATTTGCTCCCTGATTCAATGACAGCTTACATGTGTAATTTTTAAAATTTATTTATTTATTTGAAAGGCAGAATTACACATACAGAGAGAGGGAGAAATGAGAGAGAGAGAGAGAGAGAGAGAGGTCTTCAATCTGCTGGTTCACTCCCCAAATGGCTGCAATGACCAGGACTATGCCAGAGGGAAGCCAGGAACCAGGAGCTTATTCCAGGTCTCTCATGTGGGTGCAGGGGCCCAAGCACTTGGGTCATCATCATCTTCTTCTTTTTTTAAGATTTATTTATTTATTTGAAAGAGTTACACAGAGAGGGAAGGAGAGGCAGAGAGAGAGGTCCTCCATCCGCTGGTTCACTCTCCAATTGGCCACAATGGCCAGAGCTGCGCTGATCCAAAGCCAGGAGCCAGGAGCCTCTTCCCTGTCTCCCATGTGGGTTCAGGGGCCCAAGGACTTGGGCCATCCTCCACTGCTATCCCAGGCCATAGCAGAGAGCTGGATCGGAAGTGGAGCAGCTAGGACACTAACCAGCACCCATGTGGGATGCTAGCACCGCAGGGGGCAGCTTTACCTGCTACGCCACAGCGCTGGCCCTCTATGTACAATTTTACAGTGCATGCCCACATAAGCTTTGTTTTACAGAGGAGCAAACAGAAGCTTGGAGAACAAAAGGAGTAGTGAAAGAGGATTCAGACATGGATTTGTGTATCTGTAAATTTAGGTTCTTTCTTCCCTTTGCTTGGTCCACCTGTGATTTGTACCCTACGTTCCCTTTGGCCTATGATGTCAGCAAATGGGCCATTTAAACAGCAGACCAGGGGCCAGCGTCATGGCCCAGCCCTGAATGTTGCAGCCATCCTTCTCCCTCCCTCCCTCGCTCCCTCCCTCCCTCTCTGTGTGTGTGTGTGTGTGTGTGTGTCTATCTCTGCCTTTCAAATAAAATAAATCTTTTTCAAAAATACACGCTGAACAGCAGATTGGTCATGAGGCAAATGATTCTTTGGTCACCTCCCTTCTCTCTTAAAATTCTTCCATGGGGGCCGGTGCTGTGGCATAGCGGGTTAAAGCCCTGGCCTGAAGCACCAGCATCCCGTATGGGTGCCAGTTCTAGTCCCAGCTGCTCCACTTCCAGTCCAGCTCTCTGCTATGGCCTGGGAAAGCTGTAGAAGATGACCCATGTCATTGGGCCCCTGCACCCACGTGGGAGACCTGGAAGAAGCTCCTGGCTCCTGGCTTTAGATCACCACAGCTTCAGCCGTTGACGCCATTTAGGGAGTGAACCAGTGGAAGGAAGACCTTTCTCTCTTTCTCTTCCTCTCACTGTCTATAATTCTACCTCTCAAATAAATAAAATCTTTAAAAAAAAATCCTTCCATGGTCCTCTAGTACCAAGGGACAGCATCTATTTTTCTTTTTAAAGATTTTATTTATTTATTTGAGAGGTAGAGTTACAGACAGAGAGGGGCCCAAGCACTTGGGCTATCTTACACCACTTTCCCAAGCCCAGCAGAGAGCTGATTACAAGAGGAACAGCTGAGGCCGGCGCCGCGGTTCACTAGGCTAATCCTCCGCCTTGCGGCGCCGGCACACCTGGTTCTAGTCCCGGTCGGGGCGCCGGATTCTGTCCCGGTTGCCCCTCTTCCAGGCCAGCTCTCTCTCTGCTGTGGCCCGGGAGTGCAGTGGAGGATGGCCCAAGTGCTTGGGCCCTGCACCCCATGGGAGACCAGGATAAGTACCTGGCTCCTGCCATCGGATCAGTGCGGTGTGCTAGCTGCAGCGCGCTGGCTGCGGCGGCCATTGGAGGGTGAACCAACGGCAAAGGAAGACCTTTCTCTCTGTCTCTCTCTCACTGTCCACTCTGCCTGTCAAAAAAAAAAAGAAAAAAAGAGGAACAGCTGGGACTTGAACCAGTGACCATATGGGATGCCAACACCACAGGTGGAGGCTTAGCCCACTATGCCACAGCACGGGGCAGCATCTAAATCTCCCTACCCAGTGAGAAAAGATCTTCCAGATATGGTTCCTGAGAGTTTCCTAAGGCTTCCCTGGCCAGGCTCTGCCCGCTGGCAACCGTTCCAGAAGAAAACAAATGACCGATGGGCCTGCTCCTGCCGCACATGTTTGTACTCAGCGTCTTCTGCATGCTGTCCTCTCTGTTAGGAAGAACTTCTCCACCCAACCCTCTTCCCCTGATTTCCTCCAAGATATGCTGCACCCTGTGTCACCACAGGGCTTTGTGTGTGTTGTGATCAGGGAGTTCCCTTCCCATGCCAGGTGCAATTTATGTCTGTCTTTCACTCTCAAGGGTGGGCTCCTTGCAGGGAAGGCTGCCACACCATTCACCTGGGTCTCCAGGCCTACAGAGGGGCTCACATTGGCCTGGTGATGAAGATGCCAGGTGGGATGCCCATGTCCCACATCGGACTACCCAGGTTCAAGTCCCAGCTTCACTTCTGATTGCAGCTTCATGCTCATGTGCAGCCGGGGGTGGGGGGAGCAGGTGATGCCTCAAGTAGCTTGGTCCCTGACACCCACAAGGGAGACCTGGATTGGGTTTCGTCTTCTTGCTTCAGCCTGATCCAGCCTCAGCAAAAACTGGTCATTTGGATTGTGAATTGGCTCTCTGTATGTCTGTCTACCTCTCAAGTCAATCAATTAATTTTTTTTTTAAAGAGAAAAAGAGTCATGAGGCTAGAGTTGTGGCACTGTAGGTTAAGCCACTGCTTGTGACACCAGAATCCCGTATTGGAGCGCTGATTCAAGTCTTGGCTGCTCCACTTCCAATCCAGCTCCCTGCTAAGGGCCTGGGAAAGCAGTAGAAGATGCCCCAAGTCCTTGGGCCCCTGGACCTTCGTGGGAGACTTGGAAGAAGCTCCTGGCTCCTACTGGACCTAGACCTGGCTGTTGTGGCTACTTGGGGGAATGAACCAGCGGATGGAAAGTCCCCCCCCCACCCCCGCCTGTTGCCATCTCTCTCTTTCTCTCTGATATTCTGCCTTTCAAATAAATAAACAAATCTTAAAAATAAACATGTATTTTTAAAAAACCCTACAGGGAGTGAATGGTTGAGAGCGTTAGGAGTTTCTGGGATGATGAACAGGGAATAGGTGCACAGGATGACAGTCCTGGAAGACAAAGCGAAGATTGTTGGATTGGATGTTCCCAAAAGGCAGACACGCAGTCCAGGTGCGTGATGTCTGTTGGGCCCTGCTTTGTGAGGCCCTCCTGGACTCAGTGGTTTCTCCCAGATCCACTGTGGTCCCTTCTCAGCTCTCTCCTCTGGCCTTTAAGGCTGCGGAAAGGGCATTCGTCTGAAAGCAGTCCCACCAAAGGCTGGCTGAGCCTTGTGGCTTCATCCTTTTGGTTTCATTCCCTCCTTCTAAAAGGGCATCCAGCCTCTGCCCACTCTGGAAACAGGGAGGGCATTCTGAGAAGAGGGACTGGGGGTTGCTCCTGTTGGAGGAACGCGCACCTCCTTAAGATCGTGGATAACAATCAGTATCTCCAACTCGCATTTCGCCTCAAAATTCCAATGACATCTTTTGTTAGAGTAAAATTTGGGGAAACCCAGAGCTTTCATTCATTTCCTTTCACTTCCCTTTTCTCCGAACAAATTTGAGGGAAAATCTCTTTTCATTTATTTTTTTCCTTATAGAATTTAATACTTCTTTCACAAAGAATATTTTTAAGATACAGAACTTGGGAAAGAATAGAATCCCATCACTTACACACCATCGTAGTATTTTTTATTCCATCTCTTTTAGATTTATTTATTTGAAAGTTAGAGTTACACACAGAGAAGAAGACACAGAAAGAGAGAATCTTTCATCCGCTGGTTCACTCCCCAGATGGCCACAACGGCAGCAGCTGGACCAGACTGAAGTCAGGAGCTAGGAGCTTCTTCCAGGTATCCTACATAGGTTTAGAGGCCCAAATACTTGGGCCATCCTCTGTTGCTTTCCTAGGTGCATCAACAGTGGAGCAGCCAGGACTTGAACTGTTAATGATATGGGATGTGGGTAATGCAGATGGCCACTTAACCCACTACGCCACTGCACCAGCCCCATTCCAGTCTTTTTTTTTTTAATGTTATATTTATTCAATTGAAAAACAGAGGAGGGAGGGAGAGAGAGAAAGAGAGGGAGAGAGAGAGAGGGAAGGAGGGAGGGAGAGAGAGAGAGGGAGGGAGAGAGAGAGAGGGAGGGTGGGAGGGAGGGGGGGGGAGGGAGAAATCTTCTATCTACTGGCTCACACCCCAGATGGCTGCAATGGCCAGGGCTGAACCAGGCCAAAGCCAGGAGCCTGGAACTACATATGGGTCTCCCCAAGTGGGTGACAGGGGTCCAAGTACTTAGAAACATCTTCTGCTGCCTTCCCAGGTGAAATAGCAGGGAGCTGGATCAGAAGCAGAGCAGCCACAACTTGAACTGGAGCTCCAATATGGGATGTCGGGGTCACAGGTGGTGGCTTAACCCAATGCCACAGTACTGGTGTGCTGGTGCCCTCCAGTCTTTTTTCTATATGTATGGTTTAAAAAGTTCTGTAGTATCATTCCTATGGCAACAAGTGTATAACACATGGATAATGTTGAAATGGACAATGAATAACCATGCCCATCTTAGCAAACACCTAGGAGCCCCCATGCACCCTCCCTGACCATATGCCTCTCCCCAACCCACCCAGAGGTAGGTGCCATCTTGAATTTTGTATGAACCATCCCTCTGCTTTTCTTGATGATTTCATTGTGTCCCAAAATGATGTCGTGTTTTTGACATTTATGTCACTGGAGTATAGAATTTTGCACTTTGCCCTTCTCATTTGTCTGTGAAATTCACCCATGTTGATGTGTGTAGGTATACAGACTATTAATTTTCAGTGCTGTGTAGCAGTACGTTGCATGGATACCCTGCACTCCAATTTATCCATTTTCCTGCTGATGAATGAGTGGATGGTTTCTGGGATTTTTCTGTCATCTCTGAAACATTTTCTTGTGCTAAATGATTAATAACTTTATGGTGTTAATATGTATGTGTACAGCGTGCCATTTCAACCATGTTTAAGTGTCTCATTCTGTGGTATTAGGTATATTCACGTGGTGCAGCCATCACCACTGTCCGCCCCCAGACCGTTTTCATCTTCCCCAGCTGGAACTCTGTACCCACTGGACAGTAACTCCTCGTTTCCCTTCCCCCTGACCCCAGGCCACCACTGTGCTGCTTTCTGTCTCTATGAATTTGACTGCTCTGAGGACCTCACACAGTGGAATCCTATGGCATCTGTGTTTCCATGACTGGTTTATTTAGCACAATGTCTTCAGTGTGCGTCCATGCAGCATGGGTCAGCTGAGTCATATTCCATCATGCTGTTCCCAACATTTGGTTTCATCCACTGTTTGTCTGTGGTGGACACCCAAGCTGCTCTCTTACTTCTTGGTTCTTGTGAATAACGCTGCTATGGACATGGGTGTTTGGGTCCCTGCTTTCAATTCTTTTGGATATATGCACAGAGGTGCTGGAATACAGTAATTCCATTTTACATTTTTTTGAAGAACTACCATACTGGTTTCTATATTAACTGTTCTATCTTGTGTTTTCATCAGCAGGGCACAAGGGTACAAGTTCTTCTCCATGTGCTCACCAAAGCTTATTATTCTCCAGTAAATTTTTAAAACTATAACAGCCATCTTGATGTGTGTGAGGTGGTTCTAGGATTTTTAGTTAACACAACAACTATGGTCATAGACTCTGACACACATGTGCAATAGTTTTTCTAGTGACACCATCAGGAGTGGAATTGCTGGGTCAGGTGATTTTCCTAGGTGTCAGTACAAACACACACTGTCATCAAGAGCAGAGGTTCATTCCAGCTGCCCCACACCCTAACTCTTGCTATTGTTAGGCTTTCAGTTTTCAGCTTGTTGGGAATGCAATGATATTCCAGTGTGGTTTTATTTTCCCTTTCCATGAGCAATCACAATATTGAGCATCTTGTCACATGTTCCTTGGTCATGTTTGTTTCCTTTTAAGTAAAATATCTATTTAAATCTCTGCCCACTTCTCTATTGGATTGTTTGTCTTAACTTTATGGATTTGTAGGACCTCATCTATTCTACATATTAATATTTATCGACCATATGTCATAGATATCTTCTCCAAATTTATAGCTTTTCAGTTCATCTTTTAGGGTATCCTTTGGTGAACAGAAATTATTTTAGGGAATCAGCATTGTGGTGGTTAAGCTGCCTTTTGTGACTCTAGCATCCCATACTGGGAACCCTGTTCAAGTCCCAGATGCTCTGTCTCTCTCTCTCTCTCTCTCTCTTTTTTTTTTTTTTTTTTTTTTGACATGAAGAGTGGACAGTGAGAGAGAGAGACAGAGAGAAAGGTCTTCCTTTTGCCGTTGGTTCACCCTCCAATGGCCGCCGCGGCCGGGGCACCACGCTGATCTGATGGCAGGAGCCAGGTGCTTCTCCTGGTCTCCCATGGGGTGCAGGGCCCAAGCACCTGGGCCATCCTCCACTGCACTCCCTGGCCACAGCAGAGAGCTGGCCTGGAAGAGGGGCAACCGGGACAGAATCCGGCGCCCGACCAGGACCAGAACCAGGTGTGTTGGCGCCGCAAGGCGGAGGATTAGCCTAGTGAGCCGCGGCGCCGGCTCAAGTCCCAGCTGCTCTGTCTCTGATGCAGCTCCATGCTAACGAAACTGGGAAAGCAGTGGCTCATGGCCCACCACATGCTTGGGCCCTTGCCGCCATTGTGGAGACCTAGTTGGAGTTCCCGGCTCCTGTCTTTAATGTGACCCAGCCCTGAATGTTGTGGCCTTTTGGGGGTGAAAGATCTCTCTTTCTCCGATATTCTGCCTTTGAAATACATACACACATAAATCTTTTTTAAAAAGAAGTTATTTTAACTTAGTCAAATCTCTCAGTATTTTTCAGTGTGGTTGCACTTTCTGTATTTTGTTTAAGAACACTTTGTCTACCATGAGGTCATAGTGATAGTCTTTATTTATTCTTTATTTTCCTCTGAGACCTTAGGTTGTTCTTTTACATTTAAGGCCATGATCTACTGGGGTGTTTTGTTTTGTTTTGTTGTCTTTTCCACTTGGATAATCAATTGGCTCAGTGTTACGGATCCATGTTGTGGGCCTTTATTCTGTTCCACCCATCTCTTTTGGTCTTTGCATCAGTTTCATATTGTCTTGACTGTGGTTGCTTACAGTGAACCTTGATATTTGGTCAGTCCCCTGCCCAGAGTTCTGCTTTGAGAGTCTTAGGCTTTCTTGGTCCATTGCTCTTCTATGTAAATTGAAGATTGAGCTTGTCAGGTTATATGAAAACCTGCATCAGGACTTTGATTGGAATAGTGTTCTGACAATGTGAGGAGAATTGCCTTTGTATCCATGAACATGGTACACTTCTCTATGTATTCAGGTTTTTCTTTAATGTCACAATGAAATTTTATGATTTTCTTTAAAAAGCCTTAACAACTTACCTTGGGTACTTTATATTTGTGGTGGCTTTTGTAAGCAGTATCATGTGTCCATGATACTGAACACATGAGTAGGTTTCCTAAAAATGTACTTGTCACCATACAGTGTATCACACGTGCTTTATTTGACACAGGAACGTCCTCCATGGGGTGCTAAATATTTGTAAGGAGAAATGACTGTTCCACTATTATTGGCCACTGCAGGTTTCTGGTTCCCACTTTGCTCTAGTCTTATTAGATGTTTAACTTTCCCTTAAGAACTTTGCATTTCGAGTTAGACAGTGAGAGAGAGAGAGACAGAAAGGTCTTCCTTTTTCCGTTGGTTCACCCCCCAAGTGGCCGCTATGGCCAGTGTGGTGCAGCTGGCGCGCTGTACTGATCCGAAGCCAGGAGCCAGGTGCTTCCTCCTGGTCTCCCATGAGGGTGCAGGGCCCAAGGACATGGGTCATCCTCCACTGCACTCCTGGGCCACAGCAGAGAGCTGGACTGGAAGAGAAGCACCCAGGACAGAATCCAGCACCCCAACCGGGACTAGAACCCGGGGTGCCGGTGCCACAGGTGGAGGATTAGCCTAGTGAGCCGTGGCGCTGGCTGAGTTTCTCACTTCTAAAAGGCAAGGGATGATGATACGTCTCTCATGGTGTCACCGGAGAAATTGCAGGGTTCTTGTCTTCACGCAAGAAAGAATTCAGGCGTGAGACAGAGAGTAGTGGGAGGTAAAATAGCAAGGTTTATTAGGGAAGGGACATCCCTAAGGATGGATGGGCACCTCTCCAGAGCCTGAGAGGGTGCCCAGTCGCTCGGACTTGGGGGGGAGGGAGGAGCGAGGTTACATGGATGAATGGAGAGATTACACCTGACCAGACCAGGCGGGCGACTCAGCAGAGAGGCTGAGGGCTGAGCGAGTAGTCCCGTAGTCCCGTTGAGGCGGGGGTGGGGTGGGGGGGTGGGGTGGGGGTGGGGGGGTGGTTAAGGAGATGGGTCTTGCTTCCCCACCTGTTCCTCTTGGAACAAAGGGCTTTTTGGATGCAAATGTTAAGAAACTTCTCCCTGAGTTTTCTCTTGAAGGTCTGAAACAAAGGACTTTATGGATGCAAATGTTATCAGACAGGGACAGGAGGAAGGGAGCAGGGTGTTTGAGATACAGATACTGGGCTGCACCTGGGAGATTGTGGAAGATTTGTCAAGCAGAAGGGGTGGGGACCCACCCCACCCCCACCTGGCAGGTTATCAGGTGGAAAGGGGCAGGGTAGGGCAGGATGTGAATACCGGGCTGCCCCTGAAACACCATCTGGATGACCTTGAGATGCAGCATATGCTGGACATAGATGTCTTCTTCTTTAGGCCTTTATGTCGCACACACATAAGCTCATAACTGACTTCCTACCTAACAATGGGATAACTGTAATGATTAAATAAGATAGTAGAGGCTGGTGTCATGGTGCAGCGGAGTAAGTTGGTTCTTGCAACACTATCATCTTGCATTGGAGTGCCAGTTTGAGTTCTGACTGCTCTGCTTCTGATCCAGCTCCCTGCTAATGCACTTGGGAAAGCAGCGGAAGATGGCCCAAGTGCATGGGGCCTTGCTAGCCATGTGGGAGACCCCAATGGAATTCTGATCTCCTGGGTTCAGCCTGGATCAATCCTGGCCATTGAGGCTATCAGGGGGGTGAACCAGAGGATGAAAGACCTCTCTCACTCTCCCTCCTGCCAGTCTTCCTTTCCAATAAATAAGTTTTAAAAAATGAACAAGTGAGATAGTAGAATAAAATGCCCAACAGGGAGGCTGGCACATGGTAAGAATGCAATGTGATGATTTCTCAACAAAACTTCTACTTTTACTTTGGTAGGTATTGACTGTTATATTTGAAATCTAAGTTTGAAAAATTGCTAGGGAAAAATCAGGACTTCTGTTTTCTCTCCCTCTCCTGTCCTCCCTCCCTCCCTCCTGCCGTTTGCCAGGGTTAAATCCCCAGGCTCCCAGGCCCTCCAGTCGCCAGCTGGGGAGAGGATAAGAGCTTCTCCCTTGAGGATGCCACCTGCAGCCTGGCTCTTGGATCAGCCCCCTCTCCCCCACCTCCCAGCCACTGCCTGAGGCCAGATCTCAGGGCTGCTCGCGGTTCCCTGCCTCCTGCCTCTCTCCATCTTGCTGCTTGAGCAAACCTTCCATCATTTCAACTCCACCACCTGATGGTGCGGCTCCTTGATTGGAGCCTTCCATAGCTCCCCAGTGCAAGCTCATTGTCTGCTTTTCCAGGCACTGCAGGGTCTGACCTCCCCCAACTTGTTGCCACGGACCAAACTCTTACCCAGTGTCTTACCCACGTGGTTCGTGAATTCTGACACAAAATTGCTGGGTAGGAGGCATTCTTCCATTATGTAGATGAGGACCCTGAGGCACAGAGAGGTGAAATGACTCCTCAGGGACCCCACAGTCAGGAAGTGCAGAAGCAGGATTTGAACCCAGCTCTCTGGCTCCCAGGCTGGCTTTCTCTCCCCTTTTACCTTGGCTCCCTCACCGAGGGAGAAGGGCTCAGTGTGATGAGTTTAACGCACAGGGCGGCAGGAATGCGGACACAGGGCTTCCAGCCATCTGTGTGAGAGGGTCTGAACCCAGCAGGCTGGGAGCAAAGGTCAGAACCAGAGGCTGAGGTCAAAGAGAAAGTGTGCTTGGCTGGCTCTTTTCACCTCTGGCTGAGCTGCGGTGGGGGTGGAGCTACCCTGGTGGGTGGGTTGGTGACGTGGCTCTTGGGAGAGGCAGGGCGGGGAGCAGTGAGGTCAGGCTTGAGGATGACATAGCTGGATATGGAGGAAGTGATTATGACCAGGAAATAAGTGAGCTAAAACCACCCCCAGGCCTGTCAGAATATTCCTGGCATCGAGGGACAGTTAAAAAATAGTCAGAATCCCATTTTACAATTCCTTGTGTCACTTATTTGCCTGGCTGCTCAGTCTTTCCAATAACCCCGAGAAGTGGTTATTTTTGTTTCTGTTTTACAGAGGAGACTGAAGCTCAGAGAGCTGCGGGTACTCGTTCAGGGGCTCCCAGCTTAGAAGCGACAAAAATCCAAGACACTCGTCAGCATCTGCCTGATGCCCCGGGCTCCCCTGCCACTGCACCCTCACTCAGATGACATTCTGGGGTCATCTTTGTTCCTCCACATGGGACCAAGTAATTTGGGGGCCACACAGGTATCATAAGTGCCCTGCTTTGATAGAAAATATTACAGTGAGGGGCCAGCGCTGTGGCATAGCAGGTAAAGCTGCCTCCTGCAGTGCTGGCATCTCATATGGGCGCTGGTTCGAGTCCCGGCTGCTCCACTTCCGATCCAGCTCTCTGCTATGGCCTGGGAGAGCAGTGGAAGATGGCCCAAGTCCTTGGGCCCCTGCACCCATGTGGGAGACCTGGAAGAAGCTCCTGGCTCCTGGCTTCGGATCAGCCCAGTCCCGGCCGTTGTAGGCCATCTGGGGAGTGAACCAGCACACACCCCATTTCTGTCATGCTGCCTTTCAAATCTATCAATCTTTAAATAAAAACCACCTGATGTGATCACCAAAGTTGTAAACATGACACGTGTGGGACTGCTGCCAGCCTGCCTCGTGCACACCAGACCTCGTGTACATTAGGCTGCACCCCATACCATGAGAGTGGACCCACCCAGTGATGTCCTAGCCATCATGGGGTCATAGTGCAGCGCTTTCCTCACGTGTGGGCTGATGCTGGTGTGAACTCCAAGGCTGCACTGCCAGTCATATAAAGGAATAGCACATACTTTGCACAGCACGGAATACTTGACAAGATGGCTTTATTACTTGTTTATGTATTTGCTACTCTAAGAGTGTATTCCTCTACTTATTACAACACAGTACACTGGAGAGCAGCATGCTGGGATTGCTGGCAACAGCCTCAACTGTCCCTGGGTCTTGACTGCATCATTTCTGCTGTGCTCGAATTAGTGCCATGTTGTTTTGTTCTTCCTGACCCTGGGAGCCACACACACCTGCACATCTACCATATCAGTGTGTGCAGCATATAGCTTAGGTGTGTGGTGGGCTATGCCACATAGGGTGTGGGAGTCCACGCTGTCATGTGCATGCAGTGACAGAGTCAGCTCCCAAGCAGGTGCTCCGGTGGTTAAGCGACGTGTGGCTGTATTTAACTCATTTATTTGTTTACCATCACCTCACTCATCTGTTGCCACAAAAACCCACCACGAGAATGGCAGCTCCATGAAGCAGGGTGGTTTTTTGTTTGTTTGTTTGTTTAAAGATTTATTTACTTGAAAGGCAGAGGCAGAGAGAGAAAGAGAGAGGTTTTCCACCCGCTGGTTCACTCCCCACATGGCCACAATGGCTGGAGCTGGGCTGATCCAAAGCCAGGAGCCAGGAGCTTCTTCCAGGTCTCCCACACAGGTGCAGGTGCCCAAGGACTTGGGTCATCTTCTACTGGTTTCCCAGTGCATTATCAGAGAGCTAGATCAGAAGAGGAGCAGCTGGTACTTGAACTGGTGCCCATATGGGATGCTGGCACTACAGGCGGCAGCTTTACCCGCTAGGCCACAGTGCCGGCCCCAAGGCAGGGGTTTTTGTCTGCTCTTGTTCAGACTCTGCTATCTCCAGAACCTAGACCCAAGCCTGCACCTGAGACTCAGCTCACAAAACTCAGCTTGAAGTGAACGCAATACAAAAGTTTGTTTCTGGGGGCCGGTGCTGTGGCGCAGTAGGTTAATCCTCTGCCTGTGGCCCTGGCATCCCAAATGGGTGGCAGTTCAAGTCCCAGCTGCTCCTCTTCCCATCCAGCTCTCTGCTATGGCCTGGGAAGCAGTAGAAGATGGCTCAAGTCCTTGGACCCCTGCACCCACATGGGAGACCCAGAAGAAGCTCCTGGCTCCTGGCTTTGGATTGGCCAGCTTCAGCAGTTGTGGCCATTTGGGGAGTGAACCAGCGGGTGGAAGATTCTCTCTCTCTCTCTTTCTCTCTCTCTCTTTTTTAATTTTTTTTTTTGACAGGCAGAGTTTTCTCTCTCTCTCTCTCTCTCTCTTCTTTTTAAATTTTTTTTTTTTGACAGGCAGAGTGGACAGTGAGAGAGAGAGAGAAGAAAGGTCTTCCTTTGCCGTTGGTTCACCCTCCAATGGCCGCCGCGGCCGGCGCGCTGCGGCCAGCGCACCGCGCTGATCTGATGGCAGGAGCCAGGTACTTATCCTGGTTTCCCATGAGGTGCAGGGCCCAAGCACTTGGGCCATCCTCCACTGCACTCCCTGGCCACAGCAGAGAGAGAGCTGGCCTGGAAGAGGGGCAACCGGGACAGAATCTGGCGCCCCAACCGGGACTAGAACCCGGTGTGCCGGCGCCGCAAGGCGGAGGATTAGCCTAGTGAGCCGTGGTGCCGGCCCTCTCTCTCTCTCTCTGTGTCTCTCCTTCTCACTATCTGTAACTCTACCTCTCAAGTAAATAAATAAATAAATTTTTTAAAGTTCATTTATTTGGTTAGGTTTCATCTGCCTGTGACAGAGGGAGATGCACTTACAATCTTTCAACCTGCTGCCTTTGACCTTTCTGGTTCTGAGCTGAATTTGTCTCTCCTATTCATCGTCCCACACTGCTCTTGCATTTCTTCTCAAATAAATAAATAAAGTCTTAAAAAAAAATACAAGCCAGGGACCCTCCCAGGGCCAGGCCCACCCAGATGACCCCCCCACACCCGGTCTGCCTCTAGGGTAGGGCCCTCCCCCCAGCTCCAGCCACGCTGGCCTCCTTCCTGTCCTCAGGGCTTTGAGTCTTGAAACACCACAGCCTGGGTGCCCAGGACCCCAGAAGTCACTGCCGCACAGTTGTGGAGGTTGGAGTCCAAGTCAAGATGCTGGCATTTTGGTTTCTCCTGAGGCCGTTGTCCTTGGCTAGTGGATGGTCAGTCGTTCCTCTGTGCCAGTACACCCTGGTGTCCCTCGTGGGCCTAACATCCACGTCCTGAAAGTGTGCCAGTCAGGTGGAATTAGGACCCACCCTACCTCCACTTAAAGGTCCTCTCTCAGGTACAGCCGCATGCTGCCATGCTGGGGGTTTAGGGTTAGCATGAATCCGGGACACAGGGCAGTTGGTAACACGGCCCCAGCTTTTCGAAGGCCTTGTTCCTTCTCCTGCTCAGATACCGCTCAGGTGCCTTCACTTCCAAAAAGCCTGCCCTGACTACTCTCCCTCACCCATTCATTTCCAGGGTAGCAACACCCTGCTGATTTGCTCATTTTGCACACAACCTGCTGGTCCAAGTTTACATCCCTGCCTACTCAGGGATGGTCTGGTCCCTGCAGCACGATGGCTAGTATTCAGCACAGAGCTGTTGGCTGCAGGAGGTATCGGTGTGGAGGCTCTTCTTTGGTATTTGTTTGCCAATTCCTTTTTTTTTTCTTCTTTTTTTGGTCTGTTTGCCAGTTTCTGTAGTGTAAATATGCCCACCATGGCCAATTGCAGGCTGCCAACACGATGTCAAACAGCCCTTATAATCCCTGAAAATCAACCTGTTCTGGTGAGCAGGTTCAATCTGGCTCCAGCTCCTCCCAGAGTGTAGACTCCCTCCTCCAGAACATAGACCCCCTTGAAGGCCGGGGAGTGGTCTTGCTTCTTCATAGCCACACCCCCAATATCTAGAACAGGTCCTGGACGAAAGGACGGCTCAGCAAGTGTCCTCAGTTTTAATCTATCTCTGTTGACCTTTCCTGAGTTGGCCCCTTCAACCAGCCTCAGTTGCTTACTGGCCTTTTGGCTGCTGGGTTCCCTTGGTCCCCCATAACACATGGTGTACCCAGGTGACATTCAGGTCCCCAAGGGCCACATGTCTTCTGCCTCTCTGTCCAGACAACCCGGACACTGATGACTTCTGCCTGCCACCTGGATGCAGCCATGAGTGCTGTCTCCTGCCACCGACAACTTTCTCACCTCTCTGGTGGTTGGGGCAGGACCTCCAGGCTCCCCAGACTCCAGTGCTTCACGGGAGCACCTGACCAAGCAGCCGGCACCCGACAGGACTCCCATGACGAGCAGGTGAACGGGTAGCAGAATGCCAGTTATGATGGGGGGGCAGGGGTATTGGAAGAAAGGGAGGCCTCACCTAGAGCACATTTTGTTCACAGGATGCTCTTGCCTTGAAAGAATGAAAGACATTCTCTATTTATGAAAGAATGGAGAAACAGATGAGCAATTAAATGCCTGAGTCCAGAGTAATGATGATTAAGGAAGATTGAGAAAGGGCATTCACCATTACGGCCCCCAGAACATGTGAAAGCGGTCGGCTTGGGAGAGAGCTGTGGTGGGCGGGGCCTGGCTCTTATCAGACGGTGCCAGGCCCCTCATTCTTGACACATGAGGTCACTGAAAGCTCTGAGCAGGGATGAGTGTCACCACACGACCTTGACTCACTACCTTGGAGAGGCAATGATCTCAGGACAAGGACCCGTGGAAGGTGCCGGGGAGGGGGCTCCTGCCGGCGGCCTCTTAAATAGGAGGGTGTGGCTCTGTAAGACGGACTAGCGGGGTGCGTCACGTACAGCCGTGGAGAGATTTGATTGAGAGAGTACGGGACTGGGTATACAGTAAGCACTCAGTTCATGCTGGAGCGCACTGCGAGGGTGTGACAATCCACCAGGATGCAACTCTGTTCCTCACTGTACCCTCAGAGCTTAGTGAGCGAGCCATTACGTAACCCATCTTCTGGTAACAGACCCAGAACAACAGCCCCGAGGCCCCGAGCGCCTGGTTCCCACTGCCCGCTGCTGCAATCGCCTGTTTCCCGCTTGTCGTGCGCAGGCCTGACAGGCAGTGACCCCACACGGCTGACGACTGATGACTCGGCCCCCACTTCTCTAAATGCTCCCGAGGATGGTGGAATCCCCGGCCTGGCTGGTCAGGCTGAGCGGGTGACCTGGGGCCCAGGACAGCTCTCGTTCCCGTTAGCTGAGCGCTGCCAGCAGGCTGCTGGGAGCCAGTGGTTCTGTCTGGGGAAGGGAAGGGAACAGAAGATGCTGCCCGCGAGAGGAAGGACGCTGCAGGGGCCCCTGAAGCAGGAACTGAGCCGGCCCAGACTACAGCCTCTGTGTCTGATGCTCGATTCTCCCCCTCTTCTCAGCCGTGGCTTCCATGGGGCTGTCTACAGGGACCCGGGAACAGCAGCAACAGCAGGGGGACAGGTCTCAGACAACGCAATACTAATAACGTGCTAAAAACTTCAGTGATGGGGCCAGGCTGTGGGATAGTGGATAAAGCTGCCGCCTGCAGTGGCAGCATCCCTTTTGGGTGCCGGTTCGAGTCCAGGCTGCTCCACTTCCAATCCAGCTCTTTTTTATGGCCCCAGAAAGCAGTGGAAGATGGCCCAAGTGCTTGGGCCCTTCCACATGTATGGGAGACCTGGAAGAAGCTCCAGGCTCCTGGCTTTGGATCAGTGCAGCTCCAGCTGTTGCTGGCCATCTGGGGAGTGAACCAGTGGATGGAAGACCTTTCTCTCTCTCTCTCTCTCTCTCTCTCTCTGCCTTTCAAATAAATAAATATCTTTAAAGAAAAAAACAACTTTAATGAGCACTCACTCAGTGCCTGGTCCTGTGCCTGATGTCGTGCTTGGATTTCATTCACTGTAGGCAGCTGGGCCTCTGCAGGGCTGTCCCTCAGCTCAGAGTGCCCTCTGCTACATCCTCATGCTTCAACACCCAGCTGCCATGTGAGCTTCTCTCAGAAGCCGGCTCTGCTTGTCTGAGCCGCAGCAGCACATCCCTGGGAGCGTCCGGGTCTGTGTGCCTGTCCCACCCTGAGCAGCCCAAAGCTGTGCCTCGTTCACCTCCTTATCCTGGGTGTCCAGCTCCATGGCTGCACCCAGTAGGAGCACAGACCATGTTGGCCCCTCTTGTCTTGGTTCCTCAGCACTTCATCTCTGCCTTCTCTATGCCACTCATTCCTTTGTCTTGATATCATATTCTTTTGGGTTGGGCTCTGCAAACCTGCCCATCACATGCTAGGTATTTAGAAGTGTAGGTGGAATGACACAAACAACCCAAAAACCGCTGGCGGGTACCAGACAGGAGACGTTCGATGAATTGCAGGTAGAATCGATGGTCCTCCCAGCAAGAAGTCATCAGAGGAGACAGGGAAGGAAAAGCTACAACCACAAGTAACAGAGAGTGGGAGGAGATGAGGAACTAACATTTTGCAAGCAGTGATAGGTGTGAGGCATGTTTCATTTCTTCATGGGCCTGTGAAGTGTACTCTGATCTCCTCCTCCTTTTAAAAAATTTTATTTATTTGAAAGATGTGGCAACACACACACACACACACACACACACACACCGAGAGAGATCGTTCATCCATTGGTTCATTCCCCAAATGGCCACAACAGCCAGGTCTGAGCCAGGCTAAGCCAGGAGCCAGGAACTCCAACTGGGTCTCTCACAAGAGTGACAGGCAGAGGCCCAAGGACTTGGGCTACCTGCTGCCGCCGTCCCAGACACATTAGTAGGAAGCTGGATTGGAAGCAGAGCAAACAGCCACGACTTGAACTAGCACTCTGATATGGGATACCGGCATTGCAGGAGGCGGTTTAACCTACTGTGCTATAACACCCGTCCCCTGAAAACCCCTTTCTATAGGTGAAAAATGAGGACACAGAGAGCTGAGGAGACGCGCTCAAATCACACGGCAGATGTTGGAGCTGGGGTAAGAGCCTCATTTGTCCAGTGCCACCAGCTAGGCAGAGTCGGTGGAGCCTGCCTGCAGGGTGAGAGGGTGGGGTGAGGAGGACAGAGGCAGGTGCCTGGGGGAGTGGGAGAGCCTTGTGCCTGCCTCCCGCACATCGGGGCCTCCAGGGACAGATACTGCCAACCTGGGGATCCAGCCCCGGCACCTCCACCACGTGTAACCACTTTCCCTTGAGACAGCTCTGCTTTTCAAGGAGGTCCCCCCCGCCCCCCCCCCCCCCCCCCCGCTAACACTGACCCTGTCCTAAATACTTCCCTTTTACACCCCTGCCCCCAGGCTTGGGCCACCTTAACACTTTGGGGTTGTGCAACACCACGGAGGGCTCCAGGGACCCACAACTTCTCAGTTACACTGAGCCGGGGGAAGTTTCCCAGTAACCACCGCCTCGGCCTGACTAACGCTGCCTTAGCTTGGCAGTGCAATGTCCTATTTTTAAGGAACCCAGTCATTTGGTTTAGATTCTTTATTTGCTTTATTTTAATGACCTTCTGAATCATTCATTTTTCTACTTTTGAACTGATTCACTCTGGGCCACTTCCTTGTATAGAAATCCAAGCCTCCCGTGAGGCCCGGCCCCCACAGCCACCTTCTCCAGAAAGCGTCCCCAACCCCCTTCCCCGTCTACACCTCCAGCTCCCCAGGAAGCCGCGCTCCCTCCTCTCCATGGCTGCTTGTGTGGCATTTGTCACATTGTCATTGTCACCATCATCGTGCTAATAAGAAGAGAACACTGGGAAGAGGGTCATCGTGAATCCCATTTTACAGACACGGAAGCTGCCTCAGGTGCTCAGGCCTCTCGCTCCCGGCCTCGCGATGTGAGTCATGGAGCTGTCTCCGGAGCCAGGCTACCGGTAGGCGCCAGCCGCCTCTGCGCGTGCTGTGACCATGGCTTTGATATCTGTCACTCACAGACCGTCAGCCCCCATGTGTTTTGTTCCCTGCCACACTGTGTGCAGTGCTATCCGGAAATACGTACCATGCTGTGCCATTGATATTGACCCATGGCTGGAGAACTTTCTGTTCCTTCTGTACCGTGGGCCCCTGGAAGCTTTGCACAATGTTGCATCGCTTACAACATCAAGTGCTCGGTGGCTGTCTCAGATGAAGGAAGCAGGCGACAGGCGTGTGCTTGTGGACGTCTGTTCAAGCTGAGAAGTCTTCGATATGAAAATTTCAAAAGTGATCTCAGGGTGAATGCGGTCAGACGAGACCTCCTCGTCACTTTGTTTTTTCCAGGTCGAACTGACAAAAATCTCACAGACCAAGGACTCGTTTAAGTTCCTTCAACTCACAATCAATGGGTGCCCACTGTGGGCCAGGCCCTGCCCTCAGGGGCGAGGGCTGCACATGGCTGGGTCCACCCTCCCTTTCGTTCCTACCAGGACGCAAGCTCCCGTGTGTCCCGAGAGCAGGGCAAGGGCAAGGGCAGTGCCCTGTCTGGCCGAAGAGGACCGGGCAGGTCAGGTCTCGGCAGCCAGTGGGCAGGGAGCAGAGGAGGAGGCCGGGTTGTTCTCCGAGGGCCGTGAGGAGGATGAACGAGGCGACAGCGGAGCTAGGCGAGGCGGCAGAGGTCTGGCAAGTAGAAGTCAGAGGCGGTGGTGCCTGGCAGCAGAGAGCGCTCAGGTCCCCTCCTCATCGACCCGGTGTGTTTTCTCTCCTGTGCTGCTGTGCGCTGTGGCTCGGCCTGCTGCCCTGTCGCTGGCCTGCCCTGCTCATACCATGCCCGGCCTTTCACTGGGCTCTCCTGGCCACTCTTCGTCTTCTGTTGCCAGCATCTCATGGGCTTCCGGGCCTTGGAGTCTCAATTGCAAGCCTCACCTTTGGATGACAGTGTTGTCTCAGGGACCCAGTAAAGCCTGGTGGTGAAACCCGGACTCTGTCTTGGCTGTCGGACAACCTGCTAGTGTTTCCAGAGTCACGATCCAAACCTGGCCCTTCCTCTCCTACTCCCACCCCGAGGATCAGGAAGAGCATCCCCACCCGGCAGACGGGGAAATGAGAGGTTGTTGAGTCAGTTGGTCAAGGACGCATGACAAGAGCATTGTCCTGGCAGGGGAGGGACCAGCTGAGCCTGTTCAACTTCAGAGCCGCTTGGCTACGGGATTTGTCTGCGAGGGCAGGGGCCCGTCCTGCGTCTTCTCTTGGGTAGCAATCCGACTCAGACACAATGATGCAAAATGGTAATAGTAGAAGCAACAACACTCGCAGCTAATCCTTAGAGCTCAGAGTGGACCTGCTCCCCTCGGAGGGCTCAGGTCAGCAGAGTGATGGCCAAGCATGGGCCCTGAAGCCAGGCAGCCCAGCTCTAGTCTCTGCCCACAACTGCTGGAGCTTTTGCAAGCTGCGTCGCCTCTCTGGGCGTCAGCGTCCTCATCTGCACGGCGGGGCCGATCGCAGCTCCTAGGAATCAATTCCAGCACATGGGAAAGCGTACGCACCTGCTCCTTGACTTACGATGAGGCAACGTTGTGCTAAAGCCATTGTATACTGGGAAAACCATATGATGAAAATGCATAGAATCCACCTCAGCTTCCGAACGTTGTAGCTTAGCCTCGCCTCCTTTAGCCATGCCCTCACACTTAGCTTAGCCTACAGTTAGCAAAAGCATCCGACACAGAGCGTGTCTGATAATACAACATTGCATCTCTCATGCAATCTATTGAATACTGCACTACGGTTGTGTGGCTGTGCTTTCTCATCATCAGAAAGTTGAAAAATTACAGATCGAGTATATCTGTATAAATCCTACAATTCCATTTCTTCCCTCTTTTCTTTCTTTCTAATTTTTTTTAATTTATTTACTTAAAAGGCAGAATTACACAGATAGGGAGAGACAGAGAGATCTTCTACCTGCTGGTCACTCACCAGATAGCTGCAAAGGCCAGGGCCGGGCCAGGCTGAAGTCAGGAACCAGAAGCTTCCTCTGGGCCTCCACATGTGGGTGCAGGGGCTCAAGTACTTGGGCCATCTCCCACTGGTTTCCCAGGCACATTAACAGGGAGCTGGATCGAAGATGGAACAGCTGGGACTTGAACTGGCATCCATTGGGATGCCGGCATTGCAGGTGATGGCTTAACTTGCCATTCCACCCTTTATCATTCCATTTTTTTTTTTTTTTGACAGGCAGGAGTGGACAGTGAGAGAGAGAGACAGAGAGAAAGGTCTTCCTTTGCCGTTGGTTCACCCTCCAATGGCCACCACGGCCGGCGCGCTGTGGCCGACGCACCGCGCTGATCCGATGGCAGGAGCCAGGTGCTTCTCCTGGTCTCCCATGGGGTGCAGGGCCCAAGCACTTGGGCCATCCTCCACTGCCTTCCCGGGCCACAGCAGAGAGCTGGCCTGGAAGAGGGGCAACCGGGACAAAATCCGGCGCCCCGACCGGGACTAGAACCGCTGCAAGGCGGAGGATTAGCCTGTTGAGCCACGGTGCCTGCATCATTCCATTTCAAAAAGTCCATTGTGAGCTTCTTCTCCCTTGGATTGTGAGAGGTAAGTATACAAGAGAAACTCGAAGGAGAGTTCATTTTTTCAGGGCTGCAAGCCAAAGAAAAGGGACTTTTTCAATAAGGAAGGTATCAGAGTTGACAGCTATGGCCTCTGAGTGGGACTCAGAGAGGGAAAGCGACTTGTTCAAAATCACACAGCCAGCAAGCAGCAGGAGGAGGATTTGAACTCGGAGCTGTCTGATGTCACAGCTCATGTCCCTGATCTCAATGCCATGTGGCCAGTCCTGGTGGTCATGGAAAGATCTGGGGCCTGGCCCTGCCTTGAAAGTGGAGATATGAGTCACCACCATCCCCAGGGGTGGCTGGAGAGTGAGAGGAGCCCAGCTATGGGGTGGAATCTTCCACCAGATGCCGAGGCGCCGCTGCCAGCCCTGCTCAGCCTCTTTCATGCTGAGGAAAGGGAGGGAGAGCGAGGAGGAGGCAGGGTCGCCAGCCAGCGGAGCGCAGCCTGCACCGGCGCCCGGCCTGCTGGGTGACGTCAGCTCACACATCTGGTCTCTGGAATGCTGAGGCCCCAGCCGAGAGGCCCACGTTTCTGCCTCTCCTGGCGGCAGGTTCTTCCTCTTAAAATAACCCCAGCTGCTCGGTCAAGGTCTCCAGCCCTCCCAGGCCAGCCCAGGCGGTGACGTGGGCAGTGGGCCTTCAGTGCCCACCGATGAAGGCCGGGGCTCTGTGACAAGCATCCCGAGAAGCCAGGTTTCGAGGGCAGAGGCTCCGGGATGAGTTCCTGGCTCTGCGGCCCGGGCCAGTGCCCTGGTTTCCATGTCTGTATAACGAGGCTCACACATTCCTCCTTGGCAGGGTCTGGAGAAGGGAGAGCGTGAGGGATGCCTGGCACCTGGGGATGTCCACGCTGCTGTCTGCCTGCCTGCCTGGGTCACTGAGCCCATGAGTGGCATCTCCAGCAGCGCTAGCACGCGTTCATTGCTCACGGGTCTCTGCAGAGGCCTTGCGCTTGACCTTGCTCCTTTCGTTCCAGTTTCCACTTTGTTCCAAGGAGAATGGGTCCCATCTGGCCTCCTCCAGGTGCCGAGCTGAGGGTGTGGAGTCAGGAGAAGTTCACCCTCTAGGCCCATGTGGGTGCCCACAGACACGCCCCTCCGCACGGCCGATGCCTGCCGTGGTTCTAGCCGGGAAAGTTTGGGACTGGCCAGTGTGACTTCATGCGATGGGTGATTCATTTCGGTCCTAAAGGGAACAAAAGCCCAGGTCTTCCCAGGGCCCTCTGCTCTGGCCGGCCCCGTCCCTGGGTCGGGAGTTGAGTCACCCTCCTCCTTACAGGGCTCCTGTTTTCACTTGGCCGGGGCCTCCACAGCACCTCGCAGCAGCTTCCTCTTATCTTTGCTCTTGGGGGAAGAAAGGTGAGCCTAGCAAGGGAGGGCTGCGAGGAGGAAGTGGGTCAGCCTCGCTGGCGGCCGGCCCCCGGGAGGGAGCATCCGAGGTCGGAGCCGCATCCCTCTGCACAACCTTTTCCCTGCCTTGCTGAAGGCGGGGCCTGCAGCCTGCAGTCCAAATTCCTTACCCAAAAGTGGAAAAACAACCTACCCTCCACGATCTGCTGGGATTTCAGAAAGGAGCCTTGATAATATAATTTGCCCGGGGGATGAGTCAACCGTTCCCTGCTTGGATAAACCATCTGACCTCAATTTCCGCGTTGGCCAAGTGGAGACCATCGTATGGAGCTGGGGAACTGTCACAGGCAGGGGTGGGCTTTGGTATCTCTTGGGACACCTGCAGCCTATATCCCGGTGCCTCTGGATTCCAGTCCTCCCTCTGCTTCTGATTCAACTTCCTGCTGAAGTGTGTCCCGGGAGGCAGAAGGTGATGGTTCAGGTACTTGAGTCCCTGCCTCCCATGTGGGAGACTCAGATGGAGCTCTGGCTTCCTGGCTGTTGTGGGCATTTGAGGGACTGAACCAGCAGATACAAGATCTTTGTCTGTCTGTCTCTCTGCCTTACACAGGCAGCAAAGAAGATGCTGAGAGTGAGGCGCGGAGCCCACTCTCCCAGCGGGATAGGTTCCCAGCCTGAGTTTCAGTGAGGAAAAAGTCACCGGGGAGGTGAGTGCTTGTCTGTGGGCTAGTCCTTGTCCCTGAATGAGAGCTCTGCTTAGCTGGAAGTTAGACCTCATGGCGATGGCTGGAGCCCCATCAACCTGGAGCCCTGCTGGAGGCCCCGAGTAACTGCAGAGGGCTTCCCAGTGGTGAGTGAGGGCCACAGAGCCCAAGCACCTCTGTTTGAGTAGCCAGGGTGCAGGGTGCCAGGAGACAAAGGGCAGAGGCAGAATATCCTCCGGGCCATCATCTCCAACACTGTGACAGGGCTGAGTCACTTCCCCCAGGCCGCAGTTTTTTGTTTGTTTTAATCAGTAAAACAGAGACAATAATTCGTACCTTAGTGATTACAAGCCTGGCTCTGGGGCTCTCCCCAGCCACTGACCAGCAGCATGAGGTCACTCTGTCACTGGCTTCTGGTTTGCTCACCTTTATGGCAAGGATGAGCATCACACCTGCCCGGCAGGTGGCTGAGGATCCACTGGTGGACAGTGGATTTGTGGTATTCATAACTGACAGTTATGGAACGAGTCACTGGGCTTAGTCTCTAGCATATAGCAGGTGTTCAATAAATGCTAGCTATTGTGAGGGTGGTAATACAATTAGGATGGTTATCCAACACAGAAACAGAATCCCAGAGTCTCATCAAAGGGACAATGGAGATCAGAGCCTTATTTTAGACCATTGCCTGTGTTACCACGGGAGGTGTGGAGGTCCACTGGCAGCCACAGGCTAAAGACAGAGCTTGGTGGGTGTGTGGGAAGGTACATTTGGCTTAGGGGTTAAGACACCCTTGGGATGCCCATGTCCCACATTGGAGTACCTGTTTTTTTTTTTTGTTTTTTTTTTGTTTTTTTTTTTTGACAGGCAGAGTGGACAGTGAGAGAGAGAGACAGAGAGAAAGGTCTTCCTTTGCCTTTGGTATACCCTCCAATGGCTGCCGCTGCCGGCGCACTGCGGCCGGCGCACCGCGCTGATCCGATGACAGGAGCCAGGTACTTATCCTGGTCTCTCATGGGGTTCAGGGCCCAAGCACTTGGGCCATCCTCCACTGCACTCCCTGGCCACAGCAGAGAGCTGGCCTGGAAGAGAGGCAACCGGGACAGAATCCGGCGCCCCGACCCGGACTAGAACCCGGTGTGCCGGCGCTGCATGGCAGAGGATTAGCCTATTGAGCCGTGGCACCGGCGGAGTACCTGGGTTTGATACCTGGTTCTGGCTCCCAACTCCAGCTTCCTGCTAATGCAGATCCTGGGAGGCAGCAGTGATGGTTCAGGTATTTGGGTACCTGTCACCCATATGGGAGACCTGGACTGAACTGGCTCCTGGCTTCTGCCCCTGTATGGCCTAGGGCTATTGTGGGTACTTGGGGAGTGAACCAGTGGATGGGAGTGTTCTCTCACACGCATTCTCTCTCTCTCTCTCTCTCTCTCTCTCTCTCTCTCTCAAATAAATCAATGTTTTTAAAAAGGCAGAACCAAGATCAAAGTTCTGATTTCCCCACACAGGGCACTTGGCTGACCCTACTTTGCCCAGTAGACTGGGCCGTTTAGAGTGGGGATACTCACAGGCCTCCATTTCTCCCTAGGAAATGCCATGGGACCAACCTGGACCACATTGAAGGAGCTTCAGGCTGGGTGGAATCATCCAGAAAGATCTGGAAGGAATTTGCAGCCACAGGTAAATGCCAGTGCCTTTTAGAAAGCTCTGGCTCGGTGAGTCAAGTGCCAACTTTGCCGTGGTTTCCTGTTGCATAGCCCCATGGGGCTCAAAGGGTGCTAGCCTTGGGCCTAGCACTAGTGGGGTCTCATCTGCTCAGTAGGAACGTCTAAGCCCTACCACACGCCGGGGCATGAGCAAGCTGGGGGACTCCCAGGGAGTAAGGTCAGCCTTGGTGCTCTGATCACTGGGTATGTGGCTTTGTTTGAGCTGAAACCAACCTGTCCACGGTCTGTCCTCACCTGGGCACTGGAAGTTGGCAGAGTGACCCCAGCCAGAGTGATCACCCAGGTGAGACTTGTGGGCCCTGCTAGGCACATTAGCCAGCCCCTGCCCCATGGAAATCGTGAGGCCAGGAGTGGGATCCGCGCTCTGCCAAGGCACTCCCATCACCCACCCTGTTTGACAGCCGCTCCAAGGAAGCAGAAATGAAGCTCTCAAGGGTTCCCTGGTGTCTGATGTCCCTCCCTTGAGCCCTGGGGCACCTGCCCTTTGGGAAGGAAGGGTTCAGCAGTTTGCTGGCACACAGAGGACACCTCCAGAAGACTGCAAGCAAATGGAAGCACACAGACAAGCTTGTCCCGGCCACAGGACAGAGGCTGGACAGTCTTGAGGAGGCCGGAGGCCCGGGCAGGGTGGGGTGGTTTCCAACTTCAGCCCAGCATGGCTCAGCCCATGCAAGAAGCCACGATTCTGCTTGGGGCCACGTCCACCAAGATTCTTCCTCCTGGCCTTCCCAGGTAAGGCCTGTGGCTGAGGCCTGCATGAAGAAAGCTCTGGGTGCCCTGTGCCATTCAGGTGCCCTGAGGAAGACCGTGGGGCCTGCCTCTGCCCTTCCTGCGGGGACCCCGGTCATGGTCATGGTCATGGTCATGTAGCCTCCTGACACTGAGCAGCAGCATTCTTGCCTGCGAGTGGGGGAAATGATGGCACCGCTTTCCCGCGGGAAGATGGGTTTTCATGGCTTGCCCCTGGCCTGCAGCAGGTGTCCTGGCAATGCCAGCCCCTGCACTTCCAGGCAGGGGCACCGAGTAGGGACCCTGCTGCGATTTTAGGGCTGGGGTGCGGATTTGCTGTGCTCTCCCAAGCTTTGGCTTTCCTGGGGCTCATATTTAGGCTGCAGGCATTCCCTGGGCTGGGTCTAGTGTAGGCAGGGTCCTGGGGGACAGTGGGGGGCTGGGGGAGGGGCTGAGCATCAGGACCATGGGCATTCCTGCAGTTCAGAGGCCACACTGTGTGGCCTAGGACCAGCACCAGAAACCCTGGGCCTGGCCTTGGTGTTGCCAGCAGCGGCACAAGGCTCACAGCAGAGCGTGGCCCTCACAGAGCACCACGTGTGGCCTTTGTGCTAGATAGCTAGATAACACGGCCCCTGGTGAGCTCTGTGCATGCTGCCTGGAGTTTTCTCTGAAACACCCAGAGGCGGAGCCTGGTGGCTGTGTCAGGGTGAGGTCACAGGGTGACTCACCTCCATGACCCTGACCCGCTCCCCCTCCCATCCCCTGCCTCATCTCCAGTAACCCCCTGCGTCTCAGGTACCAGACCCACTGCGGGGTCCAGCCTGCCAGGCCCGGGAGGGGCCCAGGGACTTTTGGAGGGGGATTTGAGGGTTTAGCTCCTAGCCCAGCAGCTTGGCCCCTGTGGGCTTCAGCTCCCCGACAAGGCCCCTGCTCAGGTCTTTCCTCCCCCTGGCTATTTCTGGCTGTTTCGTGTCCCTTGAATAGGTAGAGAAGGGAAGTGAAAGAGGCTCGAGGTGTGGGTTGTGAACAGCTGGCAGAATCGTTTTCATTATTCTTATTGTAAACAGTGGCGCGGGCATGAAGTAGCACAATGCCAAGGCCGAAGAAGCAGCATGTCCCCAGCTCCTTACCCTCCAGAAAGACCCCTTGTGTGTGGGGGGGAGTGTGGGTGGGGGTGGGCTGGGAGCTCCAGCGTGTTCTGTGTGGTTCCGGGGTACACACACACACATGCACAGACACACACACACACACACACCATCTTAAAAACAGGAGGGAAGTCACATTGTGTTCTTCAATCATTCGAAGACTGTACGTTGAGCACCTACTATGTGGCCTCCTCGGCCTCCTCTTTTTCCCTCAGTAGCACCTGCTGAGCATGAAGGCTAATCCTCCATGGCAGGTTTTTCAGCCCTGGCTGTGCACTGGGGCCTGGGGGAAGGTTTGAAAAGGTCCCATGATCAGGCCTTGCCCAGGTGAGCTGCATCAGAGCCGTGGGAGTGGGTCACAAATGCAGGATTCATTGAGGGTCCCAGGTGTGGAGCTGGGGTGCGAGCTCTTCTTGGGGGCTCCTGGTAGCAGGGAGTAGGGGCTGGGCCCTTCCATGTGCTATGCGGGGTGGAAGCATGGTTAACTCTCATGGTGCCACCTCTGGGAAAATAGGGCCAAGAGCGGGGTGGGGTGCCAAGCCAGGATGGGGCAGTGGGGGGTGGGGTGGGGGCGGAGCTTGAGGTTTCTCCTCTGATCATCAAAGAAAGCTGTCAAGGAGGGACTAGTAGGGACCAGTGCGGGGCCAGGGAGGGTTATGTGCTCTCCAGCAGGTGGGGCCAGGAGTGGCCCCTCCGTTCATCCACACAGCTTGCCCGTGCATTGGCATGTGTCTGTGTGTCTGTGGGTGGGCCTGGATGTGCGCATGAACCTGTCTCTGTGTTTGTATCTGCCTGTGTCTATTTCTGCGGCTGCGACGGTGTGTGTCTGTGTCCTTCTGTGTCTGTGTGTGCGGCTGTGGTAGTGTCCCTAGCGTCTGGGCTGCTGTGCCCTGTGACGAGTGAGAATCAGCAAACACCGGCACGTAAGAACACAGACTCCCAACCCCACCTCACTGGTGACTCACAGAAGGTGTCACTGCCCCTCCCCCAGCCCCAGGCAAGGAAGAGATTCAGAGGCCAAGGGTGTGGGAGTTGGGGGTGGGTGGCAGGGTCACCAGTTTCTCACCTGCCCTATACTGTCAGCACCCTGTCTGCTAGGAGCAGACCACCTGCCCTGGGCTATCCCCAGAGGTCAGGGGCTTGCCTAGCCCGGCACCCCCGGGGCATGAGACAAATGGGGGAGGGGGGGGCCTGGAGCAAGGACTTTACCTCTCTGAGGCCACAGATGTGTGAGATAAGACAGTGACAGGGACTCTCACTGCGCAGTAGGAGCAGGGCTTGCTGTGTGTCCCCATTCCGAGGACTTGGCACTGAGGACCCATCCCTCCCTCACACTCTCAAAGTGAGGCCTGTGACGCTGGCACCATGGGCACCACCCTCTGCTTGCTCTGCCCACATCCTCGGGGCCCCTGCCTCACTGGGAGGAGAAGCCCAGCCCTCCCCCCACCCCTTCCTTGCTGCCACCTCCTCCCGCTCTCCCCTCCCCCATTCTCGACATACTTTACCACGCAGATGCAGCCGATTCACAGCCAAGGCGTTTGTCCACCTGTGTTCTCTCTCCTTGCTTTCTGTTCCCTGCCAGCCTCTTTGGAGAAGGCATTCACATTCACCCACTTCACCCACACCGACCTGGGCCCCTCTTCATTTCCCCCGCACTCTCTTCTGTACAGGAGCCAACCATGGGGCGTTAGATAGGCTGTATTTTCCAGGTTCCGTCTTTTTTTTTTTTATTTTTTTTTATTATTATTCTCACGCGAATGTACGTCTCCATCAGAAACCACACCAATGCAATAAAACTCTGAAGTGGCTCCAGCGTCCTACCTCTGCCGGCTGTGAATTCCTTGTCATGCCCACTCGTTAACTGAACAGCCCAGGTGGAGCTCCAGAGCCCTGGACTTTGTTCTGGGATTCTGGGAATAAAGACTCTTTGTCCTCAAGAAACTGACAGTGAATGTAAACCAACCCTGGTCCCACCTGGATTTTGTGTGGCACAGGTGCTGCGATTGTATGAGGTGTGGCCTGTGCTCTGAGGCCAAAGCAGGCCACCTCTCCCTGTCACAGGCCACAAGGGCCTCCAGGGTCAGGTGTAAACAAAGCCTCCAGCTGAACCTTGAACTCTCACCCACTGCAGCTCCCTGAGCAGAGCTTGTGCAGAGCACCCTGCGCGGAGCCTCAAGCCGCAGGAAAAACCGTGGTGGTACAATCACACCCACCACTCCCAGGAAGAACGATTTGTGTTTCTCACCCCCCTTTCATTTTTCTGTATGCTCCCAGTCTGAATCTTCATGCTTTATCTGTGTGGCCTTTAATCCCCGAATCCAACCTATAGACCTCAAAGTGAGTGGACAGGTGCATGATCAGTGCCTGCCTCCTGTTTACTGCCGACCTCAGCACTAATTGAGTCCTGCTCGCTCAACCCCATTCAGTCCACCACAGGGAACAGCTGAAAACCAACAGCAGAGACAGGAGGTCATCCCAGATTCAGAGAGGTCCGTCTTGGTGAGTAAACCAATGTTCCTTCTGATAGTAAAGCATAGTATTGAGTTGTAACAAAAAGTTGAACTTCTCTGAGATCAAGTACCATTGATATTGGAAATATTCTCAAATATTCAGTATTAGTGAACAGAATAAATAAAACACTACATTACAATAAAAATGGAGTTTTTTTTTTTTTTTTTTTTTTTTTTGACAGGCAGAGTGGACAGTGAGAGAGAGAGACAGAGAGAAAGGTCTTCCTTTGCCGTTGGTACACCCTCCAATGGCCGCCGCACTGATCCGATGGCAGGAGCCAGGTGCTTCTCCTGGTCTCCCATGGGGTGCAGGGTCCAAGCACTTGGGCCATCCTCCACTGCACTCCCTGGCCACAGCAGAGAGCTGGCCTGGAAGAGGGGCAACCGGGACAGAATCCGGCGCCCCGACCGGGACTAGAACCCGGTGTGCTGGCGCCGCAAGGCGGAGGATTAGCCTAGTGAGCCGCAGCGCCGGCCAAAATGGAGCCTTTAAACATAGATGTATTGGGGGCTGGTGTTCATTAATCAATGGCTATGTGGGCTGTTTCCAGGATGGGGCTATTATGCATAAAGCTGCTATGAACACTGAGTCAGGTGTCTTTGCTGTGTTTTCACTCTCTTAGGTGGATAGCGAGGTGTGGACTTGTGAGGCCATAGAGTAATTTTATATTTAACTTTTTGAGGAACCTCAAACTTTTGCAAAGAGACTTCACCATTTTGTATTCGCACCTGCATTGTGTGAGGCTTCCATCTGTCTACGTCCTAGCCAGTATTTGTCATTGTCTGTCTTTTTTGGACACAGTCATCCGGTGGGCAGGAAGCAGTAACCCACTGTGGTTTTCATCTGAATTTCCCTGATGTACATCTGTTCGTGTGCTTGTTGGCTGTTGATGTATCTTCTTTGGAGAAATAGCCACGGGTATCCTTTGTTCATTTTCTTGGATTGGGTTGTTTACTGCATTGTAGATGTTCTTTACAAACATGAATGCTAATTCTTTGTCAAACTTGCAAACAGTTTCTGCTAATCTATTTCTTACCTTCTCATTTTCTTGTTTTAGTTTTTTAAAGATTTATTTATTTATTCGAAAGTCAGAGTTACACAGAGAGAAGAGGCAGAGAGATAGAGAGAGAAAGAGAGAGAGAGAGAGAGAGAGGTCTTCCATCCGATGGTTCACTCCCCAACTGGCCACAACAGCTGGAGCTGTACCAATCCGAAGCCAGGAGCCAGGAGTTTTCTCCAGGTCTTCCCACACGGGTGCAGGGGCCCAAGGACTTGGGCCATCTTCTACTGCTTTCCCAGCCATAGTGGCTTTACTCGTGTGCCACAGTGCTGGCCCCATTTTCTCATTTTCTTAATGGTGGCTTCCCCCAACCCCAGCTCTATTGAGATCTGATTGATAAATAAATTTGTATAAATACAATGTTTAAAAAGTGATGATGTGATATACACATATATTGTGAAATCACAAAGTAGTTAACACATCTACCTACTGGTGGCTTTTAAATGTAGAAGTTTTTCTTTTTGATGTATTTTTATTTGATTAATTTATTCTTTTATCAAACCATACTATTGGTGTTCCATCTAAGAAATCTTTGCTTAGCCCAAGCCTTTGAAAATTTTTCCCCATGTATTTTTCTTAAGGTTTTATTGCTTTGGCTCTCACATTTAAGTCAATGCTCCATTTTGAGTTGATTTTTGCATATGGGTGAGATAGGGCCCAAGTTGTTCTTTTTGCCTGTGGGTTAATAGTCATTCCAGTTATTAATAGTCATTCCATTGACTATAGTTAATAGTTATTCCAGTACTGTTCAACAGACCGTCCTTTTTCCCAGGGAGCTGTCTTGGCAGCTTTTTCAAAGACCCATTGACCATGAATGTGCGGTTTATTCCTGGACTCTTAAGTTTGTTCCACTGCTGTCTCTGTGTCAGCCCCATGCCGGGACCACACTGTCTTGACAACTGTAGCTTTATAGTGAGTTTGAAAACAGGGAGCAAAGATCCAAACACTTTGTTATTTTTCAAAAATTTATTTGGAGGTTATTCTAGATATTTTTAATTTCCAGCTTGTATATATTTTAGGGTCAGCTTGTCAACTTCTGTTAAAAAAAAAAAGCCTTCTGGAATTTTTATAGGGATTGTGTTGAACTGATAGTCCAGTGTCGGGAGATTTGCTACCTTGACAATCTGAAGTTTTCCAATCTAAGAACATGAACTCCCTATCCACCTGTTTAGACCACCTTTGATCTAAATACCTTAGTAAAATTTGCACTTCTTTTTAAAAATTTTTAAATTTTTATTTATTTTAATGCTTCAACAGATTTATTTACTTATTTGAAAGGTAGAGTTACAGGGGTGGGGGTGGGGGTGGTACGGGAGAGAAAGAGAGAGCTCTTTCATCTGCTGATTCACTCCCCAAATGGCCACAACTGCCAGAGCTGGGCCAGGCTAAAGCCAGGAGCCTGGAATTCCATCCGGGTTTCCCATGTGGGTGGGAGGGTCCCAAGCACATGCACCATCTTCTGCTGCTTTCCCAGGCACATTAGCAGAGAGCTGGATTGGAGGTGGAGCAGCCGGGCCATAAACCAGCACCCATATGGGAGGATGGTGTTGACTTAAACCACTGTGCCACAACGCCGGCCCCCAGTTTATTTATTTTCATCTACTTGAAAGGCAGAGTCACACACACACACACACACAGAGAGAGAGAGAGAGAGAGAGAGAGAGAGAGAGAGAGAGAATCTTCTATCCATTGTTACTCTCCAAATGCCTGTAATAGCCAGGGCTGGGGCAGGCTGAAGCCAGGAGCCAGAAACTCTTTCCAGGTCTCCCACATGGGTCGTGGCTGGCAAGGGCCCAAGCAATTGAGCCATCTGCCGCCTCCCAGGATACATTAGCAGGAAGTTGGATCAGCAGCGAAGTAGCTGAGACCTGAACTGGTACTCTGATATGGGATGAGGATGTCCCAAGCAATAGCCTAACCCACTGCACCACAACACCCACCCCTAATTCTTGCACTTCTTTTGTTAGATTTATTCTTTCTTTTAAAAAAAGATTTATTTATTTATTTATTTGAAAGTCAGAGTTATACAGAGAGAGAGGGAGACAGAAAGTCTTCCACCCACTGGTTCACTCCCCAAATGGCAGAAATGGCTGGAGCTGGGCATCCGAAGCCAGTAGCCAAGAGCTTCTTCTGGGTCTCCCACGCGTGTGGAGGGGCCCAAGCACTTAGGCCATCTTCTACTGCTTTCCCAGGCCATAACAAAGAGCTAGATCAGAAGTGGAACAGCCAGGACTAGAATTGGTGCCCATTTGAGATGCCGGCACTGCAGGCAGTGGCTTTACCCACTAAGCCATAGCACCAGGCCCTGTTAGATTTATTAAGTATTTTCTTTTTTTTTTAAATGTTATATGAATGGAATTTATATATTCATTTAATTTCATTTTCAGATTGTTCATTGCTTGCATATAAAAATAAAATTGATTTATATATATATTGATTGTACAACCTGTGATCTCATTGTGCTCATTTTATTCATTTTTAAAAATTATTCCTTTATCATATTTATTTATTTATTTATTTATTTTTGACAGGCAGAGTGGACAGTGAGAGAGAGAGAGAGAGACAGAGAGAAAGGTCTTCCTTTGCTGTTGGTTCACCCTCCAATGGCCGCCGCGGCCGGCGCGCTGCAGCCGGCGCACCGCGCTGATCCGATGGCAGGAGCCAGGATCCAGGTGCTTTTCCTGGTCTCCCATGGGGTGCAGGGCCCAAGCACCTGGGCCATCCTCCACTGCACTCCCTGGCCACAGCAGAGAGCTGGCCTGGAAGAGGGGCAACCAGGACAGAATCCGGCGCCCCGACCAGGACTAGAACCCGGTGTGCCGGCACCGCTAGGCGGAGGATTAGCCTAGTGAGCCGCGGTGCCGGCCTATCATATTTATTTTAAATATCTATTTATTTACATGAAAGGCAGAGAAACAGAGACAGACAGAGAGATGGAGAGAGATTGCCCATCCACTGGTTCACCTCTCAAATGGCCACAGAACTGGGCCAGGCTGAAGCTAGGAGCTGGGAGCTGGGAACTCCATCCATGTCTCCCACATGGGGGCAGGGACTCAAGTGCTATCACCTGCTGCCTCCCAGGGGGTGCATTAGCAGGAAGCTGGAATTAGGAGCAGAGCCAGTACTTGAACCTAGGTATTCCGATAGAGGATGTGGGCATTTTAACTGCTGTATGACACACCTGCCTCCAATTAGTTCATTTTTTTTTTTCGACAGGCAGAGTGGACAGTGAGAGAGAGAGACAGAGAGAAAGGTCTTCCTTTGCCATTGGTTCACCCTCCAATGGCCACCGCGGCCGGCACGCTGCGGCTGGCGCACCACGCTGATCCGAAGACAGGAGCCAGGTGCTTCTCCTGGTCTCCCATGGGGTGCAGGGCCCAAGCACTTGGGCCATCCTCCACTGCACTCCTGGGCCATAGCAGAGAGCTGGCTTGGAAGAGGGGCAACCGGGACAGAATCCGGCGCCCTGACTGGGACTAGAACCCGGAGTGCCGGCGCCGCTAGGTGAAGGATTAGCTTTTTTTTTTTTTGACAGGCAGAGTTAGTGAGACAGAGAGAAAGGTCTTCCTTTCATTGGTTCACTCCCCAAATGGCTGCTATGGCCGGCCAGCCGGCAGGCGAGCTGCACCGATCGGAAGCCAGGAGCCAGGAGCCACATGCCTCTTCCTGGTCTCCCATGCAGGCGCAGGGGCCCAAGCACTTGGGCCATCCTCCACTGCCCTCCCGGGCCACAGCAGAGAGCTGGACTGGAAGAGGAGCAGCTGGGACCAGAACCCGGTGCCCATATGGGATGCCTGCGCCTCAGCAGAGGATTAACCAAGTGAGCCACGGCGCCAGCCCCCTCCAATTAGTTCTAATAGATCCTTTAGGATTTTCCACATACGAGACGGTGTCATCCGAGAGTAAGGATGGTTTGACTTCTTCCCTTTCAAGCTTGGTGCTCCTTTGGTCTTCCTTGTGCCTGAGAGCTTGTTCTTGTTTGGGGGACAACTGTCCTGCTTATTCCATGGGTCTCTCCCTCACCTGCTTAGGTGTTTACTCAATGTAAGAGGGGCCTTATTAAATCTGAGCCTCTTGCTCACTGCCCTCCCCATCCACTGCTCTCCCCAATGCCTGTCTTCTGTTTCTCCTGTGCACACACACACACGCACACACACACACCCCGAGACTGTAGAATGACATCGGTCAGGGACAGGCCACATACCCCATGGTGGATCCTTCATCCTGGTTGCTGTAAGTGCTGTCTGTGATGCTCACACAGCGATGAGATCACTAATGATGAACTTCTCAGAGTGTCGTTAAGTGACATGACCTGCGTCGTAACGTCACAGAGCTCATGCGGAATGGGATTAGGTTTACTTTGCTGCAAAAACATTTTGTGTGACTTTTCAAAAATAGACTTCTAAATAAAAATCTAGAATTTTCACTGAATTATGTTCATGCTCATTCATTGCTCAATATTAACATCCTCCTCATCGTCCCCTCACTCACTGCACCGCCAGCCACCCAACTGAAGCACGCGTCCCAGAAAGTGTTCAGAAACAGGGTCTCTCTGAACTCCCACATGTATCTCAGCTTGCCCCAGAATTAGGAGCTGGGATACAGCTGGGCTTGAGATGACCCCAGTCCTGGCAGAGCGGGGGTTGAAGTGGAAGGAGCCCCGGATTGGGTCCAGTCCTGACCCTGAACTTCAAAGCCCAACAAAGCCGAGCCAGGGGACTCAGGCTTCAGAACCGGGGCTCCCACCTCTGTCAGATGGGCCGAGGAAGAGCCCAGGGCGGCAGACACTGCCCTGTCTCGGTCTCCGTTCTTCATCAGCACGTCCAGCACACGAATGCCTCCCTGCAGGCCGGGTGCCCACAGAGAATGCCCTTAAAATGTGCCTGTTCCCTCCCTCTCCTGTCTCCCACCCCTGCGTTGGGAGCCACTTTGCACCCCGTTCTCGTCCTGAGTGATGAGATCATTGGGTCACCCCTCCCCCACTTAGAGGCCAAGGCTCTGGCAGAGGTTAAACTGTGTCCCCGCAAAAGATCTGAAATCCTAGTGCTCATTGCCTCTGAATGTGACCTTCTTTGGAAGAGGGGTGTTCACATAATGACAGTAAAGCGAGGTCATCCAGGGCCTCATCCACTCTAACGTGCTCCTATGAGAGGGAGAAACTGGGACACAGAGACACACAGGCTCACAGGGAGAGCCCCGCGTGAGGACGGAGGCGGCACTTGGGGTGATGCATTGCCGGCACCGCAATCCCACCCAGAAGCTGGGGGACAGGTTTTCCCTGAGTCCTCACCAGGAATCTGTCCAGCCAGCACTTTGACCTTCGCTGTGCAGCTTCCAGAACAGAGCGACCGTCACTCTCTGCTGTTGAAACCACCTAGTCTGTGGTCCCTGGGAAACTCACACAAGCCCTTGGAGGATGCGTCAGGCCAAAGCGAGCAGCCCAGCCACAACTTGGCACATCCAGAAGCACCTGGCCCTGAGCAAGCCCACCCAGGCCTCCTCCTTGCCTGCCATGGAGAGGGATGAGTGAACCAGTGAACGCATTGGAGCACTGGAGATGTGACTTCACTCTCAATGGGTGGTCAAACCCATTGAGGTCAAGGCCAGTGAATGACTCATTTATGCAGTGTGGCTCAGTGAGTCAGGGAAGCCCAGGCAGAAAGCCCGAGTTTGGGGCCTATTTCCTCTAGCCTTTTCTTTGGAACCCAGAGATAGCCCCCTAAACAGAGCAACACACCACCCTCCTGCCACACCTACTGTGTGTGTGGAGAGATAAGGACGAAGAGCCGAGAAAGCCGAGAGATGGAACACTTGCTCTATGCCTTTGCGTGAGTTCACCTCTCTGAGTCTTGGCTTCCTCCTGTCTTCACTTGGAGGCTGTTGTGGTCAGGGTCAGGGTCAGGACACTATCAGAAAATTAATATAAAGGACTCAGCAAAACACCAGGCTTTGCCAGGCTCACAGCAAGTGCCCAGTCGAGTCCAGTGATTATTCTTTTTTTTTTTTTTTTTTGACAGGCAGAGTTATTCAGTGAGAGAGAGAGAGAGACAGAGAGAAAGGTCTTCCTTCCGTTGGTTCACCCCCCCAAATGGCCACTATGGCTGGCGCGCTGCGCTGATCCGAAGCCAGGAGCCAGGTGCTTCCTCCTGGTCTCCCATAGGGTGCAGGGCCCAAGCACTTGGGCCATTCTCCACTGCCTTCCCAGGCCACAGCAGAGAGCTGGACTGGAAGAGGAGCAACTGGGAGAGAATCCGGCGCCCCAACTGGGACGAGAACCTGGAGTGCCAGCGCCGCAGGTGGAGGATTAGCCTAATGAGCCACAGCGTCAGCCTCCAGTGATTATTCTTAACAAGGACTGCCCCAAAGTAGGCACAATTAGGATGCACAGCTTGTGAGTCTTCTCCACAATTCGGAACATAACCGCTGGTAACGTTTTCTACGCCTTGACCCAGGGCTGAGTCTGGAAAACACAAACAACGGTCTCATTTGTTTCTGCCAACATTCATCACTCCTGTAATTCTAAAAAACAAATAATATCTCAATTCACACTCCTATGAAGAAGAGGAAGAGGAAGAAGGAGAAGAAGAGAAGAGGAGAAGGAGGAGAGGGAGGAGGAGGGGAGGAGGAGGAGCCAGCAGAAACTCTGCTGTCATTTCTCTCTGGGCTGTCAGTTCCCCTAGCAGCTGGGGTGTGGCTGGGGGCCATCCTGGGGAGTCTGAGAGCTTGGGTCAGGCCTGCATGAGTCACCAAGGCCCTGCTGTTCCTGGTCCCTTCCCTGCACAGTTGGGTCCAACAAACACTGCTTTGAGGTTTGTGCTGGGAACCAAGACAGGCAAGAAACTATGTCCCTGCGCCCAGGCTAGCGGCAGAGAGAAAAATGCACTGCTCCCCACAATGCATCTTTAGGGGTTACTGTTCCTATAACAAACCATCCCTACTACACTGGTCTGTAGGCATGAGGGTTGTCCCCATTTTATTGGGGAGAAAACAAGGTCCCAGGAAGAAAGTTGTATCTCCGTTCATCCATTCATGCATTCCTTTCTCCCTTGCCCTCCCTTTTCTTTGTGTGTGTGAGCATTATTGTTATTTTAATTGTATATACTTACTTACAGAGCACATTGTAGTAATTCTGTACCTGTATTCAGAGGGTGATGATCAAATCAGCTTAGTTAGCATTTCTATCTCCTTAAACTTTTGAAGAAACATTTTTGCTTAACGCTTAATTGTTGCACCTATCTATGGGGTACGGTGTGACATTTCAGTCAGTGTATACAATGTGTACTGATCAAGTCATGATCCTCACTGTCCCACTTCTGGGGATACATCCAAAGGAAATGCAGTCGGCATATGCAACAGATGCCTGCACTCCCGCGTTCCCGTTCACAACAGCTAAGGTATGGGACCTCCAGACAGTTCTTTATATTTTTTAAAGCATTTTTGATGGTATTTCTTCTTTCTTTCTTTCTTTCTTTCTTTCTTTCTTTCTTTCTTTCTTTCTTTTTTTTTTTTTTTTTGACAGGCAGAGTGGACAGTGAGAGAGAGAGAAAGGTCTTCCTTTGCCGTTGGTTCACCCTCCAATGGCCGCCGCTGCAGCCGGCGCAGCGCGCTGATCCGATGGCAGGAGCCAGGATCCAGGTGCTTTTCCTGGTCTCCCATGGGGTGCAGGGCCCAAGCACCTGGGCCATCCTCCACTGCACTCCCTGGCCATAGCAGAGAGCTGGCCTGGAAGAGGGGCAACCGGGACAGAATCTGGCGCCCCGACCGGGACTAGAACCCGGTGTGCCGGCGCCGCAAGGTGGAGGATTAGCCTATTGAGCCACGGCGCCGGCCCTTCCTTTCTTTTTTTGACAGCTAGAGTTAGACAGTGAGAGAGACACAGAGAGAAAGGTCTTCCTTCCGTTGGTTCACCCGCCAGATGGCCTCTACGGCCGGCACGTTGCCACCGGCACACTGTGCTGATCCAAAGGCAGGAGCCAGGTGCTTCCTCCTGGTCTCCCATGCGGTGCAGGGCCCAGGCACCTGGGCCATCCTCCACTGCCTTCCCAGGCCACAGCAGAGAGCTGGACTGGAAGAGGAGTAACCGGGACAGAATCTGGTGCCCCAACCAGGACTAGAACCCAGGGTACCGGTGCCGCAGGCGGAGGATTAGCCTAGTGAGCCACAGCACTGGCCCAGACAGTTCTGTTCTCCATTTCCAGGTGGATGTGTCCCTCTCGGGGTGGTTTTCCCAGCCATGTGAAGGCACCTGTTCTGTCTGCTTCTCAGTTTATATCCTGCTGCTTGGCACCTCAGCATTACTTGTCTATTGACAAGTTTGTTCCCCACCAGGAGGTACACTGATGGAATGACTGTAGCATCTGAATTCTTTTTTTTTAAAAAGATTTATTTTATTATTTGAAAGACAGAGTCACAGAGAGAGGTAGAGTCTGAGAGAGGTCTTCCATCCGCTGGTTCATTCCCCAGATGGCCACAACAGCCGGAGCTGCGCCGATCCGAAGTCAGGAGCCAGGAGTTTCTTCTGGGTCTCCCACATGGGTGCAGGGGGCCAAGGACTTGGGCCGTCTTCTACGGCTTTCCTGGGCCATAGCAGAGAGCTGGATTGGAAGAGGAGCAGCCAGGACTAGAATTGGTGCCCATATGGGATGCCGGTGCTTCAGGCCAGGGTGTTAACCTGCTGCGCCACAGCGCCGGCCCTACATCTGAATTCTTGTTCATCTTAAGCCTTTACTATATATTTTACTGGATCTAAAACATCATTAACCCTAAGGTCTCCTCATTAATTTACACACTATTAGGAAAGAAAAATACCATCAATTACAACGGCAGCTAATAGCAGCAAGCCTCTGATTCTGTCCCATTCCACTCTGAAAAATGTCCAGATATGAAAAATGTGTCTTTGACACAATAAAATGCATGTGGAAAGCAATTGCTGCTTTTAAATACGTCCTAGAGGAAGATTTTTGTAAATATCTGTATACTGAAAGCAACAATGTTTACTGAACACTTACTGTGGGCCAAACATTGTTCTAGAGTGCTTTACAACCCAGAACTTTTATCAGGGGTTGGCAAACCTTTCCTGCAGAGGGTTGGGGTGAATACTGTAGGCGTTGGGACCCTCCAGCCTCTGTCCACTCACTTCCCATCACAGTGTGGAAAGCAGCCACAGATAATGCCTGAATGAACTGATGTGGCTGTGTGCCAATAAAACTATCTACAAACACTGAAATTTGAATTTCATGTAACTTTCACTCCACAAAGTAGGTTTCCTTTGATACTTTGCCTAACTGTTAATCATTTTATCTTACCTATTTGAAAGGCAGTCACACAGAAAGAGATCATTGGTTCAGTCTCCAAATGCCTGCAACAGCCAGGCCTGGACCAGGCTGCAACCAGGAGCCCAGAACACTTACTGAGTCTGCCACATGGATGACAGGGACCCAACGACTCCAGCCAGTATCTGCGGCCTCCCATAGTGTACATTAGCAGGAAGCTGGAATTGGGAGCTAGTGCCTGGACTTGAACCCAGGTCCTCCAGTATAGGACATGAGCATCCCAAGCAAGGGCTCAACCAGTGCGCCAAACGGCCCTTCCCTAACCATTTAAAATGTAGACCACTCTTATCCTGTGGGTTGCACCAAAAGTGGCAGTGGCCTAGACTGCCTCATGAGTTTCTAGTTTCTCCCTGTCTCACATGATCTTTCTTCCTTCCTTATTCCCTCCCTCCCTCCCTCCTTCCTTCCCTCCCTTCCTTCTTTCCTTCTGTTACAGAAAGAGAGAGAGAAGGATCTTCAAACCACTGCTCCACTCCCCAGATGGCCACAATAACAAGCACTGGGCCAAGCTGAAGCCAGGTGGATAGCAGGGGCCCAAGAACTTGGGCCAATTTCTGCTGCTTTCCCAGGCCATTAACAGGGAGCTGGACTGGAAGTAGAGCCCATGCGGGATACCACTGTCACAGGCAGGGGCTTTAACCTGCTGTGCCACAAGTCCTACCCTTCACATGAACTGCTTGCCAGCCCTACAAGACAGATACCATTTTTGTTCCCATTTTACCAATGAGAAAACTGAGTCTCAGAGAGGGGAGGTAACTTGTCCAAGGACATACAAGCTGAGATTCTCACCTAAGTGTCTAACTCTGTAGCTGGTTTACATAAATCCTATTATCCTCAATATGGTTATCTTTTAACTTCTTTTTTTTTAATCTTTTTTCTTGGTTACAAAAGTTACATATTTGTGCCAAAAAATTCAAATCATACAGTTATACTGGAGAAAATCAAAAGAGCACCACTCTCCAGAGAGAAACAGTATTACGGGTTTGGACATACAGCTCACACAGTGCTGATCAGAGTTAGAATGTACTGAACACAGTGTGACTTGGAACAAGTTGCCTAACCTCTCTGAGCCCTTATCTCTCACATGAGGGGGCTGGATGACATGACACGGCTCTGTCAGCTCCCCCGGGCTTCATCCCTTTGGAAGGATTGTGCAACAGCAGCTGGCTCCGTCCTGACCACTCCAATGTGAGGGGTGCAGTCACCCCCTGCAAGCCCAAGTGGCTGCTGCATCTCTCCACCTGCGGCTCCTCTAATCCCCAGCCCTGCATGGCTGGAAAGGCAGCAGGGATGCCAGGACCTGAGTCTGGGGTCCTAGGAGGCTCTAGGCTTCTTCCTCCAGGGCTGGAGCTGGAGCGGGGAACCACTCTGCCCGGTGAGGTGAGGCCCAGGCGAGCGGGCACTCAGGCTCCCGCCAGCGCTGCCTGGGACAGGGCACACAGAGGCTGAGCCAGGCCTCCATGGCCTCCATGGCCAATGCCTGGGCCCAGCTGCCTCTCAAGCAGATAGGCCCTGGGTCTGGAGCTGTGTCTGGGGATTGCTGGCTATGGACCTTGAGCATATCCCCTCACTGTCTCCTGTTTCCTTGCCCAGAAAATGGGGACAACAACCACAGAACCACTGATGAGCTCATGAAGTGGTATCTGTAACGCACCTGGCAGAGGTGAAGTTTAATCCGAGTCAATTTCTGGGATGTTTCAACAGTCATTTCACGAACTGTGGACCTACTACGTGCGGAGACTGTATCAAAGGTGGGGGTGGGGAGCAGAAAGACGAGAGGAAGTTGCTGCCATTGAACCTACAAGCTTGCAACTCCGGGGGAGTCGGACAAAGACCTAGGTGACCCTGACACAATTGGAGCGTTTGGACAAGGTCGCCCAGCAGGTGCAGAAGCCAGCGGAGGCTTCCTGGAGACTGGAAATTCACCAGGTCTTGGAGGATGGGGAGAGGGAAGAGGGGACTGCACTCTGGCTGGGGCCTGACCCGCAATGTGTGAGGGTGGGAGAGGACCACAGCTTTAAAGTGGCACAGGTCCACTGAGTTCTCCTGGAGCACGACAGGAAAATCAGAGTGTGGGAGGTCCAGGGGCAGGGGGCTGTGGGTTCGGTGGGAAGTAGCAACTCTCAGCAGGTCCTGAGCAAGGGGAGGAATCACCACACAGCCCAGGCGGGAGAGATTCTCACACAGCATTCCACCTAGTCCCAGAAAGGCCGCACTCCCACGGTGCAAGTGGGGAAATGCTGAGCCATGTGTGCAGGCTCACAGGGCCCACGCTGAGCCAGGGCCACTTTCTGATGGCCATCAGTGGTGTGGGGAGCAACCCGGACTGGACTGAGTTACTGGAATTAAGACTTATTCTATGCATCTGCTCTCCCACAATATGGCGCTGGGAGAGGAGGCAACAGCTTCTACCCAGCTGCCTCTCACCAACTTTACAAGCTGCAGGACCTGCTCCTGATTGGAGGAGAGCAGCGTACTCAGCATGTGGGCAGCCGAGTTAGGATTGGCGGAGGAGGACTATAAAGGAGGAGAGAGACGGCATGCACCAGGAACATCTAAGGGGAACACCTGTGTAGCCCCCGAGAGAGCCGGCCGGCGGTGTGCCGCTCCCCCGCGGAAGTGGGGAATGTGGCAGGGGGAACCGCCCTTCCACGGAGGTGGAAGGGATGGTAGCCAACCCGGGAAGGACCAGCAGCCAACCCGGGAAGAACCAGCAGCAAACCCGGGGAGGGCCGAGCAGACGAAAGAACAGCGCAGGGTCCTGTGTCGTTCCTCCACGAAGACGGGGAGCGACAAGTGGGAGCGCCACCCTGCTTTCCCATGACCCCATGGCAGATTTGAAGTCAACTCTGAGAGCAGGATTCGGCCAGGGATTGCAGGCCGGTGCCAGTCATGGCTACACAGCCCTCCAAGATGTGATTATCTGTCCATCACAAGGGAGAGAGGGAGGGCTCAGTGAAGGGAAGGAACCTACTGAAGACCACACGGTGAGGCACTGGCTTCTGGGGGCGTGCGCGGCCCTAGGTCCTTCCCACTGCCTCATACCGCCTATAGGCTCCTGTCTTAGCACATCTGGAACCAGGAAGGGCCCAACTCAGAGACACCCATGAGTCAACACAGGCTGATTCATCCTGCTTCATACCCTCCTGCCAGCCAGGCCCCTGGTGCCAGCCCCCCGCTCTCTCTGCAGTCATTGGAGGCCAGGTTATGGGGAGCCTCTGCTTAGCTCCACCCCTAGCCAGGAGCAGCGTCTCCACAGCCTGGATTGGGAGCCCCGGTGGCTACACCTTTACCACCTGGCTCTGGGCAGGTGAGCCGTGGATGTGCCCCATTGTGCTAAGGAGGGACCTTTCTCTGAGCTGGCCCATGTCCCTCTCCCAAGCCGCTGGCTTGCCCGACTGCCTCTCGCTTCTGCGGCCAGACCCTGAAACGCATGAGAACTGCTCTGCTGGGAAGGGGAAACCCGAGATGTTGAGTGAATCACAAGGAGAAGCAGCGCAGGAGGGGTTGGCTTCAGCCGCTCTCATCTGGGACCTCAAGCCCTCCACAAGGTCGGCTGGGACAGACCCACTGAAGAGGTGTGGGCTTGCACATCACTTGGGGAATAAGAAATCAAAACGACCCTGGGGTTCATGCCAGCTTTTGTACCCTTTCCAGCAAGGGATGAGAGGGAAAACTCACGAGGCCCGCAGACTCCCAACTCGAGGGCTGGACTGTGCCACGACCACTGTGCCATTTGTATAAAAAGGGGCTCTTTTTGAAACATTTGGGTAGAGGAATGTAAAATGAATACTCTTGGTTAAAAAAAAAATTTGGGACGGATCAAGTTGGTATGCAGAGAAAAGTCAGCAGCCCGAACATTCTGTGATTCAACGCAAAAATATGTTGAGTTCCTCAGCTGAAGTAGAATAAACAAACAGAGGATTCATTTTTTTTTCTTCTTTCTCGCCATCTTTCCCCTCTTATCTGAAGCCTGCTTTACTGTTGTCCTGGGCCAAGGGTCCAAGGAAGGTGGAACACTAGTTTAACAAACACACGTTTCTAGAAGCATCTGAGCACAAAGTCTCTGCATGGCACTTGGCACAAGCTACGCTAGGCAAAGGGAGAAGCTGTCTCTGGTGTTAGAACCCACAGAGGGACGACGCAGGCTGGCAGCGAACACCCCTCCCCCCAGGAGAGCAGAGGGGAAACCGCAGAATGTTCCCGATTCTGCACTCGGCCGGTGGCGCAAGGTTTGTTTGTGGACCCGACATGCCGCTGTCGCCGCGAAGGCGGCTCTCCTGCCCAGGGGGTGGTCAGCAGGGCTCGGGGCGCGCGTCTTGCAGCCGCTCTCCCCGCGCGTGGCTGGGTTGTGAGCTGGGGAGCGCTGGGCAGACGCTACGAGGGCGCGCAATGGGGCTGGGGTGCGCAAAGCCGGGGCCCAGGGGCCTCGGCCTCGAGCCAAGGTAACACGCGCGCGCGCGCACCAGCGACCCCAGTGGAGCCGCCCGGCCCGTCCCCAGGCGCCGACCCGCGCGCCCCCCGCCCCGGGCTTGCCGCCCCGCGCTCTGCCTTCCTCTGCTCCAACCTCGTAGGGACTACATGACTAGAGGAGCTATTTGTCCCGCGGCGGAGATGGGGGGTGGGGTGGCTCACTGGACGCCATTGTTCTTGCTCAACGTATACAAAGTTTTTCTTTCTTTCTCACTCCGGCCTCTCTCCTGGTGGGGACGCCATTTCCAGGGACAGAGTTGTTCATTCTCCGCCCGCCCTCCCCGGTCCACATCGTGAGCTCCTCTCCGCCGCCCCCCACCCTCCACGCTGGCCGTCGGGACCCCGGCAGCCCGGCCCGTTAGCGAGGACACGAGGCGAGCGGCCGAGAGGACCCAGCGGCGGCGCCGAGCGCCGAGAGGCCGAGGCAGGTGGCGGAGGTCAGCCTTCGGCTGGCAGCGCGCCCCTGTCCTCCCGCGGGGCGCGTACAGCCGAGCCGAGCCGAGCCGGCTGGGTCTCTGGGGACGAGCCAGGAGCAGGCCGGGGCTGGGGCGCGAGCCAGCTCGCGGGGAGCGCACCCCGCTCCGAGGCCGATGACGTCTTTGCCTCTGGCTCTGGTGGCGCCGGGCCGGGCCGGGTGGGTGACGTCACCACCCGGTCACGTGGCCGCCATTCAAACAAACAAACCCCCCTTCCCCCTCCCAGCGCGCGCCAGCCCCGCCCCGCCCCGCCCCCGGAGAGGCCCATATAACTGCACTCCCCGGGGCCGAGCTCGTCGAGAAGGACGACTGGATTGTAGGAGAGGCGCTGCGGTCGCCGGAGCAGGGACGGTCCCGGGAGCGGCTGGAGAAAGCCCGGGTGGCTGCAGTCCCGTGTGACGCCCTTCGCTCGGCCCAAAGGCAGTGTCTTGTTCCGCGCCCAGAGAGTCGGGGTCGGACTTTTCCTCGAAAGCCGTCGCCGCTCTGCTCTTGGCGTCCGGGGACAGACAAAGGACTCCGGAGCGACGTGCACGCTGGGGGCTCTGAGGCCGGCCATGGTCATGGAGGTGGGCATCCTGGACGCCGGAGGCCTGCGGACGCTGCTGCGGGAGCGCGCGGCGCAGTGCCTGGTGCTGGATTGCCGCTCCTTCTTCGCTTTCAACGCTGGCCACATCGCCGGCTCGGTCAACGTGCGCTTCAGCACCATCGTGCGGCGCCGGGCCAAGGGCGCCATGGGGCTGGAGCACATCGTGCCCAACGCCGAGCTGCGCGGCCGCCTGCTGGCCGGCGCCTACCACGCCGTGGTGCTGCTGGACGAGCGCAGTGTCGCCCTGGACGGCGCCAAGCGCGACGGCACCCTGGCCCTGGCGGCGGGCGCGCTGTGCCGGGAGGCGCGCGCCGCGCACGTCTTCTTCCTCAAAGGTACGACCTCGGGGCAGCGCTGCCTTGCCGGGGGCCCCTTGGCCCTTGGCTCTCTAGTGGGGGCGGGGACCGGCGCCCGAGTCCTACCTGGAGCGCATGGGCGCGGCGTTGTGGCTCTGGGGACTTGTCACACCGGCTTTGTCTGGTCCTGGGAACAAAGACTTGCTTGGGCCTTAGCGATATGAACTTGGAGCGCCTGGTGGGGTGGGGGCTTTGTGGGAAGGGACCTTGGCTCAACGATGCTGATGGAAGCAAACCTTCCTCTCTCTGTTGCCAGGAGGTTATGAGGCGTTTTCGGCGTCCTGCCCAGAACTGTGCAGCAAACAGTCGACCCCCATGGGGCTCAGCCTTCCCCTGACCACCAGTATCCCGGACAGCGCGGAATCCGGATGCAGCTCCTGCAGCACCCCGCTCTACGATCAGGTCAGTGGGGCCCCGTGCCAGAGGGGAGGAGTCGGGGCCAGCAAGGCTTGGAAGAGGGTGCCCGTGAGAACGTGGAAAGTGACCTGCAGCTTTATTTATAAAGGGGACTTGGGGACACTCAATGGCTCTGCGTGTCTGATGCATGGCACTACAGAAATGAACTGGCTGGTGCTGCCAGGGGCACATGGGCTTAGACCCCTGTTTGTTTATACTCCAGCAGCAGCAGCAGGGGTACTGAGAAGTTCACCACTGACTTTTCCACTGGGGAGTTTTTGTGGGTGTGGGTGCTGGTGGTGCCCTGGAGCCGGCCTGAGCAGTGTTTGGGTCTTTCTGCCTCACAGGGTGGCCCGGTGGAGATCTTGCCCTTCCTATACCTGGGCAGTGCCTATCACGCTTCCCGCAAGGACATGCTGGATGCCCTGGGCATCACGGCCTTGATCAACGTCTCAGCCAACTGTCCCAACCACTTTGAGGGTCACTATCAGTACAAGAGCATCCCTGTGGAGGACAACCACAAGGCAGACATCAGCTCCTGGTTCAGCGAGGCCATCGACTTCATAGGTGAGTGGGACGGACGCCCGGCACTGCTGATGCCTCCCCGTTTCAACCTGTCTGGCAGAGGACTTGGGTGCTGCTCTTGTGAGCCATCCACCAGACATGAACTGTCCATCTCGGGTGGACATCATCCTTGCAGAATGAGGACTTGATGTCCCACCCTGCGCATGAGCAAACCGAGGCTTGGCAAGTGGACTTGCCCAGAATCAACCTGCTAAGTGGAGACACCCCATCTGGGTTTAGTCCCTTGCTGCCCCTTTGCACGGTGCCCTCCATGATAGCATAAGTCCATGGGCTAGCGTAAGGTGATGTTGGCCGCCTGGGTAGGACACGTGTGACATTGTTCTTTGACGCTTTTTGCCTGGACTTGGGGTCCCTCTCCCGAGCTCTCTAGTAAGCAGCCGCACTTCTTGTTTTCCAGACTCCATCAGAAATGCCGGAGGAAGGGTGTTCGTCCACTGCCAGGCGGGCATCTCCCGGTCCGCCACCATCTGCCTCGCTTACCTCATGAGGACTAACCGCGTGAAGCTGGACGAGGCCTTTGAGTTCGTGAAGCAGAGACGGAGCATCATCTCCCCCAACTTCAGCTTCATGGGCCAGCTGCTGCAGTTTGAATCGCAGGTGCTGGCCCCGCACTGCTCGGCGGAGGCCAGCAGCCCCGCCATGGCTGTGCTGGACCGCGGCACCGCCACCACCACTGTCTTCAACTTCCCCGTCTCCATTCCCGTACACCCCACGAACAGTGCCCTGAGCTACCTTCAGAGCCCCATCACCACCTCCCCCAGCTGCTGAGAGGCCGGGGCGGGGCTAGGAGCGCCACCTCCACCTCCACGCGCGCCCGGGACTCCAGGCTTCCTCCTTGGTGGAGAAAGGCAATGACTCCCGGGAGGGGGCTCACGAGCGCACACCGGGCCTTATTTATGTAACGTCACCTGGCTTCCACTGGGCTCCTCTGCAGTGGTAGCGGTGACAGCAAGATGCGTGTCGCACCCAGCACACGGGGACCAATGTGTAGTGGGTACATCAAGTCCCTCCGACAAAACAGGGCAGGAGAGGAGGACTGTTTGAGCCCATGTCTTTGTTGCTGGCCCCTGTTTTTTTGTAGAAATCTTCGTGCTTGGCACACCTACCAGTATTACCATTCCTGAAGACATACACATATGAGACTATCCCTTATTTATTTTTGTGTAGGTGGTCCGCCTTCACACATGTCAGTGTCTACTTCTAGAAGAACCAAATACCTCAATTTTTGTGTTTTGAGTACTGTACCGTCCTGTAAATAGACCCAGAGCAGGTTGTTTCCAGCACTGAGGGAAGACACCAGTGTTGGCTTTTTGTTTGTTTTTTTCTTTTTTTTTTTTTTAGTTGCCAACAGTTGTATGTTTGCTGATTATTTATGACCTGAAATAATATATTTCTTCTTCTAAGAAGACATTTTGTTACGTAAGGATGACTTTTTTATACAACAGAATAAATTATGGCATTTCTATTGAAATCTCAAGGCTTTTATTTCTTTGGCTGCCTCAGCCAGCTCCTCTCCTGCAAGTGAAATAGGGAAGAATTTGGATGAGGGTCTGATCCTGTGCCCCTCCGTGGCCACTTGGTCCCGTGAGGTAGCCGAGTCATAAGGGAGGTGGACAAGAGGTCTGTCGGGAGACATCAGCGCTGCAAGTCTTACTAGAGAGGGTGAGAATGCCCCGTTCCCTTTTTAACAGTGGTGTCATCTGCCGTGTCACCTGGGATGCCCTCGTGTCCCCACAGCCACTTGGCCTGGGTTGCCTTTTCATGGAATACCGTTCTCAGGATGATATAAAAAGTCTCCCTCCACTCTAGGCTGTGTCTAAGCACTTGGCATAGATCACATGTGTTCTGACTGCGAGGCGGTGTGTGCCACCTGCCCCCAGAAAAACAGCCCAGTCTGAAGATAGGGAGACCCAGCCTAGCTCAGCGGCAGCAGGGGAATCAGAACCTGCTGTTCCGTTTTGTTACCTGATTTTTTGAGCTTTGGGTTTTATCACTCAGTCTCACATGCTTTTGTAAAGACCCTCATTTCTATGAAAATACATTAAGTGGCTAAAAAAAAAAATCCAAGCACTGTAAGCGAATAGAATACAGATAAATCACCAGCCAGACCCTCACCCGCAGCGTGACCACTGTTATGGCTTGGGAGGCTGTTGATGCCAGCAGTTCTGCAGACTGGCTCAGGGGGTGAAGGCTCAGTGTTTGGGGCGGCTGCCTCCTCCTGCCCACTTGCTTAATCTGATTTCATAATTTTGATGCAGAAGATAGGTGATTAAGCTTGACTTGCTCTAGGGTAATATTCTGAATTTGTACTCTCTCTTGCTCAGCAGAGAAGCTGTAATTTACTACCAACCCATAATCCAGTCTGTAATGTTGAATTAAATAACCACCAAGCTCTCTCGGGTTACTACAGGCCCTTTTAGGGCCTGCTTCCTGCTGACTTGTGCTGGATCAAGTGTTGTTGGAAGCAGAGAGGGAGATATCCCCTTCAAGTTAGCTAGCAATGCTCTGTGCCGTGGTCCTGGCCTAGGTCCTGATTCCAGGTCTTGACACTGACCGCGGTGTCCTTGACCTTTCTCCATGGGTCTACCACCAGCTGCTTGGCTCCGGGGCCAGAAAGATCCCTGTGTTCTAAGGACTTGCCCTGAGTTCGTAGGCTCATTTCCTCAGCTGGGTTGGGTTTCCAGTCTATGGCAAGTGTGTTCATTCTTTTCAAAACAAACCATACCCGATGTTTTTATCGAACCCTAGAAATTTACTATCGCAAACGGCTCCCTTCGTGGAAATGTACCGGGGATGGTGCCTGTGGCAGATGCTGTGGCTGACTTCCCCGTGGGCTTGGGCCTTTGCTTTCTGCTTGGCAGGCACCGGCTGAGCCCAAATTAATCTCCAGTATGATCTACTCAGTGGAAAAATACAACGACTGCCTCAGGGATCTGCCAGTGAAAATAACTAACTCACTTCTCCCAACTCAATCCACTCACCCTCATGCCAGCCCCGAGAGCCAGGCAGAATAACCCTCTTTGCCTGGGTGTTGGATATGCTGTGCCCAGGGCCTCTGGACAATGCCACATACGGCATGAGACTGTATTCATGGGACAATGACGTAGGACCTCAGTATTGAAACTCTTGAATGGTCTTGTAGTGAGAGGTGGAAGCAAAGACAACTTCATCATTTAATACTGGGAACGCGGCAGTGACGGCTGTCAGTGGTAGAGCAGGCACTGCATGCCACTGAGCTGTGTGTTTTGCTTGCGCTTGCATTTAACTTCTAACAGCAACACCCATTTCACAGAGCAGGAAACTGAGGCTCCCAGAGAGGCACCCAAGGTTGTGTAGCAAGTGCAGGGCATTGCAGAGATGGGAACCCAGGTGTGAAGGGAGACAGGAGACCAAGACGTCAGTCAGCCGGAGGGCAGCGTGATAGGGTGAGGAACGGTGAGCTTTGCAGCCAGGCGGACTTTGCCAGTTTCACCACCCTGTGAAAGCTTGGGGTGGGAAAGCTCTGTCTCCCTTTGGGCTTCGGTTTCCTCCTCCGTACATGAAGACAATAAAATCCACTCCACTTGTGAGGAAGAAACGTGCTCATTAGCGTAGGGAAGCCCCAGTCCTGGCGGTTGTCAGTTCAGCTCCTCACTCTGTAAAACATCCGGTGTGCAAGGTGAAGGTGAAGATGTAGCAGTGCCCACTCGGTGTTGCTCTGGGCTTTCTGGGCAGCCATGATTTCCTTAGGATGCTTCCTGCCGGCAATGCCTCCACCACATCCTCTCCTTTCTTTGGAAGTTTGCAAATCACAGCGAAAGCTCCTGGAATCTACCTCCCTCCCTCTGGCCCCTCTGTGGATGACATCATGGTGCAGTACACCTTTAAGATTATATAAATCTGTGATCCTACAGTGGCCACCATTGCCATGGTAACGTGGAGGAGTTTCCTCTTGGTGAGGAAAGCTGTCATGTCACTTCCTGCTGCTGACAAATCAGTTTAGATTAAAATACGGTGGAGGGGGAGGGGACGGGGGCCTCTGAGAAGTGCTGGCTTCGTGGTTTCTGGTTGCTGTACACAGAGGCAAACAATGCTCCCGCGGACGCCTGGCCCTGCCCTGCACCCGCCCAGCGTGCGCTCCCTGCTCAGGGTTCCCACACCTCACCCCCGCCCACCCTGGGCGCAGCCAGCTCACCCCCAGCTGTTTTTCTCCGCAGGTTGCGTTCTACAGAGCAGGTGGGAGGGCTGTCCATCTCTGGGGACTTTTCTAGGGCTCTGCAGAGCACACCTGTTCCAGAACCGCCTCTGGGTGCGCAGCAGCCTCTGTTGCCCTGATGAGCTAAGGAGGTGTCTTCCAGATGCCCTGCCCAGTGTTAACAGTATTACAGTGTTGACCCCGCTGTGCCCTGCTTAGGAAAACACCTGCAAACCACCCTTTTCTGAACTGTAGCTTTAAAAAAAAAAAAGGTATATTCATTTATTTGAAAGGCAAAGTTACAGAGAGGCAGAGGTAGAAAGACAAGTCTTTTTTTTTTTTTTTTTTTTGACAGGCAGAGTGGACAGTGAGAGAGAGACAGGGAGAAAGGTCTTCCTTTGCCGTTGGTTCACCCTCCAATGGCCGCCGCAGCCGGTGCGCTGCGACCAGCGCGCTGCGTTCGGCGCACCGCACTGATCCGATGGCAGGAGCCAGGAGCCAGGTGCTTTTCCTGGTCTCCCATGGGGTGCAGGGCCCAAGCACTTGGGCCATCCTCCACTGCACTCCTGGGCCACAGCAGAGAGCTGGCCTGGAAGAGGGGCAACCGGGACAGAATCCGGCGCCCCGACCGGGACTAGAACCCGGTGTGCCGGCGCCACAAGGCGGAGGATTGAGAGACAAGTCTTAATCTGCTGGTTCACTCCCCAAATGGCTGCAATGGTCGGAGCTGGGCTGATCTGAAGCCAGGAGCCAGGAGCTTCTTCCAGGTCTCCCATATGGGTACAGGGGCCCAAGGACTTGGGCCATCCTCTACTGCTTCTCCAGGCCATAGCAGAGAGCTGGATCAGAAGTGGAGCAGGCGGGTCTCGAACCAGCACCCTTATGGTATGCTAGCACTGCAAGTGGCAGCTTTACTGGCTATACCACAGCCCTGGCTCCTGAACTATGGCTTTTTAAGCGAGGCGGCAGGCCTACTCATTCCTTCCCTCCTTCCTTCCTGCCTGCCTGCCTTCCTGCAGGCATTTAACAAGTATTTGTTGACTCTGCAGAGATCCAGGGATATTGTAGTATAAGAGCAAGTTTCCAATGCTAAGTAGCTAACAATGGGATGGGGAGGTACTAAGTAAGGATGAAAGCTGGGCGGAAGGCATACTCAAAGAGGGACTTCTCAGGGAGGCCTCTCTGATGGCGACTGGCTGGACTGAGACCCAAATAACACAGCCCAGTTGCTCATTTGAGACATGAACTGAAAAGAAGTTTCCAAACCAGGAGGGCAGCAAAGACCCGAGAAGGAGCTCTGTGGGCTGCAGCATAGAGCGCTTCACTTGGAGTCAGTGACAGTGAACTCCAGTCCCGATTCTGCCACTTGTAGCTGTAAGGTACACATCTTAGGTTCTTCCTCTATAATAGGGTCCGATCTGCAATAGGGCTCCGAAGCGCCCTACGGATGAAATGAAAGGCAGTCACGCCTGGGTGCACGAGAGAGGCTTGGGCAAGGCTCAGTGTCTCCCTGTGACTCAGCGGAGCCCCATTCTGTCACCCGAGCAGCAGCGACTCTCCCAGGTGCCCTGGCAAAGGAAACAGAGAAGTGGGCCCCATGACGCCCGGGCCTGCATTTGTGCCATGCTTGCCTTGGGGCTGTCAGAGCTTGTTTGGAGAAGTGGCCTGGGTGCTGAGATCATCCGGCTCTCTCCCCCTCCCCACACCCCCTCCCTGACCTGGGCAGGGCACTTCCGTGCCTGGGCCTCAGTTTCCTCTTCTGCAGGCAGCACCCAAGGGGAACCTCGTGCAGCCGTTTGCCTGCCCAGCCAACAGCGCTGAGCTGTGCTCTGTGCACAAAGGCCCGGGATCCCTGGAGCTCACTTGGGCTGATCCAGGAAGACCAAAGCAGGAGGAAGCAGACTCCTTTGGCAAGGGTCAGCACAGGGCCCTGGGCCACACACAGGTGTGTGGGGGCGAACAAGACGGTGGGGGGACTGCTTGTCACGGACGAAGACCTGTCGGGGCATCATAGACTCCTGGCCTGGGGACCTACCCTCCTCTCCAAGCCCAGGCAGTCCCCCGCAGCGGGCCGCACCGCAGAGAGGGAATTTAGAAGTTTCACCAAAAGGGTGACTATCTGGCAGAGCGGTTAAGATGCTGTTGGGGAGGCCCACATCCCACATCGGAGTGCCTGGGTTTGGGTCCTGGCTCCGCTTCTGTCTCCAGCAACCTGGACTGTAGCAGGTGATGGTTCAAGTACTAGGGTTCCTGCCACTCAAGGGGGAGACCCAGATACAGCTCCTGGCTTCAGCCTGGCTCAGCCCTGGCTGTTGTGGACATTGGAGGAGTGAACCAGCAGATGGAAGACCTTTGTCTGTCTCTCTGCCTGTCACATAAAAATATAAGAATGGTAAATAAATACAAAGTATGAATTCAAAAAGATAGAGGCTGCACCAACAATGACCCCAAGCACTCATTCACTGCTTCAATAAACATATATTAGGTAGCCACGGTTTGTGACACTATGTAGATGTTAGAATTGTGTGAGTAGAATCAGGAGAAGTTCCGAGATTCTGTTTCACGTGCCCAGGACAGAACCAATGTCTGCGTGACCTTGTGTGGGCCATTTCTCCCCTCAGTGCCTCAGTCTTCACAGGTCTAAAAAGGAAGTAGACGAAGTATCTGCTTTGCATGGTGGTGTCAAGATGAACTTGTGCATATAACATGTTTGGCAGTGCGCGTGACTCCTGCAACAATAAATGTTAGCTATTTTCCCATCATTGTCCTATTTATCATCATAAGGGAAAATGAAAGGAGGAAACAAATGCATATTGACAGCTATCAAAATGAAGTCTTGCCCCAGCAGAAAGAACGGGCCATCAAAGAAGGAGGCACCTTTCTCTGAAGGGAGGAAGGAACCTCCACTGTGATATGGCCTTGACTAAAGAAGTTCAGAGTTGGTGGCCGGTGCCGTGGCTCACTAGGCTAATCCTCCGCCTAGCGGCGCCGGCACACGGGGTTCTAGTCCCGGTCGGGGCGCCAGATTCTGTCCCGGTTGCCCCTCTTCCAGGCCAGCTCTCTGCTGTGGCCAGGGAGTGCAGTGGAGGATGGCCCAGGTGCTTGGGCCCTGCACCCCATGGGAGACCAGGAAAAGCACCTGGCTCCTGGCTCCTGGCTCCTGCCATCGGATCAGCGCGGCGCGCCGGCCGCAGCGGCCATTGGAGGGTGAATCAACGGCAAAGGAAGACCTTTCTCTCTGTCTCTCTCTCTCACTGTCCACTCTGCCTGTCAAAAAAAAAAAAAAAAAGAAGTTCAGAGTTGGTGAACTCAAGGGGCCACGCAGCATCAGGGGAGGTAACAACTGATGATGAGTGTACAGACATATGGCTGGTCCTGTAGAAAGTCGCCCTGTAAAATGACCTTTTAAGTAATTGGTTGGTCCTTAAGGCCTGCCCCAGTAATCATGTGGTCTTGTGCTTTAAAAGGCTTTGCCATGTGCCAATAAACGGAGTTCTTGCTTGCTTGACTTGACTCCCCGCTGTGTCTGATTGTCTCCGGGATCGGGAGGCTGGGGAACGGGCGAGCAGCGCACTTACCTTTCTTCAGACCCAGTCCATCCTCGTTCGGGTGGACTAAGACCCTGCAATGCACCTGCCCCCGATGTAAGATCTCTGTCCTTAATGTGTTTTACTATGAGAGTTAATGATAACACTATTAGTTGAACAGTACTCTATATCGTGTGTGGGTGCAGTCTGTTGAAATCTTTGCTAGGTACATACTAAGTTGATCTTTTGTATATAAAGTTAATTGAAAATGAAACCTGATGAAGAGTGGGATGAGAGAGGGAGTGGGAGATGGGAGGGAGGGAGGTTGAGGGAGGAAAAGCCACAATGCAAAAGTTGTTCTTGGTAAATTCACATTTATTAAATAAAAAAAAAGAAGTCTTGGGGGCCGGTGCTATGGCATAGCAGGTAAAGCCGCCACCTGCAGTGCCAGCATCCCATATAGGAGCTGGTTTAAGTCCCAGCTGCTCCATTTCCAATCCAGTTCCCTGCTATGGCATAGGAAAACAGTAGAGGATGGCCCAAATCCTTGGGTCCCTGCACCCGTGTGGGAGACCTGGAAGAAGCTCCTGGCTCATGGCTTTGGATCAGCACAGCCCTGGCCGTTGCAGCCATCTGGGGAGTGAACCAGCGGATGGAAGATGCCTCTCTCTCTGCCTCTCTGTAGCTCTGCCTTCCAAATAAATAAATAAATAAATCTTAAAAAAAAAAATGAAGTCTCTAGACTTCTCCCCTAATTGCAGACTTGAATATCCAGGAACTTCCATGACATACGGATTTGGTTGTCAAATACATCCCCAAATTTGGCAATTCCAAAAACAACGCTTCGATGTAGCACACACCGGCCCCTTCTGCGGTCTTCCCACCTTGGTTAATGGGTACCTCCTCCTCGCATTAGCTCAGGACCAGGCCTTTGGAGGCACCTGGGCTCCTTTGTCTCACAGTCTGTACTTACTTCAGTAGCTGGTGGAGACACATCTACCTTCAAAACATAACCATTTCCAAACTGCGTCCATTCCTCATCTCTTCCAAAACTGCCCATCTGGCTCCATCATCAACCCTGCGCCCAGTATGTTCTCAGCTCTCGGCACTCACTCTGAAGGTGCATCTCATTGTCTCTGAGCCACCTTTGTGTCTGTCCAAAGTCAGCTCACTAACTTGCTCTTGTTCCTCTCTGTCTTTTTCCCTCTGGCTGCTTTTGGGACCTCTCTTTGTCTTTTAGCAGTTTTTTTTTTTTTTTATCATGCATCTTTGTAGTCCCCCCCCCCCCCCGTTGGTATCGGTTGTGATGCACAGTGCTTTTGAATCTATGACTTAATGCCTGCGATAGTCTTGCAACATTTTCAGTTATTTCTCCATCTAAAACCTTTAGCTTTCTAAAAGCAAGTTATTGTAACATCTATGACCAACAGCTCTCTGGATTCCTCTGGTGTTGATTTCTGTTGCCAGGTTTTTCTCTTGATTTCTGATCCTGTCGCGTGTGCCTGGCTCCCTTGGATTGCATGTCAGGCGTTGTGTGTGAGAACCTGGGGCGGCTACTTGAGGCTTTCTCTGGGTGTTCCCTTTCTCTGAAGAGGGCTTTGCCGCAGGTGTGTAGGTTTCCTAGGACTCCTGGGTTATCGGAATCCAATCCAAGATCGACATGGCTTGAGATGACTTGAAAATGGGTTTTAGCGCCCCTAAGGTGTCCCAAAATGTATCTTTCTGACGGCTCAACTAAATGTTAGGGGGATTTTCCAGGCCACCTATCCTAAATTGCTTTTTTGGCTAATACCCACCCCCCAAAAGACCTAGGCGCATACTAGGTTCCCCATTGGTGTGCCCTGAACTCAAACTTTTGTCCCATTGGACCCAGGAGTATTTTTAAAAACCGTTCAACTGTTTAGCCTTTGCCTTTTTATTTTAGAATTGGCAGATACCTCTTGGGGGAAAAGAAGCCCCAAGGGTTGTGCTTGCCCCATTGGAGTTTCTTCCAGATACTGGCCCCCAATTCTTGATTGCCTTTTTAGCATTTGATGTCTTCAAACGTGAACATTTAAACATATTTGGCCCAGCTGTCCTTGTTCTCAGGAGTAGGATTGTTCTGGATTACGTGCTCCGCCCTGACTGGGAGGGAGTTGAGCTTTTAAAGATCAAGGTGGGTGTTGTGGTGCGGCAGGTTAAGTCACCCCCCTCGACGCCGGCGTCTCACATCCGAGTGCCCGTTCGCGTCCTGGCTGCCCTGCTTCCGACCCAGCTCCCAGCTAATGCTCCTGGGAAAGCGGAGATGCTCAAGTACTGGGGCCCTGCCACCCACATGGGAGATCCGGATGGAGTTCCTGGCTCGTGGCTTCAGCCTGGCCCAGCCCTGGGTGTTGCAGCTACTTGGGGAATGAACCAGCAGACAAAAGATTCTCTCTCTCTCTCTCTCTCTCTCTCTCTCTCTCTCTGTCACTTTGCCTTTCAAATACATATGTAAGCCTTAAAAAAAAAATAGATCCAGAGCAAGATGATTAATAGATCAAGTAATGTTTCTCCTCTACCCAACACCCCCCCCCCCTTCCCATGCCCCAGCATCCAAGCCCGGGGCCTTATAGAAGACAGGGCCTGGCGCCCTCGTCCCAGTGCTCCATCCCTCGGACCACTCTCCCCCCTCACTCGTTTCTTCCTGCCACATGGGCCCCATTGTTCTTTGTGGCGTGGGCAAAGCTGGCTCTGCCCCCCAGGACCCCTGCTCTTGCCTGCACCTGGTCTGATCTTCCTCCAGCTTTCTGCTCAGAAGTCTCCAGATCAGTTGGCCATTATTCCCTGACTGCCACCTGTCCGCCCCAGGGAGCACGCGGCCTCTGTCGGCTCCGTTAGTCTCTGTAGCACTTATCTCCACCTGAAACGTGTGTGTGTGATCACAATCAGCCGCTCCTGGGGGCACTGAGCTTGTCCGTCTTGCTCACGGCTGAGGATCTTACAGGTGGAGCAGCGTCTGGTGTGCATCTGGTGTGCAGTGGGTGCTTACCAAGCGAGGCGACTGGATGAAGGAAGGCTGCAGGCTGTGGACAATCCCCTTCCCTTCTGGCTGGCTCCTGAGCCAGAGCAAAGGGGGAAGTGATTGCTTTCTGCTCACCAGGCTCTTTCCCTTCCCCGTGCGGCCATTTCCCGTGGAGAGCTGCCCATAAGAGCAGGGATGGGCTGTAGGGAAACCCTTTGTGAGCAGGAAGCCCTGTGTGGGCTCAGGCTCAGCAGCGGGGATGAGGGCCGGGGTGCTGGAAAGGACCAGGGTGGGGAAATCTGCCCCTGGCCCCACTCCGAGTCCCATCCACCACTTCCCCCCCACCCCGTGTTTCATCGGCCATGGCCAGAGGAGAATTCCCCTCCCCCACCCACAGCGGGTTCCTCTAAGGAGAAGAGCGAGGCAGGGGTGATTCATGGGGAACTCTGGGGCTGATGAGTCATGGCCTCTCCTCGAGCAGGGAGACTTGGTCTCCACTCTGCTGACTCGCCTGGAAATGTCCTTGGCCAAGGTCTCCAGTGACCATGGGGGATTCTCCTCTGGACTCCCACGGCGCTCTCAGGAGCCACTTTCCTGGCCCTCAGTGGTTGGAGTCCTCGTGTGTCTGTTGCTCAATGACAATGGAAAGAAGGGAGGGAGGCAGGGAGCCCCCAGGGTGGGTAGGGGCCAGGATGCTGCCTTTTCCACTTCTGCATCCCCGGCTTCCACTCAGCACATTGTTGGGGAAGCGAATGGGTTGAATAAATGAAGAAACATTTGGGGCTCCTGGGGCACTACATTCTAGGATAGCAGCAGCCTCGATAGGGCCTCGAGGGGGCACGGGTGGTGGGAGGAGTGGCATCCTGCTAGGGATGATGTTAGAAAGACCAAGGCAGCAGGGGTGGTGGTGGTGGCGCTGTGGTACAGGGGGTTAAAGCCCTGGCCTGCATCTCCAGCTTCCCCTATGGGCACCGGTTCTAATCCTGGCTGCTCCTCTTCCTATCCAGCCTGGGAAAGCAGTAGAAGATGGCCCTAGTACTTGGGCCCCTGCACCTGTGTGGGAGACCTAGAAGAAACTCATGGCTCCTGGCTTCAGATCGGCTTAGCTCCAGCTATCATGGCCATTTGGGGAGTAAACCAGCAAATGGAAGACCTCTCTCTCTCTCTGTCTCTCTCTCTCTCTCTCATCTCTTCCTCTCTCTGTAACTCTGCCTTTCAAGTAAATAACATAAGTCAAGAAAGAGAGAGAAAGGAAAGGAAAGGAAAGGAAGGGAAGGGAAAGAGAGAGAGAAAGAGAGAGATCAAGGCAGGCAGTTCTGGTCAAGCCGGGTGCTCGAGCCCTTGCCACAGTTTGGTCCCTGACCCAACCCCTCCTGAACTCTCCGTGGTGCCAGACCCCACAGGAGATCCCAGGCACATGGAAATGGAGACACGTGGCCCCTGACCTTGGGCTCACATAGCAGAGGCTGCTGGTGATCTGGGAGCTGTGGGTGAAGTGTGAGTAGGATGAGGGAAGATGTGGGGAGGAGGACAAGGCAGGGGGGCTTCCTGGAGGAGGTGATCCTGGAGCCCTGGCAGTCTGGGGGCTTGGGAATGATTCCTGATCCCAGGACTCTGAGAGATAATGTCCTGAAGCCAATTCATTGTTACCCAATAGATTCCATGGACAGAATAAAGGCCACAGGAGTCATTCCAGGTCCAACCCACTTGCCCTAGAACTGCATTCCTGATTCTCACAAGGGCCCCTGCGCTTGTCTTACTCATAGGCAAAAGAGTCAAAGTCCTTGTAGACTCTTCATCCTGAAACGTGGAAAAGATGAACCAAGAGACTCACTCCCGACCTGGAGCCTGCAGAGAGTGAACCTAGGACATGCCCACGCCTGCCACGTGCCCCATTCCGGCCGCCATGCACCCTGACCTTGGAGCCGATGCCACACAGCCAGGCTGCTCTGCCACTCAACACTGGCTTCTCTGCTCTAAGATGCTCTCCTGGTGTGCAGAGCCCTGCGGCGTTAGCAAGGCAAGACTTAGGATCCCACGGAGGTCCTGGCTCATCCCTTCAAAGTCCCCTCATTTCCAGTGTCCCTGGCCAGAGCTAATGCCCATGAGAGCCCTGGCAGCTCAGGAAGGGGGAGGATTCCTACGTCTCCTTTCTCGAGCACCAACTGTGGCCATTCCCTTTCCAACATCATAGGGCATCGATTTGTTGCTGCCATCGGGCCTGGGTGGTGGGTTAATTACCACATCGTCACCAGGATCAGGGAGCTGGGGCCTGGAGAAGCAACAGACCTGCTGGCCTTTGGGGGATAAGTGCAGTGTGTGGCCCACGACCCAAGTCTGGCGTGGTCTTTCCACTGCACCACGCGAGACAAGGGAGGATGCTGCCCTCACTTAGGGGCTCAAGAGACCCCCCCTTTTTTTTTAAGATTGGGAAAGGTAGAAAGGGCTGTCTATGGCTACTAAATGAGATGCTCCCTCCAGGGTCCTGTGTCCTCGGTACTCAGTGCTGTGCTAGACTGCTGTTGAGCTGACCATGAGGAGCGCAGAGGCGGGGTCTCCCAGTCTCTGGCCTTCCGTAGTGACAGGGTTTCAGCTGGGAATACGGCTACGTCCTTCACGTCCCGTACAGCCAGGCCTCAGGTGTGTGCACGTGCCAGGGAGCGTCCTTACAGGGAGGGGAAACGCTTTTCTCCCTACTTTGTCTTCCCTGGGGTCTGGGGTACAGAGTGATGGCTGGAGCTGAGGCAGTGGTACTAGGAATGGTGATCAAGCAGCAAGATGAACCCATGCCCAGGAGGAGCCTGGGTCCCTGGGGACTGCTGAGTGACACTTCTTCATGGCGTTTTTATATCCCTAATGGCACCTTCTGCCACTTTGTTGAAGACTTATTAAGAGCATCTAGTTTTTGCTCACAGCTTGATGAATCTCATCAAATGCATGCAGTTGTGTATATATGTGAATGCTGACAGTTGTCTACAGAATGTACAAGGGGGCTTCAAGAAGTTTCTAGAACAATGGAATTAAAAGATCGGTTCAGGGTTAGGCGTTCGGTGCACCAGTGAAGAACTGCTTGGGGTGCTCGCATCCCTTATCGGAGTACTCAGCTGAGGCTGAGTTCCAGCTCTGTTTTTGATTCCAGCTTTTGGCTGATGGGCACCCTGGAGGCAGTAGGTGAGGGCTGAGGTCGTGGGAAACCCAGATTGAGTTCCGAGTCCCTGGCTTCCGCCTGGTTCAGGACCAGCTCTGGTGGGCATTTGGGAAGTCTGCCAGTGGATGGAAGATCTCTTTCTTGTCTCTGCTTTCCAAGTGAAAAAAAAATTTTTTTAAAGAACTCCTAGTTTTAAAAAAATGAATTTACTTTCATAGAAATTATTATTATTTTTTGGAATCCACACATAGCTTTTCCATAACAGTCATTTCCCACCAACCTGCTAAGGACGCCTCCTATCCACCCACACGCATTCAGGATACAGGAATTCCCTGTGCCCTTTCCCAAGCAACCCCTCCTCTTCCCAGTCAATGAGTGGCAGGCTTTCTGGCACAGTAAACAGTCTGTGGTTTCCAGAGCTTCATGTAAGTGGAATCGTATGGTATTTCTGCTATTGTGTTTGGCCATTTCAATCCACAGAATTTTTATATTAATCCATGTTGTGGTATGTATGGGTAGCTTTTTTTTTCTTTTTACACTAATGGCCTTTGTCTTTCAGAGCAGTTTTTGGTTCACAGAAAAATCAAGCAGGAAGTATAGAGAATTCTCAGGTGCTCCCTGCTCCCCTATACACAGCCTGCCCACCTCCCTTCTCCTGCTCCAGAGTGGTAGGCTGGCTGTAATCAGTGATCCTTCGCTGACACGTTCTTACCACCAAGGGTCCCTGGATTATAACAGGTTCCTTCGTGGTGTTGTTTGGACACACATAGGATGCCATGTGTCCACTATCATGCTGTCCCCAATAATATTGCTGCCTTAAAAATCCTCTGGGGGCCAGGGCTGTGGCATAGCGGGTAAAGCCTCCGTCTGCGATGTCGACATCCCATATTGGTGCCGGTTCTAGTCCTGGCTGCTCCTCTTCCGATCCAGCTCTCTGCTATAGGCTTGGAAAGCAGTGGAAGATGGCCCAAGTCCCTGGGCCCTTGCACCTGTGTAGGAGACCCAGAAGAAGCTCCTGGCTCCTGGCTTCAGATTGGTGCAGCTCTGGCCATTGCGGCTATCCGGGAGAGTGAACCAGCAGATGGAAGACTGACTCTCTCTCTCTGCCTCTGCCTCTCTGTAACCCTTTCAAATAAATAAATAAATCTTTAAAAACAATCCTCTGAATGCCACCTGTTCATCCATCCCTCCCTCTAGGCCCTGGGAACTACTGGTCATTTCCCCCTCTCCATAGTTTTTTTTTTTTTTTTTTTGCGACAGGCAGAGTGGACAGTGAGAGAGAGAGACAGAGAGAAAGGTCTTCCTTTGCCGTTGGTTCACTCTCTAATGGCCGCTGCGGCCGGCGCACCACGCCTATCCGAAGGCAGGAGCCAGGTACTTCTCCTGGTCTCCCATGGGGTGCAGGGCCCAAGTACTTGGGCCATCCTCCACTGCACTCCCTGGCCACAGCAGAGAGCTGGCCTGGAAGAGGGGCAACCGGGACAGAATCCGGCGCCCCGACCGGGACTAGAACCTGGTGTGCTGGCGCCGCAAGGCAGAGGATTAGCCTACTGAGCCGCAGCGTCGGCCCCTCTCCATAGTTTTGCCTCCTCCCAAATGCTGCAAGGTTGGGGCCATATGATAAACAGCATTTTCACCCTGGTGCCTTTAAGTCTCTCCTGCATCTTCTCCTGGCTTGAGAGCTCATTTCCTCTGAGCACTGAACAATGTTCCATCGCCAGGAGCCAGCACAGTTTATTCACTCATTCACAAACCCAAGGGCATTTCAGCGGCTTCCAATTTGGGCCATTGTGCATAAGAATGACAGCAACTTCCACCCGCAGGTTTTCTTGTGGACGTTATGTATTCAGCTCCTTTGGGTAAAAACCAGTGTGTGCAGTGGATGGATGGTGTGGTAAGAACTTGCGTTCAATTTTGCAAGAAACAGCTCGCTTGTCTTCTACAGAGGCTGGCGCATTCGGCATTCCCCCTGCAGCGACCGAGAGCTCGCGTTGCTCCACGTGCTTGCTGGCGTTGGTGTTATCAATGTTCTGGAGGCTGGCCGTTCCAATAGGTGTGTGTGTTGCCCCACTGTCATTTTAATTTGCATTTCCCTGATGAACGTCTTTTCCTACACATATTTTCCATCTATCTTCTCTGTGAGGTGTCTGTTCTGGGCTTTCATTCAGGTTTGTTTTTTTTTTTTTTTTTTTGACAGCGTAAGACAATGAGAGAGACAGAGAGAGGTCTTCCTTCTGTTGGTTCACCCCCCAAATGGCTGCTACGGCCGGAGCTACACCGATCTGAAGCCAGGAGCCAGGTGCTTCTTCCTGGTCTCCCATGCGGGTGCAGGGCCCAAGCACTTGGGCCATTCTCCACTGCCTTCCCGGGCCACAGCAGAGAGCTTGACTGGAAGAGGAGCAACCAGGACTAGAACCCAGTGCCCATAAGGGATGCCGGTGCCGCAGGCGGAGGATTAAGCAAGTGAGCCACGGCGCCAGTCCCTTTCATTCAGTTTTAAGCAGGCTGTTTACACGCACACATATACGTACCCACACTGGAATCTGCACGCTTATGAATTCATGATCGCCCCCCCACACACACACACTCCCAGCCCCTGCCCCCATTGCTTTGTGAGGCTGCTTTCTCCTCCTCCCCTGGGGGGTCTTACAAGACACCTTCTCCAGGGCAGCCCCTCCCTCCACTTCTCAGCCTTGTTGCCCCATTCATGGGCCTCCTACCGCTCTCCACGATGACTGTGCCCACACAGCCACCTTCCCAGAGTAACAGGAATCTCTTGGGGCCGCCCCCTCTACTGTAAGCATCTATTAGGCGGAGGCCACGCCAATCTGTTCCCAGCCTGTCCCCAGCCCAAGCTCAGGCCTGGAACAGCAGGCGTCTAGCCGAGTAGTGAAGCCACTGGTGGAGATACTTGTGTCCCCTATCAGAGCACCGGGGCTGAGTCCTGGCCCCAGCTCCTGACTCTGGCTTCTTGCTAATGTGCATCTTGGGCAGTAGCAACAATGGCCTGAGTAATTTGGCCTCTTCCATGCACCTGGGAGACCTGGGTTGAGTTTCCAGTTCCAGTTTGCCTTGGTCCAATCTTGGCCATTGTGGACATTTGGGGACTGAAGCAGCAGATTCTCTCTCTCTCTCTTCCCTTCTCTCTCCTTGTCTCTGCCTCTCTAATAAATGAAGGCAACATTTTTGGAGGTGAATAAGTGAAGGAACAGGTCGCACTCTATGCATACCACCTGTCAATGGCACTGCAGCTTGGAGACAGGGGAGGACCTGGCCAAGCCAGAGCGGGAGTGGGGGTGTCCAAACTGGGCACCTTCTTCCTGCCCCACCGCTCAGGTCTTGTCAAAGCCAGCAGGCAAGTCTCCTTTCTCGGCTTTTACCAGGGATAAGGATCTGGCCTCTGCTCCTGGGTGGGCTGGGCCCAGAACACACCTGTCTTCCATTTCCTGCCAGAGAACAGGCAAACAGGTGGGGGTGGGACTACAGCAGTGCTGACAAGTGTTTCTGCCACAGCAGGTGGCACTGACCTCAGGGGTACTGGCCTCCCCGGCCCCTCTGTTCCGCCTTGGGCCATGGCCGTGGACTGGGCAGAGAATCTGGAGCCCGCATAGATACTCCCCAAGAGTCCTCCTGCTCCGCACACCTTGGATTCTCACCAACGTGACTGGAGGCAGGAAGGGGACACGTAGCAAATCTGGGGAGTAGCAGGTGGCTTAAAACAGCTTGAAATGCGGAGTCCATCTTGTTTTCCCCTCAAGCCCCAGGTACCAGCAGCAAATTTAATAAAAATCTTGGGGCTGGAGTGGGAGCTGCCAAGACATTGAGGCAAAAGATTTGGAAACTCTTGAGCGTGTAGAGTGGCGTGATGGGTGCATAGTAAAGGAGACGCTTGGGGCGAGAGTGCGTGTGGTTGGTCTGTGTGTCACAGTGCGTGGCCATGGCAGTAGGCAGGGAGGGCACAGTCGTGTATGCTTGTGGCTGTGAGCACCAGCAAGGCCGTTGGTGTGATGGCCCAGATGTGACCGGGTGGTCCCAGCCTGGCAGCTGGCCCGAGGAAGCTGAGTGTGGGCTCATCTCCCCTGAGCCCCAGGGCAGCCAGTCTGGTGGAGACTTGTGGTCAGCTAAGGCACCCGCCAGGGCCATCTGGGGCCGAGATGGAGCAGGCCTGCCAGGGGGGCAGTGGAGGCTATTTTTAGAGGCCCGGGCTAGCTCCCAAATCCTCCAGACTATTTCTGGCACCAAAAGATTGTTCTGAAGGATGTGGAAAATTTTCGTGTCGAGAATGTCTGGTTTCCCTGTGGCTCTGCAAGGAGAAAGACCAAGGGCCAGGGTCCGAGGGCTTCTGGGAAAATCTATCAGCACTGAGTAGCAGGTGGCTTCACCTGGCCCTTGTGAGAGTCACCTGGACTTTTAGAAACATCAGCTTCCTTGTGGGCGATCATGTCTCCATCTTGCTTGCAGGGGGTGGTCCTGGCTTTAGCGTGGATGGTCTCTCATCTAGGACCCCTGAACCCCAACGCCCTGGGGCAGGTGCTCACCCTGGCTCAAGTCAGTCTCTGTTAGTTCTAGAAGCTGAGTGATAGTTAATAAATGGAACAGTATGTGTCCCCTTCTAGAATGTTCACAACAATCCCATGCGGTAGCTGGCATTATCATCTTCATTTCACACTGAGGCATAGAGAGCCACTGCAGCCCGCTTCCTGCCCTACAGCCAGCTGTGAGCCAGGATTTGAACTGTGCTGTTCTGGGCCACAGGCCCCTGTCTTGCTGTGTGGGAAGATAAGGCCAGTTAGGGCTGTGGCACAGCAGGTTACAACGTCACTTGCAATGCTGGCATCCCATATGGGAGCACTGGTTCAAGTCTGCGCTGCTCCACTTCCCATCCAGCTCCCTGCTAATGAGCCTGGGAAGGCAGCAGATGGTCCCCCGCACACATGTGGGAGATCCCGATGAAGCTCCTGGCCCCTGGCTTCAGCCTGGCCCAGCCCCGGCTGTTGTGGCCATTTGAGGAATGAACCAGCAGATGCAAGATCTCTCCCTGTCTCTGTCTCTGTCTGTCTCTCTGCCTTTGGAATCTTAAAAAAAGAAAAGCTATGCATTGGGTCCTAGAAGAGCCTGGATTCAGTCCCTTCCTCCTGGGCCGGGTAGTGCTGGGGACGGAATGAGAATGGGTCAGCTGAGTCCTGTGTACCAGGCCTGACACTGGAGGTGCTGGGGAAGTACTGCCTCTGCTCCCCAAGGCTCCTTCCTTGCTGGGATGGCGAGAACCTGGCCATCTAGATTTGACTGTCAAAATCGTCCTGAGGTCCTGCCCGAGGCACCCCGGTACCCAGGGCCCCTGAATCACAGCTCTCGGGCTCCCTGATCAGGCAGGGCGGGAGGCTGCGAGTCACCAGCCCCAGCATGGCCCTGTTTGCCTTGGGTATCTTTGTTTTCCTGCACTTTCCTTAGCTGTAGAATGGGTTGATGCACCTGTCGTCATAGGGCTCAGGAGGGTTCCGGGAGGTCATGTGAGATCTGTTCTGCCCCCTTTTTTTCTCCAAGTCCCTCTGTCCCCAGGCAGGAGGGGACTCGGATCGCCCACCCGCGGCAGCTGGGGATCAGTGCGCAGGGAGCGGATGTGCGTGCTGGGGCCGGGGCACGAATGGAATGCGAGACGCGCTGTTCCTTCCGCAGCCCGAGCGTCAGCGGTCGGCAGGGGCAGGCAGGAAGGGCCTCAGCGTTCCCAGCGGGCCCCCTCCGGGCTGGGGAAGTTGTCGAACAATGGGGCTGCACGGAGGGATCTGTCCCCGCGGGAGCGTGTGTGGCAGGGGGTGAGGGGTGCTGGGACCCAGAGACCTTGAGCTTCTTGGAGCCAGGGTGCTCCCCTAGGGGGACTGTGAGACCCTTGCTGGGTTTCCCACGTGTCAGACTAGTGGCTGCCTCTTGGGAAGTATGCCCGGCATCCTTATCTGCACAGGCCCATTGAGGCATACAGGATGGCCCAGGGCACCTTGCTGTGTGCTGGGGTTCCCCAGTGTGTAAGTGAGCGAGCCCACACACACAGCCTCTGGAGGGGAGGAGCTTTGCAGATACCAGGACGAGGCTGTGGGGACAAAGCTTCCTCACTGTGCAGGTGGGAAGGCAGAGGCACAGAGGCGTGTGGCCACTCCTGCTTTAAGCACACCGTCACGGTACCAAAAAAGGATGTAAGTCACTCAGAAGGAAGAAGCTGAGTTCCTTCTGCCTTTCTGATGTAATTGGTACCCTCAGGCAACCAAGGTGATGTTGATGGAGGAAGTTGCTGTTTATAGATTTACTCTTGCTTCAAAATGTGGACCCAGCTGTGGAGCTGGAGCCTGGTCATGTTCCACCCCTAATGGATGAATGGAATCGGACCCTGGACTGCGAGGACTGCGCCCATCCCTGGAAGACGAGCAGGCAGTGAGCCTCCACAGGGACCCACATAGCAACCTCTCCACAAACTCGTCTTGCCTCAATCTCAGAGCCGAATCTAAACAAGCCTTGCATTCAACCCGCAAGTTCCAGGAGCTGATACAGGACAACCCCCAGAACTGGTTGGAGGAGTTGCTATAGAACCCCCAAACTGGGTCCACTTGCCTACCACACAGCAAGCTGATGGGTGCCACCAGGGTGCTGGGAGACAGTAGTTTATTTACACACAGAGCAAAGAATGAGGTAGCTCATGCTCTATTCCTGGACTATCTGAGGGATTAAAGGCAGAAAATCTTTTTTTTAAAAAAATATTGTTCATTCTTTTTTTTTTTTAAAAAAAAGATTTATTTATTTGAAAGGCAGAGTTACAGAGAGGCAGAGAGAGAAAGAGAGAGGTAGGTCTTCCATCTGCTGATTCACTCCCGATGGCCTCAACGGCCAGAGCTGGGCTGATCCAAAACCAGGAGCCAGGAGCTTCTTCTGGATCTCCCAAGTGGGTACAGGAGCCCAAGGACTTGGATCATCTTCTGCTGCTTTCCCAGGAGCATTAACAGGGAACTGGATCAGAAGTGGAGCAGCTGGGACTTGAACCGGTACCCATATGGAATACCAGCTCTGCAGGCAGTGGCTTTACCTGCTGTGCCACAGCTCTGGCCCCCAAAACAAAGAATCTTATGGTCCAAAGTTGGGTGGGAGGGTGCAGTGTGGTGATCAGCTTGTGTATGGGTCTCTGATTGGTCCACAGAGTGCGTGGCCTTCCTTTTATTGGTCAGTGATCGAGGCCCACTGTTTCCTTTGGAATGGTAAGAGTGGGCTCCTGCCTGTTGGGGTCTGAAAGGAGACTGGGTATCACTTTGTTCGGTGGGGCCTCTGAGTTCTGTAAAGCTCTGGAACAGAGGCTGGCATGGAGATATTAACTACGTTAACCATAGCAGCAACTCCAATCTGTAGGATGCAGGGTCTCAGTCCTGGCTTTACCCTTGTGTGGCTCCCAGAAGCTAAGGCACTTACCTTTACAGAGGAACTGCAAGCTAATAGAGCGATCCTGGGGCCCAAGAAAATCCACAAAGGCACTAGGAGCAGGTACTCAGCTCCAGAGCTGCAGGGGAGAGAGGCACGGGGCGAGTGGCACCACAGGGATGCAGCCAGGAAACCTCAGCTGTGGGACACTCCTCAGATGACTAGCGGGTTTCTCCTACACATCAATTGCAAGGAAAGAGAGAGGAGCAGGCCTTTGGCCTGTGGTAGACCAAGTCCCCAGCTCCTGGCCATGACCCTGGCCTATTCTCAGTGGTTGTGGGCACTGGGGGAGTGAAACAAACGGGTGGATATGCCCCTCTCTCCATCTCTGTGTCTCAAATGAAACAAATTGAAAAGTCACATAACAAAGACGGGAACAAGAAATAAGGAAGTAAATAAGTAGACAAAGGGAGGGGCGTTTATGAAGTAATGAGAACTGGGAGACCTGTTGGGCAGTTGCCAGGTACACAACTCATCAACACACTGGTCAAAACAAACTGGAAAGCAGCTGAGCGAATGAAAGGCAGCGGCGAATAACCAGGGAGTTCAACTGGAGCCCTGAGGATCACCTGCCCAGGCCCAGGGGTCTGCTAGAACACACAGGCGATTTGGAGACTCCTGGCTTGGGGCAAAACGGCCGCACCGCACGGCCGTCTGCCTCCTCCCCAGAGCTCCTGGGGGCAGAAGTCAGCTGGTGGAAGCGGGGAGCAGAGGAGGGGGCGAGCATTTTCTCTCCTCCGTTCTCTGCTCTCAGGGTCATCTTTTTTTAGTGCCTGCGTCTTGTAGATAGGCAGCGTCTGACCTTTTGGGACTGCCTGCCCAGAGCCCTGTGTTTAAAATTAGACCCCTGGAGCCAGGGGCTGCTGTGATCCTGTTGCCTGGGAGACGGCGTCAACAGCACGCTCCCGAGCCGGGACGCAGAGCCCATGCCCAAATCTGGGCGGCTCCGGATGGCTGATGTCCCAGGCCTCTGAAGGTGGCTTGGCCTCGCCAAACTTGAGCAGAGGCCTGCTTGAGCCAGGCCCTCGGGTCCCAGGTCACAGGGACCGGCGCCAGGACTCAGGATTAGCACTCTGGTGTGGAGCCCCAAGCTCTCGTCTGGGGAGGGTCTTCTACCTCCCAGGGGCTCCACATTTAGTAAGAGATGAGCACGATCAAGGGGAAGGGTAAGACTAACTCAGTAGGGCTGAGGATCAGGGAAGGCTTCTTGGAAGTGGAGGCAGTTGGGCTGCGCCCTGAAGGGTGAGTAAGAGTTTGCTTGACAGGAGAGGGGGTGAAGGGAAAAGAGCGCTTCAAGCAGACAGGAGCCAGCAGAAGACACAAGAGCAAGCGGTTCCCTGGGACCTGGCTGCAGGGCGTGGGTGGGAGCCGTGGGAGGAGAGGCAGCCGGGGGGCCCTTGGAGGGGCTAAGAACACACAGACATATGCACACACACGTGCCGCAGGCCAAGAAGGAGATCTGGAGTCGTCTGGCCTGTGTTTGCACCCTGATTGTGGCTATTCAACCTTGGACAAGGCCCCTTGTCTGCCCACTGGGCAGAGAAAGGCCGTGTTAAGATGCTGTTCAGGATCGAGGGTGCAGAGCCCAGAGCTGTCTGTGGCATCCACGCCTCATTTGCCGTGACCCTCCCACCGGAGGGCAGGCCCAGCCAGTCGGCCTGGGAACTCCCTGGGTGTGGGAAGGGGCATGGTGGGGCCAGGATGAGGACAGGCTGGCTCAGCCGGTCCGGCTGCCACTGAAGCAGGCAGGTAGCCTGCTGGGGACTCCTTCTCTGTTCCCAGGGGTGGCTCAGCCCCCTGCATACTGAGGTGGGAGTGAGGGCAGGGGATGGCGTGGGGCGGGGGGCACAGCGAGGCCTTGGGTGAGCCGAGGCTGTTGGACCACTTATTTCCACACACTCTCACTTAACTCTCAAGCACCCAGTTGCCTCGTGGCCATGTGACAGGTGAGGAGACCGTGGGCTCTATTTGCACACAGAGGACAGAAGAGATTTCAAGTCATGGCCCTCGACTCTCTTAGTTGCTTCTACACTGAGGCACATTTTGTCTCCACGAAATGTAGAGGTGAGGGCCTGGCTTCCCTGCCCCCACCAGCTTAGCACCTGCCAGGCTTGATGTGCAGGGACATCTCCTTCAAGGCCACCTGTTACCCCTTAGGCACTGTAGTTCTGCAGTTCAGGCCTCCACACTTCGCATCTGCTGTCCCCTCTGCCAGGAATGTTCTGTGTTCACCATTCCTTTCCATCTGTCAGAGCCCTCATCAGCCAAGACCTTCTCCTGGACACTGTCCGTGACTTGCCCCAGGCAGAACCCACCCCCCCTCTCTGTGGACCGTCCTCCTGTTGTGCTCCCTTTAAGGTGAGCTGTGATTACCTGGAGGTGAGGCCGTCTCCCCTGCCGAATGAGAGGGGCTGCTCTTGCCCATCTCTCAGACCCTCAGCCTTCCGACAGAGCCTGTAGCTAGCAGGTGCTCAGGAAAGCCTGGTGCTGTTCAGCCATGCTCTGTTTCACCCACGGAATTGATTCTGCTTGTGGAGCCAGTTGTCTGTGTAGCCTGGTCGCAAGCATTCTCGCATCTAGTTCTTAGCACAACCACATGAGGTTGCGTTCTCATGGTTACTATCCCCACCTCATCGAAGAGGAAACTACAGCTCAGAGAGGTTCGATCACTGGCTCAAGGTCACACAGCCACGAAGCAGCAGAACTGGAGCCCAACTACTGCCGAAGTCCCTTGTTCTAATTTAAGTTTATTCCTCAAACCAGCATGGGATTATTTGAAAAAAAAAAAAATAACCTGCAGTACCGAGCTCCAACATTCTTGGTGAGCTTCTGTTCTTTCTTTTCAAAGACTTATTTATGGAGCCGGTGCTGTGGCGCAGTGGGTTAATGCCCTGGCCTGAAGCGCCGGCATCCCATATGAGTGCTGGTTCGAGTCCCAGCTGTTCCTCTTCTGATCCAGCTCTGCTATGGCCTGGGATAGCAGTAGAAGATGGCCCAAGTCCTTGGGCCCCTGCACCCACATGGGAGACCCGAAAGAAGCTCCTGGCTTCGGATCAGCACAGCTCCAGCAGTTGCGGCCATCTGGGGAGTGAACCAGTGACCTCTCTCTCTCTCTGCCTTTCCTTCTCTCTCTGTGTAACTTTTACCTCTGTGTGTGTGTAACTCTTTCAAGGAAAATAAATTAAAAAAATCTTTAAAAGAAAGACTTATTTATGTATTTAAAAGGCAGAGTTACACACACACACACACACACACACAGAGGGAAAGAGAGAGAGAGAGAGATCTTCCATCCCCTGGTTCACTCCCCAAATGGCTGTAATGGTCAGATCTGGGCCAGGCTGAAGCTGGGAACTTTCTCAGGTGTGCTGACAGGGAGCTGGGTCAGAAGCAGAGCAGCCAGGACTCGAGCCAGCGCTCATATGGTACGCCAGTGTCACAGATGGCAGCTAACCCCTCTGCTCCACAACACCAGCCCTGTGGAACTTTTATTCTCTCTTTACAATTTGAAAGGCAGTGTTAAAGAGAGAGAGAAAGGGAGAGAGAGAGAAAGGGGGAGAGAGAGAGAGAGAGAGAGAGAGAGAGAGAGAGAGAGAGAGAGTCTTCCATCCGCTGGTTCACTCTCTAGGTGGCCACAACAGCCAGGGCTGAGCCAGGCTGAAGCCAGGGGCCGGAAGCTTCATCTGGGTCTCTCACATGGATACCACTTGGGCCACCCTCTGCTGTTTTTCCCAGGCCATTAGAAGGGAGCCGGGTCAGAAGTGGAGCCGAATGGGGGCCCATACGGGATTCTGGCATCACAAGTGGCTGTCCCACAACGCTGGCCCCTGAACTTTTATCTCACCTGATCATTGATCTTGAGTCTTAAGACGACATTCATTTGTTCACTTAAAAACCTTCCGAATTGCTGTGTGTTTATGTTCATATGAACTTAGAAAAAAAAAAGTAACTTGTGCATCAAACCCATAACCTTTGGCTGTGATATAATTTCCATTTAAAAAAATCGGTTCAGTGAAAAGAACAGCGATTGAATTAAGTGCGACTTTCAAGTACAAGCCAAAAGATGTGGAAATAGCCACTACAGAGAGAGCAGAATGAGGGGCTTCCACCTGTCTGGGCCCGGCTGGCCGCCTGGAGATAGCAGCAGAAGTAGGGGCAGAAGGAGCGGGGGTCCCAGTGCTGGTGCCAGCTTTCCCGGAAGCCTCCGCCTGTCTGCTCGTTCTCCAACCAGCAGCCACAGTGGAGAGCCGGGAGCCGGGACCTGTTCCCAAGGACTTTCTGTTGCGTTTAGGAGACAGCAACCTCTTCTTGTCCCTGGTGCCACCA